>NC_135329.1:70450729-70753263 GCF_023851605.1 Tamandua tetradactyla
AAGAATTCATGTGCTTACACCACTTACTGTCTTTGAATCCTGCCTCCATCATGAAAAAAAGCCCTGGTTAGCCTTTTGGAGTTTAACAGAGTACATGGAGCAGAGAAAAGTTGTGTCAACTAAGGCCTCTCTAGACCCAGTAGCTCTTAGTCACCTCAGAAGCTAACCACAAATACATGAATGAGTCTAGGCAAGAATATCCAATTCCAGCCTCCTACTCAATTCACAGACTTGGGATTTTAAGCCACTAATTTTGGGGAATGATTTGTTATGCAGCAATAGCTAACTGATACACCTGCTCCTGAGAATAAGTGTTGAAGGAAAGAGCTAATGCATACACACAGAATGAAAACAAATGACTCAGAGCAGCATATGTTTGCTGCTCATCGGATGGTACAATAATTCACTCCTCAAAGGTTTTCAAGGAAGAAGTAGTTCCTGTGGGCTGAGTTTTTATGGAGTGTTCTAGCAGGAGATAAAACTTGATTTGGGCTATGACGAGTACAGTGTTTCAGTTAATGTAGACATAGCAAAATATCTAGAAAAGTGGTGATGCTGACCAACAACTTAATACCAAGAAAATCTGGTATATGGGTTGGAAATTTTAAAGAACTCATCGCTATCCTCTCTTGTACCTACAGACATAGTCCTTGATGGGCTATAGTTGAGTCTTGACAGAATAATTAAACCTATTAACGCACAAGTGTGCATTTTAAAACAAATTTAGTATTACAAATGTTTTTTCTAAGTATAACAACAATCTAGAGTTAACGAGGAAAATTTGGGAATTATGGAGAAAAAAAATTCTCATCTATAATCTCATCAAGAGATGTAGTCACTGTTATTTTTTTAGCATATTTCTTTCCAGTCTTTCCTTTCATACGGTTTTTACATAGTTGATTAATGATAGATTTAATCACATCATTCTTTCCACTTTCTATTTTATTATAAGTATTTGCTCATTTATTAAATTATCTCAAAAACATAATTTATAATGGCTCTGTAATATTTCACCTTCTGGATGTGTCATGATTTATTTCATCTTTCCTGTTTGGTTGGACATTCACATCATTTCCTATTTTTTCCCATTTTGTCTATTGTAAATAGCTCTATGAAAGCCACTTTTCTATATGACATGTTATTTCCATTTGGATTCTTTCCCTTGTTTGGGGTAGGCCAAGGGTTAGACATTTTAAACTAGTGTTGATATGTATAGCCAAATTTCTTCTTTCCCAGAAAAGATGCTCCAACTTTTGCTCCCTTATAAATGAAGGAGACTGCTCATTTTAATGCATCTTTCCCACATTATCATCTTACCTTGTATCTATTTTAATAAATAGGAACTAATAACTTGTGCTATGGCTTTAACTTGCATTTTCTTGCATATGAGATGGATTGAGTACTTTTCATGGGTTTATTGGCTCTTTGTTTCTCCTTTTTGAGAACTGCCTGTTCATGGTCGAGGGAGTTGATATTGACATGAAAGTTCTTTTGTGAATGACCAGCTGCTCCCTGCCTCCCCGGGGATAAGGCCGGGCAGGAGGGAAGCTGTCACGTCCTATAAAGACGCGATTGGATGGGCAGCCTTGTACCGTTGTGCGGCAGCTGTCACCTGGGTGGCCTCGCCGGGGCTCTGCTCGGGGTTTTCCTTCCAGGCGGGAGGACATGGGGTCTCCAACCTGAGGCTCTCGGCTCTCAAACTCGATGGCATCCGTGCCCTGGGGGCTGTTTGCTACAGAAGATAGAACCATTTTGAGGGTCTGCAATTTCCCAGTGGGACAAGAAACTACTGTGACCAAGGGCCGAGTGGCATCAAAGGTTTTGCTGCTGGGTGGTTTCGGGAGGCAGCCGCTGCCGGGCTCTCGCGCTACCCTTTCATCGCCGGCTCCGCGGTGGGAAGCCCAGACGGCGCGGGCAGAGCGCTTTCGAGCCTCATTACCCGTCCGGCGTACCGTGGGATTCCTCAGAAAGCCCCTGTTCTCGTTAAAAGAAAAACAGGATCTGTGGGCATCTTCTGGGGCAGCACATTAATGCCGCGCGACTACGCGCGGGCTGCCGACAGCGAGGAGAACGTGGGGCTCGGCTTGCCGTCGGTCTTCGTGCTGCGACGTCGGGGCAGGTCATTACTGCGGCATTTGTCACTCTCGGGTCTGCTGTCTGCTCACTCAAATGCTTCTGCCACCAGGCGCTGAGCTCTGCGCGGGCACGAGCCGCGTGTGTGTAACCCCCGGCTCGCCTGTGCCCTGTGTGCACCGGCAGAGAGCAGTGGCTCGGTAAAGACTTGTTCACTCAAAGGAAAGCCCTTGTATGGTTTCTGAGAAAAGGAAAACCGTGTGTGGGAACAGGGAACTCGCCAGCACTGCTTTCTAGAGAGCAAGCCACGACAGGGTCTCTCCCAATAATCCAGCACATTCCCTCCCAGGCCCGTTCTCGCGGGTGACGACGAGCCCCCAGCCAGAGGCCCCTGTGGCAGAGAGGTAGTTCTTGTCCCTGGCAGGGAGGGGAGGCATGGACTGTGGTTTTCATTCTTGCCCAAGCTTTAATAGCAATGCTGTGCTGTCTGGTATGGCAGGGAATGGCCTCCCCTCCTGTGGTAGCAAACACACACACACACACACACACACACACACACACGCACACATGCACACACGCACACACGCTCTCTCATTCTCCCCGCTGCCCCAGCACTGACCTAGTTCCTGAGGAATGGGCAGCAAGCCTCCGGCGTGGGTGAGTCTGCTCTAGTCTGCGTCTACCCTGGAGCTGCGTTTTATCTCCCTCAGGTGGGAGTCCTGTATGTGAGACCCTCAGGGGAGTGTGTGTGCCCCCAGGATGATCCCTGTGGGCAAGCGGCGGGAGAGAATGGACTCTGGCTTCTGTAGGTTGCCGGGTCGGTTTTCTGGGGCTCCTTGAAGGCACAGAGGACCTGGCCGCTGCCCCTTTGGGCAAAAACTCCACCAGCTGTTCCTCCAAATTGGATTTTTAAGAGCAGACGGGAGAGGCTGCATGGGATCTGACACGCTGGCAGCAGCGAAAGAGGAAAGGAACTAAGAACCTGTGGTCCCGGCCCCCCGGCCCTGTCTTCTCCACATGTTCATGCACAAGCTGTTTCCCCAGGGCACTTGGTCACAGCTCCTGTCCGCTCAGAGCCCAGTTCTTGGGTCCCCCAGGTCGAGCCCCCCACAGGACCAAGCAGGAGAGGGTGAGAGAGGTGGAGGCCAAGGACCCGGTCTGCGGAAGCCCCCTCCCCGGGCGTCGGTGCCCTAGCTTAGGGTGGCGGCCACCAGAAAGCACAGGGGCGTTGGCTCCTGGACAGTGAGCTCTGCTTGCAGAAAAGGACACTTCAGGGTGGCAAGGCCCTGTTGAGCTCCGATATGCATGCCATCCAGTCACATCGCCTGCACAAAGCCCTCACCTGGGAAATCAAGAGAACAGGAAGCGCAGGGGGGCAGCGGCGGCTCTAGTGGCACTGGGCGGCCAAGGAGGCTGCTCTGGGTGCAGCCTGCCCCCCACCTCCCCTTTCCCCTCAGCTTCTCCTTCCCGCTCTCCCCGTCTCTCATAGCGCAGCACCTCCTCGCTCTATTTCCCGGAGGGTGTCCATTACTTATGGGGTGAGTCCATCTGTCAGCACATGGGCCGCCGTCTTGGAGCTCGCCCATGGGGGAGGCCGGGGGGTGGCCGGGCCCCCTGCTTGCTCCCTGGAGGCACCCCCAGGCCCTGCGGCCCCTGCTCTTCACGACAGAAGGCTCCACGCTGGCCCTGGCCCCTGGCCCCTGGCCTGGCCGACGGCGCTCCGAGCCAGTGGGTCCTTCCCAGAGAAGGAAGTGTGGCTTCTTAATGGCCATTAATAATCGATGAGCTCTTAGGGCCGGGATCTGCTGAGACACACCCCATTAGTGACCTGCCGTCACCCTCCAGTGCCCCCCCCCTTTGCACCCAGCACGGACTTTGGGCTCAGCCAGAGCCTGCCTTGCCGCCCTCCCTGGGGAGACCAGATGACCCGCTTCCCCCACCCGATGGCCAGGAAGGCAGTTACCAGCAGGAGCCGTGTGAAATGCCCGGCGCAGCTAGTCTGGAGCTGGTGTGGGGGTGGCGGCTGCGACGTGGTTGCCTCTGTGAGGCCAGAGGCCCTTTCCCGGGAAAACTGCCCAAATGCACCGACACGAAGACCTGGCAAGCAATGCCAGCGATTCCCGGCGTCCCTCCCCGCCTCCTTGCCACTGGCCCTTCACAAACTGGGGCGAGCTCCGGCCCTGGGTCCAGACTCCTGGAAGTCCTGTGCCGTCTGGGAAATTGGGGCTGCTTACGTGGTGGGGTCTGCTTGCCAGAGCCTGCCCCCACCCCTGCCCCTTACCTCAACCTGCATCAGCCCTCAATGTCGGGCTTCCCGGGCTCCCAGCCGGAGCTTTGGTGCTTTCCCTGACATGGCCACACAGGCTCTTTGCTGCCTTATTATTGGTTCTCTTTGAGGATGGGATTCAGGCCTGTTTGTTCCCACTGTGCCCCGAGGGCCTGGCACAATGCCCACCGGATACTGGGCACTGGCGAGCCTTCAACCTGGGCAAATCAATCACCCTCATGTGCTGCAGTGCCCATGAGAGGAAAGCATAGGAGCCACTTCTTAAAGTCAGGCTCGAAGGCTGGGAGAAGGTTTGCATTGTTCTTGCAATTCCTTTTAGGCTTCCTGGGGCTTCAGGCCCAGAGGCTACTGATATGGCCCTGACCCTACGATGGGGACAGTAAAGAGGTCTCCTTATCAAGCTGCTGGCTGCAGCTGGCTTTTGTTTGTGTGTTTTCCTGCAGGGGCAGAGCCTAGGTTCTAGGCAAAGCTTTTTCCTAATCCCGGCAGGACTAAACCCTGGATGGAGAAGCTGCTCAGGCTGCCTTGGAGTTCACTAGGGATACAGGGTACGTCTTAAAGATTTGAACTCTTGGAGCAGAGGAGGGGAGGAGAATGGGATGAGAGAGAGAAAGGAATCACCACCCCTTAAAACACCTACCAGGGACCAGGGACGGTACTGGGCACTTTGATTTAGGGACAACATTAGAAAATCTCCAAAGTGCTTCTAGGCCCGCCGTCTGCTTTCACCTGATGCTGTTCCTACAGGAACAGTGCGTTGAATTAATGATGCTCGGTTGATGCCGTGTGCTCCAGATGAATGCCGGTTGGGTCGGATCAGTGTTACTAACCCAAGGCTGTAAAATACATAGTCATGCACATACCGTACACACACGTATACACATGCACATATATGCATTGCACACATGTGCACACATGTACACAGAACATGCGCACATGTGCACACAGGGAAGGAGAGGGGTGTGTGCCCGGGGTGGGGGGCCTGCTCCTAGCAGGGTGGGTGGGGGCCCAGCCTCTCGGCTGTCACCCCTGGCTGGCGGGGTCTGGTCCCCTGCCTCCCAGAGTCGCCCTCAGCCCACACTTTCCCTGTTCCTGAAGCACAGCAGTGCTCGGTGTATCCGGCAGAAGAGGTTGTGTGGGGACAGCGGTGAAGACAGTGCCAGCAACAGGTTATCGGGGGCCACGCTTTACACTCGCAGGGCACCACTGCTGGCAAGGTGCTCAAATGGAGCCTGTTTCCTAGCTAATTAGGGAGGCTCTCCTTGCCGTCCCCTTGGCACCCATGTGCTGGACGTTCCAATGGCTGAAAGAGGGAGAAGGAGGGAGGGGAATAAAGAGAGATGAGGGATGGGGGAGTTGTTCACACGTGCGTGCACAGACACACATATTGCTCTACACACGCACATACATAATGTGTGCACACATACACATCACACACATGCAAACACAGTCATGCACATACCGTGCACACATGTATTCACACGCACATATGTGCATTGCACACATGTGCACACATGTACACAGAACATGCACATGTGTGCACACAGGACGCACATGCGCACACACATGCAAACACATCTGACCACTACCCTGTAGTTATTTGCCGTCTGTCTCAGGAGAGCACTCTGATAGGCAGGTGAAAAACCAAAAAACGAGGCCCTACCACAGAACACAGAGCTAGGCCCAGCCATAAGGGATCTAATCCCACGTGCTCCTGGGGCAGCGGGGTTGAAGGCGGAGGTCTTGGAGAATGGTTCATGGAATCCCTTTGAGGACCTGGACCCCCGGCAGATTCCCATTCTTGGAACTATTAACCCAGCACGCTCCCCTGTGGGTGCACTGCTGCGCCCGATTCGCCCGGTGGGAGAGGTGGTGTCCACTGAACGTTATGTTCTGGCTTGGAGGCGGCCGGGAGGCTGGGGGAGCAAATATGTGATGACACTGTGAGCCATCGATTGTACACCATTTATAGCATGTATGCATGTAAAGATTTCCCAATTAAAAAAAATATTATCTCCCTGCACTTCTGCATCGAATTCTCCAGAGAGAGGACAGGAACAGGAAAAGAAGGTAAAACTCCCACCCCTGTTTGAGCCCTACATTCCTCAGCTTTATTCCCTTTTGCTCATCAGAATTCTGACATATGGCTTAATTTTTCATCTGCTAAGAAAACAGCGTGAAAACCACTGTCTTGAGATTGTCTTACCCACCTCCCCTGCTGACCTCTTGGCCAACAGGGATCCCCTCCCCGTTATCGCTGTGACTTGGGGTGGACAGAGACTGTGTCCCTCAGCCACAAGTGGGGCCAAGATCAGCCTGTCCCACTCAGACGGGTGTTATGAAATGTCTCAGGGATGCCGGGAAGCAGGCGAACCCCCACCTACTTGTGTCTGGGGGCCCCATCTGTGAGACACAGCTCCTTCCTGGTGCTGGAAGGTGCCCTCCCACCTCCTGGGAACTGCCTCCTTGCTCACCTGGGAACTCACCTTGGCTTAAAATATGGTCTCGAGAAAGTGAGGCCCAGAGATCTTAGTGCTGAGCAGCTCCCTCAACTTTGCACTCCAGGCCCCGTCACGCCTGCTGCCTGGGCATAATTATTAACAGCTTCCCTTTCTCTCCCGAAGTGTCCTATTTTGGGTGATAAATTGTATGTTCTTCCTAATAAGCACCATCAGAATGCCTCCTGACCCTCAGTGCCCAGCTGATGCTTAACTCCCTCCAGGAAGCCTTGCTGCCGTGCTAGTTCGAGCTGACCTTCTCTACCGAAGTGCTTGGGGTGGCTTCCACAACCCCACCTCAGTTCCCCACTGGGGACAGAGAAATAACAAAAGGAAGGCATGCAACAAGCCCCGTGTATACATGACCCCTGAGGATAAAGGCTGTGGAAAAATACAGCCCAGCTGGAGAGGAGCAGAGAGAGGCGGGAATGCCGGGAGGATGGTTTTCTGGAACGGTCCGTGCAGGTTTTCCTGATAAGGCACGATGTAAGCAAAGGCCTGAACTAAGCAAAGGAGGGACCCCATGGGGTGAGAACATTCTGGGCCAGTGGAGCACATGGCAGGAGCCGAGAGCCCGGGAGGCTGGTGGGCATGCGTGCAGATGGGGACACCTGGCCTCGACCCTCATCTTGATGGCCGTGGTGGATGGTGACTGGTGGTGATGGGCGGGTCATTTGTGGGTCTGGTTCTCTTGGGCACTGTGCCTTCCTGGGGCATCCTTGCCAGTGTGGTCAGCAGCTGCCACTTTGCTGGGGGCTTACCCGGGGCTTGGATCTCCCTTAACCCCAAACAATCCCCAAAGGTGGCCGTGTAGGACGTTCCCCTCCCCGGGATGGGGTGGTCTTTGTTGCAGCAGGCCTGGGGGGCTCCCAGGGCCTGGCATCTTCACCTGGCCCCATTCTGTTTGCACCCAGAAGGCGGGGAATGTGGCTCCTCAGAGAAGCCCCTGCTCCATGCCTGTTCCACACTGTAGCACCTCATGCTGCTGTGTTAGCTTCTGAGGGCTGGGTGATAGACGACGTACCTGGATCCTTAAAACAACAGAAATCGGCTGCGGGGGGTGGGGGAGCACAGTGGCTTAGCAGGCAGAGTTCTTGCCTGCCATGCCAGAGACTTGGGTTTGATTCCCAGTGCCTGTTCATGTTAAAAAACAAAAAACAAACAACAACAACAAAAACAACAGAAATGTGTCTTTTCCTCATTCAGGGGGCCAGAAGTTGGAACTCAAGGTGCTGCCAGGGCCACGCTGTCTGGATGCTGGAGGAGAGGGTCCTTCTTGTCCTCCTGCAGCCTCTGATGGCTCCTTGCTCTCCTTGGCTTGTGGCCGCATCACTGCACCCATCTTCCTGTCTCAAATCTCTCTCACCTTTCAGCCGTTGGATTTAGGGTCCTCCCTAAGTTCAGGATGATCTCATCCCAAAGTCCTTAATTTAATCCTATCTTCTGAGTCTCTATTCCCAAGGAAGTTTGCATTTCCAGCTACCAGGGGGTTGGGATTTGAACATGTCATCTTGGGGATGCAATTCTTGGATTTAAATGTGTTTAAGTGGACCGTCTCTGGACAGCACAGGCTTGGCAGCTGATAGCGTTTTCGCTTTGCCCTGGCTCCTGGAGGCTCCCTAAGGACTGCAGGAGTGGACAGAAGCCGCCAGCAGGAACCTTGCTGAATTAACTCACTCCAACTTGCACTTACTCTTTCCCTCCTTCTTTTCTTCTATATTAATTTTTCATCTTAGTAAATCTACTTAAATCTTATTGAAATGGTCTGGCTCTTAAATTACTGCCTAAGTAAATCACTTTTGGGGATCTCTTTAGTTGCAGAATTATTTTAAACACCTACCATGTGAAAAGAAGTATGTTAGCAGTGACTGAGTGGAGAGGGGGCTAATAAAAAGGGGAGGATTGTTGCAGAGTTCCGGCCTTCCACCTTAAATTCTTGTTCGATTCGTATGTCGGTTTCTCATGGCCACGTCTCAATGAAAGCTGGCATTCTTTGGAACGAAGAAACTGATCCGCAAATTCCATCCCTCCAAAGGATTAATTATTTGCATAATTTACTTTGTTAGTGATTTGTGCTAGGCCTTGTACCTGCAGGGAGGAAATAGATTTTTAAAAAGAAGATGGTTGGTTCATTGTTACTTCCCCACCTATGTGTTTGTTTCTTTGTCACGGATGTAATTAAGAGCCTCGGTGCAGCTTTATAAACGTCTAACCAGCCCTTATCCCCCACCCCCCCCAGCACTTTCACCCAAGCCGGTCACAAAGGAGGGTTGAAGTAATTCAGACCAGAACTTACAGCCTCGTGCAGCCCTGCAGGAGGGGGAGGGAGGCCCTGGGGAGGGGCCGGGCAGGGGCCGCCCTTTGATGGAGCTCAGGGCAGCTCTGCCTCTACCTGGGGATTAGAGCTCTCATTGACGAAGCCTCCGCTTCCTCCTCGGCCTGACGGGACAAGTGTTAATTGGACAATATAATGGGGACAATGTGAATTCCCCTCTTGGAGCTCCTTTTCTTGTTCAGTCAAATAGAAAGGCCCTTTGAAATGGCAGCGAGAGGAAGAAAGGAGCGGGTTGATGAGGGGTAGCTGGCACCTCGTCCCCCGGTCTCACAATAAGTGCAATGGGGTGACCTCCGAAAGGTGCCTCCGAAGCGGGAGGGAAAGAGGGCCAGCTTGGTGGTCAGCCCGTGGGGACCAGGCAGGGATGGCCAGCAGGCGCTGTGCGTCCCTGTGCCAGCGGGGTTTTGAGGAGGGAAGCGGTGGGAAGACGGGATGGGTGACTGAGCTGGGACGGGGTGGTGAGGGCCGAGAGCGGGTGGCAGGTGACGAGGACAGCCAAGAGCTCAGTGGGTCCCACCGCATGTCTGGACTGAGCCCACTGCTCCCCAACCCCCAAGAGGTCCAAGCTGAGCAGGGTTCGTGGGTGGGAGGCAGGGCTCTACAAGAAACACCCTGCCTTTAGGGGTTCTGCAACTGGAGTCATCCTCCTCAAGTTGGTCCCTTGGGCTCCCAGAGCCGCCCGCCTGCTCTTTCTCCTGCATGGAAGAAGCCACCGGCTGCCCACCGGGGCCCAGCTCCTTGCCTCCCCCATTCTCTCCTCTCTCTCCAAAGTCATCCTCCTGTTGAACTTAAACCAACGCACGTTCCCAGCCCTGGTTTTTATGAATGAAGACTACGGCCCATTCAGTTTAACTTACTCAGCAGGCGTTTTCTGGTCCCTGCTGTGTGCCCTGGAACAAGCCACCTGGCCCCATTGTGCCCGTGGTGTCTCAGCAATGGAGCAGCACAAACAGCCCCGTCTACCGGGATCAATGGAGACAATGGATGCAAAAGTGTCATATCAACTGCAAAATATGAGAAATGAATTATTTTCCTTATTATTTTTTTATTGTATAGTATAACATATATGCAAAGCAAAGAAATAAAAAAGGAATAGTTTTCAAAGTGCTCTTCAACAAGTCATTACAGGACAGATCCCAGAGTTTGTCATGGACAATGATACGATCCTCTCAGATTTTTCCTCCTAGCTGCTCCAGAATATAGGAGGCTAGAGGGCTTAAAATTTTTTTTTTATCACCACAATCGACTTTTTTCCCTTCTTTTTTTGTGCAAAATACCATATATACAAAAAAGATAAAAGTTTCAAAGCACCACAATTAGTTGTAGAACATATTTCAGAGTTGGACATGGGTTACAATTTCACAATTTTAAGTTTTCACTTCTAGCTGCTCTAAAAACTGGAGATGAAAAGAGATATCAATTTAATGATTCAGCATTCATATTCGTTTGTTAAATCCTATCTTCTCTGTATAACTTCACCATCACCTTTGATCTTTCCATCCTTCTCTTTAGGGGTGTTTGGCTATGGTCGTTCTAAATTTTTGAAACTGGAAGGGTCTGTCAATAATATGGGGTAGGGAGATGGAACTATCTGATGTTCTGGAGAGGCTGGGCTAGGTTTCAGGACTTATCTGCACCAGGGACCCAATTGGAGGAAAGTTATTCTAGTGCCTGTAACCCTTGTGGAATCTTATAAATTGCCCTACGTGTTCTTTAGGATTGGCTGGAATGGTCCTGGTTGGAGTTGGCAGGTTATGATAGGTAGCAAGGTCTACCTGAAGCTTGTGTAAAAGCAACCTCCCATGTAGCCTCTCAACTCTATTTGAATTCTCTCTGCCACTGATACTTTATTAATTACACTTCTTTTCCCCTTTTGGTCAGGATGGAATTGTTGATCCCATGGTGTTAGGTCTGGATTCATCCCTGGGAGTCATCTCCCACATCGCCAGTGAGACTTTCACCCATGGATGTCATGTCCCATGTAGAGGGGAGGGCAATGATTTCACTTGCAAAGTTGAGCTTAGAGAGACTGAGGCCACATCTGAGCCACAGAGGTCCTCCAGAAGTAACTGTTAGGCATGCCTATAGGTAGTCTAAGCTTCTCCGCTACCTACATAAGCTTCACAACAGTAAGCCTCCTGATTGAGGGCATGGCCTATTGATTTGGGTGTCCCTAAAGTTTGACACAGTATCAGGGGACTCCCTGATGGTAAGGTGTAATAATTCCATATTTTTTTTCATCCCTCAGGGGACTTTGCCAATACTTTTTTATTATCTGCTTAAAATACTCTAGGATGTTTCTAGGCATTATAAGAGTCTATACAGGATTAAAGCACTTTTTTCTTATTCTGTGTTCCTTGTGTTTCAATTGTTCAAATGAGCTATACAGATAGGTTGAATTAAATTATGCACTACAGAAATTTCAGTTCCAGACTGAATAAAACTTTCTTCCATTGGTCTCAAAGAGTATATGTGGTTCTAAAATACAGACACTGTCTTTCCTACCTCTATGTTCTGAATTACTTTAACCCCAACCTGTTCAGCTTCTTTCTTATCTCTAAATATCAGGTTATATGTATAAAACAGCCTCTCAAAATCCAGAAATAATGATCACCACTTCAGACTTAATGTGTCTGCTCTAAAAGCTTAAAATCTAGGCCCCTGTTTTCTTATAACCATTTTCTAAAGGCGACCATACCATTCTTGTTCTTTCGTTTCTGGCTTATTTTGTCTCACTGAATGTCCCCAATGTTCATTCACGTGGTTGCATGCCTCACAACTTTGTTCCTTTTCATAGTACCACAACCTTCATTCATAAGTATACACCATTGTTCGCCAATCTACTTCTCCGTCAGTGCATCCTTCAGCCACCTGCATCCATCAGGCATCATGTAGAAAGGTCCAATGTCCACAGATCATCAACATTCTCAATTTTAGGTAATTTCATTGTTCCCAAGAGAAGAAAACCAATACACACACCCTTGCTGAACAGGAAATCTAAACCTCCTCTTAACTCTTGTCCCTCACCCCAATATTTACCTCTGCTGATGCTGTGGTAGTGCTGACGGTTTCCTTTTGAACATAGCTCATAGCATGCACTAGCAGTTTTCCCCCTGTACCCTGGACTTAAACACCCTTTATTCATGAATCATATCTTTGAAGTAATTCTTGTGAGAACTAATTCATATTTCTAGTGTGAATCAGTGGGACACGTAGGCCTATACAACCCCTTTCAATCTTGTTCATCTTCAATATGGTAATATAACTTACAGATCTACTAGAGAACCCGCCTTCATTCCTCTCTATTCTCTTACATTGGAGTTCAACCTCATTAGTTAGTGGTTCACCCATCTCTAGCTTCCATGTATCTCTAAGTCCCCTATATTCTGTATTATAAACGTCTGATTATATTTTTATGCTGTCATAAAAGTGGAATCATACAGTATCTATCCATTTCACTCAGCATTACGTCCTCAAGGCTCAGCCATCTTGTCATGTGCTTCAGGATGTTATTTTGTCTTATTGCTGCATAATATTCCATTGTATGTACATGCCACAGTTTGTTGATCCACTTGTCTGTTGATGGGAATTTGGTTTATTTCTATCTTTTGGTGATTGTAAATAATGCTGCCATGAACTTCGGTGTACAAATGTCTATTTGTGTCATTGTTTTAGGCTCCTCTGGGTGTATACCCAGCAGTGCTGGTCATAGGGCAACTCGATATTTAGTGTCCTAAGGAACCGCCAAACTGTCTTCCATAGTGGCTGCACCAATATACATTCCCACCAGCAGTTCATAAGTGTCCCAGTTTCTCCACATCCTCTCCAACATTTGTAGTTTCCTATTTGTTTAATAGCAGCCATTGTTATAGGTGTGAGGTGTGTAATAGGTGTTACACCTGTAACTCATTGTAGTCTTGATCTGCATTTTCCTGATAGTCAATGAAAATGAGCATTTCTTCATGTGCTTTTGAGCCATCTGTATTTGCTCCTCAGAAAAACGCCTATTCACATCTTTAGCCCATTTTATAATTGGGTTGTTTGTTCTTTTGTTGTTGGGTTGTATGATTCCTTTGTATATACAGGAAATCAAACCTTTGTCTGATATGCGATTTCCAAATATTTTATTCCATTGAGTTGGTTGCCTCTTCACTTTTTTGACAGTCTTTTGAAGTGCAGAAGCATTTGATTTTGAAGAGTTCCCATTTATCTATTTTTTTCTTTTGCTGTTTGTGCTTTGGGTGTAAAATTTAGGAAACTACCTCCTATTACTAGGTCTTGAAGATTTTTCCCTATATTTTCTTCTAGAAGTTTTATGGTGCTAGTTCTTATATTTATGTATTTGATATACTTTGAGTTAATTTTTGTGTAGGGTGTAAGATAAGGGTTCTCTTTCATTCTTTTGGCTATTGATATCTAGTTATTCCATGCACAATTATTGAAAAGACTATTTTGTCCCGGTTCAGAGAATTTGGGGGCCTTAGTCAAAAATCGGTTGACCATAGATTTGGTGGTCTATTTCTGCACTCTCGATTCGATTCCATTGGTCAGTGCTTCTGTCTTTGTGCCAGTGCCATGCTGTTTTGACCAGAGTGGCTTTATAATAGTCAGGGAGTGCTAATCCTCCCACTTTGTTCATCTTTTTAGGATGCTTTTAGGTATTCAGGGTCACCAGATGAATTTGGTAGTTAGCTTTTCCAAATCTTCAAAGATTTGGAATATTGCTGGAATTTTGATTGGTACTGTGTTGAATCTGTAGATCAATTTGGGGAGAATTGACATCTTAACTATATTTAACCTTCCTATCCATGAGCAGGGAATGTGCCTTCCTATCCTTTCCACCTATTTAGATCTCCTCTGATTTCTTTTAGCAATGTTATGTAGTTTTCTGTGTACAAGCCCTTTACATTCTTAGTTAAGTTCATTCCCTAACTACTTGATTCTTTTAGTTGCTATTATGAATGGAAATTTTTCCTTAACTGACTCCTCAGCTAGGTCATTGCTTGTGTATAGAAATGTTACTTATTTTTGCACATTAATTTTATATACTCCCACCTTGCTGAATTTGTTTATTAGCTCAAATAACTTTGCGGTTGATTTCTCAGGGTCTTCCGAGTATAGTATCATATCATCTGCAAATAATGACAGTTTTACTTCTTCCTTTCCAATTTAGCTGTCTTTTATTTCTTTGTCCTGCCTGATTGTTCTAGCTAGAACTTCTAGCACAATGCGGAATAATAGTGGTGACAGTGGGCATCCTTGTCCTGTACCTGATCTTAGGGGGAAGGCTTTCAACTTTCAGTCTCTCTCCATTGAGTGCGATGCTGGCTATCAGTTTTTCATATATTCCCTTTATTGTATTGAGGTAGTTACCTTTGACTCCTATCTTTTGGAGTGTTTTTATCAGAAAAGGATGCTGAATCTTGTCAAATGATTTTTCAGTATCAATCAATATGATCATCTGAATTTTCCCTTTCGATTTGTTAATGTGCTGTATTACATGAATTGGCTTTCTTGTGTTGAACCATCCTTGCATTCCTGGTATAAATCCCACTAAGTCATGGTGTATAACTCTTTTAATGTGCTATTGGATTCGATTTGCTGATATTTTATTGAGAATTTTTGCATCCATGTTCATTAGGGGGATTGGCCTATAGTTTTCCTTTCTTACAGCATCTTTACCAGTTTTGGTGTTAAAATGATATTAGCTTCATAAAATGAGTTAAGTAGTATTCTTTTTCCTCAAAATTTTGGAGAAGTTTGAGCAGGATTGATGTTAGTCCTTTATGGAGTGTTTGATAAAATTCCCTGTGAAGCCATCTGGCCTTGGGCTTTTCTTTGTAGGAAGATTTTTGATAACTGATTGAATTTCTTTACTTGCAATTGGTTTGTTGAGATCTTTTACTTCTTCCTGAGTCAATGCAGCTTGTTTGTGTGTCTCCAGGAATTTGTCCATTTCATCTAAGTTGTCTAATTTGTTGGTGTGTAGTAATCTTATGATTTCTTTTATTCCTTCAGGGTCTGTGGTAATGCACCCTTTCTCATTTCTGATTTTGTTTATTTGTATCTCTCTTTTTTTTTCTTTGTCAGTCTTGTTAATGGCCCATCAATTTTATTGATTTTCTCAAAGAACCAACTTTTGGTTTTATTGATTCTTTCGTTCTCCCATTCATTTATCTCTGTTTTAATTTTTGTTATTTCTCTTCTTCTATTTGCTTTGGGATTAGTTTGCTGTTCTTTCTCAAATTCCTCCAGGTTTGCTGTTAAGTCCTCGATTTTCGCTCTTTTTTGTTTTTTAATATAGGCGTTCAGGGCAATAAATTTCCCTCTTAGCTTAGCCTTTGTCGCATCCGATAAGTTCTGATAAGTTGTATTCTCATTTTCATTTATCTCCAGATTGCTACTGATTTCTCTAGCAATTTCTTCTTTGGCCCACTTGTTGTTTAAGAGTGTGTTATTTAATCTCCACATACTTGTGAATGTTCTTGATCTTTCATGGTTATTGAGATCCAGCTTCATCCTATTGTGGTCAGAGAAAGTGCTTCAAATAATTTCAAAGTTTTTAAATTCATAAAGACCTGTTTTGTGCCTCAGCATATGATCTATCTGGGAGAATGTTCCTTGAGTACTAGAGAAGAATCCTTGTGCTTTGGGATGCAATGACCTATATATGTCTGTTAGGTGTAATGTAACCTTCATTTACCAGGTTATTTAACTTCTCTATTTCCTTGTTGATCTTCTGTCTGTTGTTTTATTTATAGAAGATAGTGGGGGTATTGAAGTCTCCTACTATTATTATTGAAACATCTATCGCTCCCTTCAGTTTTGCCAATGTCTGTCTCATGTACTTTGGAGCTCCTTGATTGGGAGCATAAACATTTATGATTGTTATTTCTTCTTGGGGAATTGACCCTTTAATTAGTATATAGTGTCCTTCTTTGTGTCTTATGCTGTCTTTACATTTAAAGTCTATTTTGTCTGATATTAGTATAACTACTTCTGATTTCTTTTGGTTACAACTTGTGTGGAAAATCTTTTTCTATCCTTTCACTTTCAATCTATTTGTATCCATGTGTCTAAGATGAGATTCTTGTAAGCCACATATAGCTGGATTATGTTTCTTAATATTCAAAGTCATTACTGAAAAGGCGTTTCTTGATTTCATCATCTCATCTTTTTAATTTTATTTGTCAGATCTATATATTCTTCTCCCTCTTTCTCTTTGTATTCTTTAAATTACCCGTAGTGGTACTCTTCAATTCTGTCCCCTCCTCCAGACCTCCATCTCTTGTGTGTGTTTTTTTTTTTTCCCAGCCAGCAGAATTCCTTTTAGTATTTCTTGTAGGGCTGGTCTCTTCTTGACAAATTCTTTCAGGAATTCTTTGTCTGTCCCTCAGTTTTGAAGGACAATTTGGCTGGGTACAGAATTCTTGGCTGGAAGTCTTTCTCTTTCAGATTTTTGAATATATCATACCACTGCCTTCTCTCCTCCAGGGTGCTAGTTGAGTAGGCTGAAGTCAGTCTTATTTGATTTCCCTTGTATGTAGTAGATTATTTTTCTCTTGCCACTTTCAAGATTTTCTGCTTCTGTTCAACATTTGACAGACTGATTAGGATGTGAAGACCTATTTGCATTTATTTTGTTTGTAGTTCTTTGGGTTTCTTTGACTTGTATATGTCCTTTTTGAGGGTTGGGAAGTTTTCCCCCATTATATCCTCAACTTTTCTTCCTAGCCCTTTACTCCTCTCTTCTCCTTCGGGGACACCAATGATTCTTGTATTTGTGTGACTTGCTTTGTCTATCATTTTCCTAGTTCCAATTCATTTTTTTCATCTTTTTTGCCATTTGTTATTTTGAGTCCTTGAAGTCAATTATCCTGTCCTCTATATCACTTATTCTTTCTTCTGTCTCTTCAAATCTGGCATTGAGTGCCTTTAGTATGTTTTTTATTTGATCAACAGAGTCTTTAATTTCTGTGGTATCACTATTTTTCTATTTATGCTTTCAAATTCCTTTTTATGCTCTTCTACTATCTTCTTGATCTCCTTTATGTCATTTGCTATCCCACTTATTTTATTAAGTACAGTAGTACGAACAACTTTAATTAGTTATTCCAACGTCTGTGTCTCCTCTGGTGTTTTAATTTGGTCATTAGGCAGGGCTATATCTGCCTGCATTGTGATATGCTTAGTGATCTTCTGTTGTCTTCATCACATGTAAATATCTTGATTGATTTACTTTGGGAGTTGACTTCTTTCAGTGGTCTAAGGCTTTGTGTTTGTGGGATGGTTGTACAGCATGGAGCAGGGCATGGGTTGGAGCACTCCACGAGGTGATTTGTTTCAGGGCAGGTATGGGCACAGGTTGGGGATGTTACACTGATGCTTGTGAACGGGCACTGAGCAGCCAGGGAGGATGCAGCTGTGTAGGTGCACTGTCTAGGGATGTAACCCTGGTGAGCGCTGGTCAAAGGCTCGGGGCCCTTCGTGTACATGTGCAGAGCTGTGGCAGCAGGTCAGCCTTACACCTTCGTGGATTGGGGGCAGATGTGACCCGGCTGGGCAGGTCGGCACTTTCTCAGAGCTGGGGAGTGAGGCTGAGGGCTGTGCACATGTGCGGTTCTAGGACTGCTGTAAAGTGCAGTTCCCAGAGCTGAATGACGTGTTGGGGGCCCGTGCGCATACACTGGGAGTACCATAAACTGATGTGCAGAGGTTGGGGGGTGGGGGCGGAGTGAGGCTGTGTGACACTATGGCATGGAGCGGCGGTAACCTGGGTATGGAGGTCAGTACCCTCAGCCTTTATGCACTGGCAACAGCCTGCAAAGAACAGGGAAGGGGAGGCAGTGCTCAGGAGGGGTGCAGGAGAGGTGGGTTGGGCTGCACTTGGGGTGTGGGTGTGGGACAGGTACATGCACTGGGGCATGGTGGGTGGGAGTGCCCGGGTCTGGGCTATTGGGGTGTGGGGTGAGTTGCACCCAAGGAATGTGGCCTGGCTTACTTCCTAGTCCCATGTTCCCATCTGTGCACTCCCGCAGGCTCTGTGCCTCTGCCCCAGGCTCCAGCTTTCTGCCTCTCATTTCCTCGACCTCCACAACCAGGGCTGCCCCATGTGGTGCAAAAGGCTCTCCCAGGTCAGCTGCACTCCGGAACCACTGCCTCAGCTGCCCTCCTGTCCCTTCTCTAACTTTTCTGTGCAGCCGGGCTAATCTTGAGCTACTCTAGTCGGCCATCTTCCTGGAAATCCCTTTCCTTATTACTTTTATTCCCAGATGAGATGAGAGGAATGCATAAGGAACAGAGAGGAATGAGGACAATCTGTATGAAGAGAAGCTTGTGAGGTACGCACAGAGCACGATGCGAGCAACCCAAGTCCTGAGTGACCAGAAGGGGCTGCAAGTGCCCGGGGCCCTCCTGGCACCTGGTGGTCCTGTCAGCGCCAGTGGATGGACTGCCTCACCCACCTCTCTGTCTCTTGTGGCTCCAATGGTCTAGGGCCCTCATGGACTGGCCATTTTCCAAGTTGCAAATCTTGTAATTACTCCATTTTCAGTAAATGAGACTGGTAAAGGAAAACTAAATCTGCAACTTTTAACCAAATCAAACAATATTTGGCTTTTTAAGGTTGATTAAGCAGAGAGACATTGCTGGCAGTCCATATGTTAAGACCAATCCTCAGAGAAACTTTTGAGGATTTTTTAAATGGTGAAACAGCAAGAAAAGGTGGGGAGGGCAACTTTGAGCACCATTAATGTGGAGTGAGATCCCCCAGGTAGTGAGGGAGCTGTGCTCTTTACCTGTCGTCTCTTAATTCTGCAGCTCCCTTTTAGACTCTGGTGGAGCTGGAAGTCTGAAAGCTGCATTTCTCAAGTTTTCTTGCTAGTGGAATTTTGGTTTGCTTCTGCTGGTAGGAGACCCTGGGGAGACTGGTCAGAAAGTGGAAGGAAGAGAGAAGAGTTCTGCTTTCGGCAGGGCAGTGTGGCATGGTTGGCAATTGCCCCTGGCTGCTGCGGTGGCAGCAAGGGTGGGGAGACTTTGGCTTCCAGCAAGCTAGGAAGAGGCAGCTTTTTTTCAGCAGATGCAACTGTAACTGAGGAGACACCTCTTTGCTGGAGAACCAGCGGAGGCACCATCTCTAAGAAGGCGGCAGCGGACACGGGGGTGGGAACTTTGGCCTGGGAAAGTCTTAGCAGCTTCTGAGCTCTAAGATTTATCCTGTCTTGGTTGGCCAGGTCTGCTGTAACCAAGTACCGCAGACTGGAATTTATCGTCTCATGGTTTTGGAGGTTAGACGCCCAAAGCCTAGTGTTGGCAGGATTGCTATTTCTCTGTGGTCTGTGGAATTCTGGTGGTAGCTGGACGGCATCTCCTAACTCAGCCTCTGCCTCTGTCCCAGGACCGTCTGTCTCCTTGCCCCTGTCCTATGACTGTACCCACGTTTCCTCCGTGTATAAGGACACCTGTCTTATTAAGGCCCACTGAGACACAATTTGACCTCAGCCTCACCTATCAGATCTGCAAATCCCATTTACAGGTGGGTTCATGTGCACAGGGCCAGGGTTTCTTGGCCACAGGGGACCTGATTCAGTCTATTCACCTCTTTTCCCGGTAGGCCCACTGATTGCCCCTCATCCTCTCTGTTTGCTACCCCAGTCCTTCTGTGATGGCTGATTTTAGGTGGCTCTTTGGCTAGGTTGTTTGGTCAAACACTGGCCTCAATGCTTTGGAGGGATTTCCTAGATGGAATCAGCATCTACGATAAGTTGACCTAAAGTAAGAGAGATGACTTTCCACTGGTGTGGGCCTCATGCAATCAGGTGCAGCTCTTAACAGCACATGAGAGCTTCAAGGATTAAAAGGATTTCTTCTTAAAGCCTATACCATCAGCTCTCCCGGAAATGTCCAACCTTCCATCTTCCCCTAAGGAATTTGGACTCAAGACTTCAACATCACCCTTACCAGAATTTGCAGCCTTTCACCTGCCTTATGGAACCTGAGCCTATTAGTCCCTGTAATTGTGTGGTCTTGTGTGTGTGTGTGTGTGTGTGTGTGTGTGTGTACACACATATCCATCTCCTTGGTTCTGTTTCTCTGGAGAACCCTGGCTGGTGTACATTCTTACCCCTTTGTAACCAATTCCCTGTATTAAATTCTCTCCATCTGAAATAGACCAAATGATTGCTTACAGATGCAGAGACTGTATGAGAATTATTTGCTCATGATGCTCTTGGTGCTGAAAAGAAGACAATTCTTCCTCAAAACAAATCCAAAAACTTGCTTAAAACCTGCTCCTTGTGGACCCTGAGACCTGAGATGACCCTCTCCATCTTGGTGCGTCTCTGATTTTCCATCTCAGAAGTGAGATAATCAGTCCAGGTCTGCATTTCTCTCGGGGCTCAGTTACCTGTTGCAGATGATCCCGGTATCACTAAGTGAATCAACAGGAACCACCCGACCTCTAGGCTTATTATCATACATGCGAGCAGCACCATGTGGTCAGGGCATCTGCGTGGACTTGTGCCTGGTCTGCTTTCTTCCCAGCTTGCCTCATGCATCTGCTCCATCATCTAGTGTCCATCCTCTGACAGCAGTCTTTTCTGTACGCGGCCAAAAGCTGCATGCTTCGGACCCACCAGCCCTTAAATATTTCATAGCAGACTGGCTAGAAATTAATATTTAATCATAGACTCCTTGCACTTAAATGTTTTATCACTGAACTGGCTGATGAGTGATGAATCAGCACCCAGTAAGACTTGGTGTCTGGTGCCAGTTTTAAGGATCTTTGGTTCTGGACTCAGAGGACAGAAGGAGCAGCGACAAATTTATGTCTCTACCAAGTTACCCACTTCTAATATTTTTAAGAGTAAAAACTAAAATTGCCCCAATACTCATCTGAGACTGTGGATCAGAAACTTCCATCCTTGAGCACCACCGGCCAATTGAGAGTGCTCACAGTTTGGGGAGACTTGGCTGGATGGCTTAAGCTATAAACATTCATATCCGTTTATACCCCAACAAAAGCAGGCAACGTGCGTAGACTGTTCTCAGAGGCTTGAAAATAAGACTCGGGGTGGGGAATTGGAAATCTTTATATTTCCAGTGGTGGTTTAGGATTTGGAGTGAAGAAAAGATTTTAGTAAAGCTTGTAAATTTTAAAAATAAGAGCAGTAGGCACAGATCGGAGAAAAAAAATGAGGTTGGTTGAATTCAGGGACCTCCATCAAAAACATAAGGTAAAATGTCTTGAGCTGTCTTTCAAAGAAATTGGTGGTGTCCGTGTGCTGTGATAACAGCTGCTCTACCACCAGAGTGAAGGATATTTCTAGAATTCAGTTATAATAGACTTTATTTCTCAGCTGTGGCAGATATGCATCTTTGCCTCCCCTGTAGCCATCATCCTTGTTCTTCTTTATTGTCCAATTTTGTTTGTGGATTCACTCTTCCATGTGCTTAGAAGAGATGGAATTATTTCATCCCCAAGGTTGAGTGTTGATTCATCTACACCTTCCATGAAAATTCCATTCCCTTTCCTTGTCATTGCTTTAGTCTTGGCCATGTGAAACAACCCTCACCAATATGGTAAAAAAGGAAATTAGGAAAATCTGGTCAGGGGTTTCTGGGGAAGGTATTCCATACAGAAAGCAAGAGATGGAGGAGAAATCACACTTCTGCCTTGGGGATGCAGTTTTGTGGAGCTGTGGTAGCAGCCACTTTGCAGTTATGAGGAGACAGGCTGAAGACCAATGCTGATGAGGGTGGAGAAAATGGACATACCTGGTCCCAGTGTCACTAAGTGAATCAACAGTAACCACCCTACCTCTAGGCTTATTACTATACATTTAAGCTGCATTTAGTCGGGTGTTTTGTCTTTTGAAGTCCAAAACATTCTGATTAAGGCACCAAGTGAATATGACAAGTAGAGTCAACAGAAGGTGAGATGAAAGTTTCGAAACAAATAGCAGACAAACATAAACTAGAACCATGATGGGGAGCTTCTCCATGTCCGTCAGATTGGCTACATATGAAGACTGACATGTGCTGACCTTTGGTGAGGGTGTGGAGTTATGCGGCCCCAGGGGAGTGTAACTTGGCGTACAAGCGAGAGATGCTTGTGTACGTGCATGGAGAGAAATGTGCACTGAGGCACACTGCAGCTCTACTTGTGATAGAAGAAACTGGAAACAGCCTCATTGACCATCAATTCAAAAACAAAGAAATCACGTAGGCAAAGTATACATACTTTGACCTATTACCCAGTAGGAAAATGCGTAAACATCAGCTACATGGTTAAATCCAAAAAACACAATTTCTGAGGGGATGGAGAGTTAAGGCTTCATTGATACAGGAGTTCTGTTGGGACTGATGGAAAACTTTTGCTAATAGAGAATGGTGATGACAGCACACTATTTTGAGTGCAATTAATGTCGCTGAATTATATATTTGGATGTGGTTAAGGGGGAAAACTTTTAGGTTGTACGTGTATTATTAAATCAAAATTAAAGCCCCACAATTTTCAGTGAAAAAAAAAACAACTTTCCTAAGGTTACGTAGGATATGAAACTATTCATATTAGCTTTTTGTTTATTTATTATTATTATTATTTTTAATTTTTTTTTACATGGACAGGCACCAGGAAGCGAACCTGGGTCTCTGGCATGGCAGGCGAGAACTCTGCCTGTTGAGCCACCGTGGCTTGCCCTCATATTAGCCTTAAAAACATATAAACAAATAACAGAGTAAACCTGTAGAGAAAAGCACTGAGATGATAAACAACGTATTTGAAATGGGGGCTTCCTTTGAGGGAGGAAAGGAAGGAAACAGCACAGCAGAGGCTCAATCAGACCTAACTTATTTTATTTCTTAAGCAGTGCCATTAAGAGATAGGTGGCCAATATATTATCATCCATACTTCTTTTGTATGTCCGAAATATTACATTAATAAAAGATCTTGAAACTGAGCTGATGGGATAGAATCAGTGATATGCAATTTAACGCAGATAAATGGATGGTCCTGAATTAGATTCCTGAGGTCGATTTTTTTAAAATTTTGGTTACGGTCCTGGGATTCACAGCAGTTTAGATGGAAAGTAGTCAGAGGGATTTTGTTTGTATTTCTGTTACAGTTATTGTGACCTGACAGGGCTTTGTGGCTTGTAAATAAGTGAGTAGGAACTTGGGTTTTAACACTAGAATTACGGTGGCCTCGTCAGAGAAAGTGAGAGTCCCACTTCACCCTGCATTGACCAGCCCGGCTACCGCTGGATGTGAGCATTTTGCAAGGACTATTCCAGAATAGAACACGAGAAGGGTGAGGAATTTGCTGAAAGTCCTTAAACAGCATTGTATGAGGAATGAGGCGATGCAGGCAGCACAGTCCCCGCCGCCCCGTCTCCGACGGACTGTCCTGGACAGCAGGAGATGATAGAGCTTGCGGGGCAGGGCAAAGCCGGGCCCTTCCCTGGAGGGAGTGGGTGTGTACCGGGATAATTTTAGCTCAGAAGGAGTCAGGGTGCAGCAAAACGGAATCAGCAGCCCTGCGAGGGGGTAAGCTCCCCGTCCCCTGGGCATTCGGGCACCAGTCGGCGACTGGGCTGGCCGGACCTGAGGTTGTGCAGAGCTCACAGGACAGCTGCTCCCGAGATGCCAGGAGGCCGCGTGACTTAGAAAGGGGCATCGCCAGGCTGCCAAGTTGAATTCTGATGGGAGTTTCAGACTTGGCTTCTCCTTCGGCTGTGGGGTCAGGAGCCCTGGTGCATCTTTGGTCTTTCTCTTTGCCGCCCTGTACAATGCAGCAGAAGGGTGGGGGAGAAAGCCTTAGACACAGGTGAGGAGCTTTACCTTCCAGGTGGAGTGGCAGCCCCATTCTCAGTTTCTACAGAGACACAGCCTTCAGGAGAAAGTTAAGGTGATTGTATGGTAGGCAAGGATGGTGAATATTTGTAAGCTACAGCCGAGGGGGCAAAGTGTCAATGAGTAAGGGAAGGGGTGGGTCCTTGGAGAGTAATAGGACTTCAAAATAGCAGGACTGAGTCTCAAATACCGTTTGTTTTCCCCGGTGGTCTTCAGGAACTGACATTTCTACGCAGGTACTCTAAAGTCCTGGGGCACAGGGAGGCAGAAAGAAAACACACCTTGCAGTGTGAAGATAGATGGGTCATTCTCTGTCAACCAAATTTTCTCATAAATGGTGCTCTCCGTATCTTATTGTTTACCAAAGCCTTTAATAAAGCTCTGTTTCTCTTCTGGTCGGGTCTCAACTCTTTGGATGAGTGTATTCAAGGTAAAGTGCCAAAGGACCAAAGACTTTGGGTGTCGGTGAAGAGCCCCTCCTCATCCGTGCTGGGACTGGGACAGCTCTGCAACAGGACGGAACCCTGGGTCCAGCAGAGTCTCCATCCCATGTCCAACATGGAGGCTGTGAGTGTCACTTTTGCTAAGACACGTTCTCCTGGACACGCGTTTGCACAGATTCAGCGCCCTGGCCTGACTCTACTTCCCTGGGAGCCTGCCTCTCCACTGGCCGGTGAGCCCCAAGGCCGTCCCAGGGGTTGGAAGCCATGCATGTGTTAGCTCTCTCTGGCTGTGTGACCCGCTCCCCCAGATTAGCAGCTTCAACAGCCACCATGCACTATCTCACCCGGTTTCTCAGGGACAGGAGTCTGGGCACTCAGGGGTGGAGGTTCCCCTTCCAGCCGCCTGAGGTTGCAAGAGCTGGGGCTGCAGTCTGTGGGGGAGCTGCTTCCGGGCGGTCTTGCACGGCCCTGCCCCTCTCACCTTGCGGCCTCTCCTCAGGGCAGCTCAGGTCCTCGCCATACTGGGTGAGTGACGCAGGTGGGGAGCGACAGGGCTGCCGCCTCCGTACTCTTGTGACCTAGTCTCAGAGGACACCTGCTGCCACTTCTGCCCTGTTCCACTGGCCACACAGAGCACCCCACACAGCGAGAGGGAACGGCACGGGGTACTGACACCGGGAGGTGGTGGCCGCTGGGGATTGCACCTCTCCTGCAGACACGGAGGTTCAGGTCAGCGCCAGGAAGGGGCGTGTCCAAGTACTGGGAGTGTCAGCATTTCTTCCCACGTCTGAGTGCCTTCTCTGTGCCACTAACTGTTGTGGGTGCTGAAAACACCACACGGTCAACACGGGCAATGCTCCTGCTTTCAGGGCCTACCTTTAAAAAAAATTATTGACACATCTTCACACACATGCGGGCCATACGTGGTGCACAATCAGTGGCTCACAATATCATCACTTAGAGATGTATTCATCACCATGATCATTTTCGTAGCACCTGTATCACTCCAGAAAAAGAAAAAATTCATACATCCCATACCGCTCACCCCTCCCTCTCATTGACTGCTAGTATTTCCATTTACCCATTTTATTTTACCCCTTACCCTCCTATTATTTATTCATTTTTATCCGTATTTTATTTAGTCATCTGTCCATATCCTGGATAAAAGGAGCATCAGGCGCAAGGTTTTCACAATCACACAGTCACATAGTAAAAGCTGTACAATCGTCTTCAAGAATCAAGGCTACTGGGACACAGCTCAACAGTTTCAGGTACTTCCCTCCACCCAATGCACCATAAACTAAAAAGGGATATCTGTGTAATGCATAAGAATAACCTCCAGGATAACCTTTCGACTCTGTTTGAAATCTGTCAGCCATTG
Source organism: Tamandua tetradactyla (assembly GCF_023851605.1). Lineage (NCBI taxonomy): Eukaryota > Metazoa > Chordata > Mammalia > Pilosa > Myrmecophagidae > Tamandua > Tamandua tetradactyla. The sequence continues at coordinate 70,476,597 of NC_135329.1, forward strand.
ACACTTTATGTTGTCTCATCTCTCTCTTCCCCATCTTGGTCAAGAAGGTTTTCACAATCTGGTGATGCCGGGTCCCAGCTCACCCTGGGAGTCCACATGCCAGGGAGGTTTACTTCTCAGGGCCTATGTTTTAGTGACAGAGACAGAAAATGAACGAATGCCCAATAATGAAGTCATTCTAAGTGCTATGAAGAAACTGCAGGAAGGGATGTGGTGGTGATGGTGGAGGCTCATTCACCCACAGTTCCATCTTTCTTCAGAGCAACCCTTGGGGTGGTCTTATTAGCACCCCCTTTTCCACGTGAGTAAGCCAAGGCTCAGAAGGCTGAGCCGATGTGCTCAGAATCCTCGTTAGTAAGAGGTGGAGCTGGGATTCGAACCCAAGGCCTTTGCCTCTCTCCAGGCCTAGGTGGGCCACGCTGGGGCGGCTCCCTGGCTGGGCCACTGCCTGAGCACAGCACTGAAGGTCCCCAGTTCTGGTCCCCCCTGGGCTGTAGACAAGTAGGGGGCAGCCTCTGGCTTTCTTTGTCTTGGGGCCCCCGGACGTCTAGGTGTCAGATGGACTGGTTGCATTCCCTTGCATGGACCCTGATCCCTGCCCAGCTCCTACCACCACCTCTGGAGTTGACTTTGTGTGGGAACCTTTCCCGGGCAGCTTGTCTGCCTGCCCCCACTGCACACAATGGTGTCGGGGAGCTGCGGTCACATCTGATGCCCTCGTTTCCATCAAGAGTACTTTGAAAGGGAAGAGTGGGTTGCCTGTGTGCAAAAATGGGTGCTCAGAAGGAAAGTGCTTTCCCGTTTCTTCTCTCATGGCCTGTGAAGACAGCCTTGTGAAGGAGGCAGGATGGGTCGATGCAGCCAGGTGTACAGATGGAGTCATCAGGCGCAGGGATGGAACTACACCTGCGGGGCTCTAGTGCCTGTGCCTGGAGGCGGCAGGCAGCCTGATCCTATCACAGAGGCCACTCTCTTCCCCAACTCTGTACCTGCCTTGCAGCATCACCTGAGGATTTTAGTTCCCAGGTCTGGGGCGAGGCCCAGGATTCTGAATTTCCAGCAGGTTTCCAGAGGGTGCTGTGGCCACTGGCCCGAAGACCGCATTTTGAATAACGGGATGTTGAAGACCCTCTCTGCCCTGTCTCCATCCTTTAAAATACAGGCTGATGGTCCCTACAAGCTTCCCGCATTAAGGTGACTGGTGGCCCCACATGCTTCCCCGTTGGTGTGACCCTTGTGGGCTGGACTCATTGTGGTTCTGAGCTTGCTTTTGATTGTTGATCTTGCACCATAAGCGTAGGTAGGAGCAGTCACGAGAGAGTGGGCCTGGGGCCGTGTGCCTGTTTGAATCTCTTGTGGACCCCAGAAATCCATGTCCTTTAATCCACATTCAATATTGCTGGGTGGGAGCTTTTTGATTATCTGTGGAGATGTGACCCACCCAATTGTGGAGGGTAATTTTTGATTAGGTGGTTTCCATGGAGATGAGTCTCCACCCATTCAAGTGGAGCCCTTTAGGAGGGAAGCGTTTTGGAAAAAGTTCAGAACCAACAGAGTCACAAAGTGAGAGACCTTTGGAGATGAAGAAGGAAAATGCCCCCTGGGAGCTTCATGAGACAAGAAGCCAGAGAAAAAGGAAGCAGATGTTGCCATGTGCCCTTCCAGATGAGAGAGAAACCCTGAACTTCATCGTCTTTTCTTAAGTGAAGGTAACCTCTTGTTGGTGCCTTAATTTGGACATTTTCATAGCCTTGCCTTAATTTGGACATTTTTATGGCCTTAAAACTGTAAACTAGCAACTTATTAAACTCCCCCTTTTAAAAGATGCTCTGTTTCTGGTATCCTGCATTACAGCAGCTTGCAAACTAGAATAGGCTGAGTGAGACGAGCGTCTTAATTCTGCATTTCTTTTCTGCTGGGGCTTGTACTAACTGACGTAATCTTACAGCGACATTGGCAAGGCCATGTGTTCAGGCTGTCAGGCCCCCGGAGTTTAAACCAGTGAGACAGCTGACAAATAACACTGGGCTCCAAGCCTTGGGACACTTTTTAATAACTGGCAAATTTTGTGTCAGATGCTCTTAACCTTTACTTGGGGGAAAAATCTCTTTTCGGAAAACCGAAGACCTCTTCACCTGCCGAGCTTCTTCGCTGTGCCAGGCTCAGGGCTGCCACAAATAGAAGCATCTTGGGGTGGAGACCAGCGTACATGCCTTCTAACCCCCGGCGTCTAGAACATGTGATGGACTCAATAAATTCTTGAGTAGCTGATGGTTGTTGAGGAGCAGCTGTGCCGGGCATGTGATACGTTAGTATTTTAAAACACGCACACACACACACACACAGGAAAGTATTATATTTTTGGATATTACAGTCTTTTGAGACTCTCTTTTGAAAGTTTAAAATTAGACAACCTTGTAGGTGAGGAAGCTGGTCATTCATTTTTGCTGGACAGATGGGCACACAAACGCTCCGGGGATTTGATTAGCCCACTCTGACATTTTCGCAGTCTCAGCTTTGTCTTACAGTGGATCTTGGAACACGTCCAAAATATACTTACACATACTTCTTTGGGAGAAAAGCTTTTACACTTCAGAAACACACACACACACACACACACACACACACGTACGCACACATTCTTAATTTGGGGTTGAATTTTTCGGCCCTAATTAGCTGTGTCTCAAAGCTTCAAGAGCTAGTTTCACTAGTGATTATTAACCAGTCTCTGGTCGCTGGCCTTTTTCAAAAGCATTCCAGCCTGCTAAACAGTGGGCTTTCATGATTTACAAGTTTGGAATCTTTGAGGGTTTTCAACAATGAAGGTGCTAACTTTTCACACTCGCCTGGTCTCCAAACTTCTAAATCACAAAACCCTGAAAGTGGTGGGTGACGAAGGGGCTTGGTGCTGCCCTCTTAGAGGTGAGTGGGTCCCACCAGCTCCTCTAGTCCCATGCACACGATTTACAGGGAGGATGCTGGCAGGGAGTCACTGATGCTGCCTCAGAGAAGGACGTCTGTGCTAACCTAACATGGAGCCATGCCCCAGTGTGGGTACCATCACATGGTAACTCCAAGGGCCTGTGAACAGCCCCTCCCTTTAACTTCCCATCTTAATTGTTGTCCATGTGCTGACAAACTTGAAAGCTCTTTTGGTTTTGACCATGAAGCTGCACAGGCAAAGGGCTCTTATCCCTGCATGGATGAAATGAGGCTCAGAGAGGTGGAGTGACTTACCCAAGGGCACACAGCACAGAGCTGGGAACTGAGGTCAGGACATTTTGTTCTCAGTCAAAGCTCTTTCCAGCAGGTGTGCCAACTCCTTTAGTGTAGAAATGGCCCCTTCCTTGGTTAAAGTGTTGGACTGAGCTGACTAACTTCTCCACCTGATCAATGAACCTCACTCCACTTTCCCAAGTCATGTGTGGATCTTTCTCACATCCCACGGCCCTGCTTGGTCTAACAATGACGTCTCCTGTAGACAATGCTAGTGGAAAGTTAAAAGGTCAGTAAACATATGTTTAGAGGGAATTTTCTTCCACAGAGAAAAGTCATGGCTAGAGTTGGAAACTGTGCACATAGGCAACATGTCACAGAATCAAAGACAATTTAAAACCAGAGCCAACATACAAACAGCACGACCATGGGCCAGATAAAGATATGTGCTGGGATGGAAGGAATACTTCTTTGCTCAGTGTATTTTATTGAGATAGAATAATACCCAGAAGCCCATTGCAGAGGAGAATTTTACCTGAAATAAAGCACACAGAGATAACCTCAACTCTGTAAAGTGCTACATACATTTAACCTGTTTTTCTTGATCATGGTTATTACCAATCAAGACCAGACACATCTCATGAATGGACTAAAATTGTATTGTTCCTGGAGACGTAGAAGATAATTCCTCAGGTGCTTTACTTGAATTCTTGACCTCTCCTCAAATTAACTTCCAAAATATTTTCATACCCACTGTTTCAGTTTGCCAGTGCTGCCAGAATGCAATATACCAGCAACGGATCGGCTTTTATAAAGGGAATTTATGAAGTTATATGTTACAAAGTAAGGCCCCAATGATAGGATCCCTTCTTGGAGGAAAGGCAGCTGGCATCTGGCTTCTTCTGTCACATCGGAAGGCATGTGGATGCGTCTGCCGTCCTTTTCTCCCAGATCCTGGTTTCAAACGGCTCTCTTAGCTTCTGGCATCTCCTCGGGTGTTTTCTTTCTGATCTCCAAATGTTGTGACTTGGTTTCCTCTCTCTGCTCTCTGTGTTGGCTTTCCAAGCATCTGTTCTTTCTCCAAAATGTCTCTCTCTTAAGGACTCCAGTAAATGGAGTAAGACCCACCTTGGATGGGGGGGGGTCATATCTCCTTTGAAACAACCTAATCATAAAGGTCTTACCCATTATTGGATGAATCCCATCTCCATGGAAACAACCTCCTCACAGGGTACCTCGCAACAATAGATCTGCCCCCACAAGGATGGATTAAGAAAGTGTGTCTTTTCTGGGGGTACATAACAGTTTCAAACCAGCACACCCACCCACTTCTCACCACGTTCATCGTCTCTTGCTGAGGCCATTGAACAGCCTCCTAAAGAGGCCACTTGGTTCCCTCTTGCTCTGGATGAGCAGAGAACTCTTTAGGAGAACTCTTTAGTTCTCCAGCAGCTGGAGAATTCTTTTTGTCACATCCTAGCTTAGAACTGACAGTGGTTTCCCATCACATTTAGAAGAAAACCCAACTCCCCTGCCATGATCTGCAGCACCCCACCTGTTCTAGGCCTCCCTCTCAGCCGCTCACCTCCGGCCTCTGACCCCTGGACACATCCTCCCCTGCTGCCTTGGGATCGCAGTGGCCCTACACGGCTCGTCCGGGATCACTGGTGGTGGCTCCTTCTCATGGCCCAGATGAGCACGGCCTCCTCAGGAGCAGCTTCTCTGAATTGGGTATCCGTAGTTAGTATTTCCTCCTCCAAGCTGCTCTCCGGCACTGCTACAGAGTAGTCTGTTCTTTTTATTCCACACAGCACTCATCCTCAGCGGGGAACATCTCCTTCGCTGTCTGTTTTAACCCCACTAGCATACAAGCTCTGAGGAAGGCAAGAGCAGTGTTTTATTCACTTGTGTATCCCTGATGCTTAAAATGGAGTCTAGCGTGAAGCAGCTGTTCTGTGAGTGCTTGACCTTACTAAAATGCACCGTTGTTGGTGCAAAGACAAAGGACCTTTATTGAGCTTCTACTGCAAGTGGGGCTTCTTTCATATCCCTTGTCTTTGATTCTTCAGCAGTGCTAGGTGACGTTAGCTCACTGGGTGCCGAGTGGTGGATTGAGCCTCAGAGAAGCTTGCCCATGGGCATGAGGACTTACAATTACTGAAACCACTGTAGGACAGAGCACTGAGGTAAAGGAAACTCCAAAGCCCACCACCATTCCATTGCCCTCATAATGTACATCACTCACAACAAAAAAGGATAGCCAGGAGTGGTGGGTCTTTCCCCCATAGCAGCATGTATCAGTTACAGCTGGCTGACAGAGAGTAGAGGTGTGAAGGGAAACTAAAACTGCATAGTCTTTGAGAGGGTCTCCAAGGGTTCACAACACAAAACAACTTTGTGCCAGTTTGAAGCTGTTATGTACCCTAGAAAAGCTGTGTCCCTTTTCCTGATCCAATCTTAGAGGGGAAGCCATGTTCTTTAATTCTGATTCAATATTGTAGAGTGGACACCTTTGATTACATTACTCCATGGAGATGTGATGTGTCCAATTTTGGGTGTGGCTTTTTGATTAGATGGAGATGTGACTCTACCCATTCAAGGTGGGTCTTGATTCATTTACTGGGATCTTTAAGAGAGCTCATGGAAAGGGAAAAAGCTCAGAGTTAACATAGATGCAGATACTTGGAGAATGGTTGCTTGAGAGCCAACAGAGACACAGACATTTGGACACGCGTGGAATGCCAACAGATAGAGCAGACATCTAGACAGAGCTGTTTGGAGGTGCAGAGCCCAGCCCACATTACCATTGCCTTCCCGTGAGATGCTAAGCAAGCCAGAACCCAGAGTTGTGTCCCAGAGGAGCTAAGAGAAGGCCCACCCATGCTTAGAAAGGAAACTACTGGCATCAGAAGCTGGAAGCGGTGGAACCGGGAACAAGAACCAGCAGACACCAGCCACTCACCTTCCCATGTGACAGACATCAGCCTTTCTTGAGGTAAGGTATCTTTTCCTGGATGCCTTACTTTGGGCATTTTTCTGCCCTTAGAACTGTAAACTTGTAACTTAATACGTTCCAATTTTAGAAACCATTTCATTTCTGGTATATTGCATTCCAGCAGTATTTAGCAGACCAATACAAACTACAAAACCCATAAAAATTAATTTGAAAAAAAATGTGGCATGTAGCACCACTGCAAGGTAGGTCCACTTGTTGTGTCCTTCCCTCTTGATAATTATCAGGGATTTGGATAATAAACATGATTGTGCACTGAGAGGAAAGAAAGCAAATCTTCCTTCTGGTACCACAGCTCTCCTAACACTGCCTGCTTGGTAAACATTTGACGCTTCCTTGCTCCGTTCTATTCCTCCTGCTGGATGAGGTGCGCCTTGAGATGAGAAGCAGGGTCTGACCTTCACGCTCACCCCCAGGGACTGGCATGGAGTGGGCACACATGCCCACTGGTGCTGGTGAAATAAATCCATGACATCTCACCCATTTCAACTTAGGAAGTCAGGAAGGAGCTTGTGATTCTTCTCATTTCCTTAACAGTAAGTTGGAGTTGGATTTGAGAATTTGCCCCAGTGGGGGCCCTGGATACTTATAGCCCTTAAATAAACCACTTCAGTAAACACTGCCTTCCCTGCTGACAGGTAGCTAGAACCAAAAGCAGTGTCCCCATGGCCCAGTGGTAAGTGATTGTCAAAGTTCCTTCAGATAAATATCCAGATGGTTGCATGTTTCCTTAGCTTCCTGGTTCTAACACTAGCCTGTAAATCCCACAGTGAAAAGTGATACCTTAGAAACTAAAATCTAGGGATAAATACCACCATTAGCTGGATTGATTCTTCTAGATAATCCACATTAATTACATATTAAGTAAATGAAGAAGTCAGAGAAAAGGGAGACAAAGAGAGGAGGGTCCATTTGTCTGCAGATCCCTGTAGATGCTCAAGTAACAGTCATTATTAGGCAATATTGCTGGGTAGACTGAGAATTACAAAGAGGTGTAAGACAGCCTTCTTCCCCAGGAGTCAATCTCATCGTGCCCGTTCATTGGCATCCTTGCCCAGGGCGGCCTCACCATCTCCTTTAAGCATGACCCAACACAGGCTCCCATACGTATCTTTTCATCTTTGATAATTTCCTACCCCTGCCCCTGCTCCAGTCTCGTTCCCGCCTCCAGCATGCTCCGTGAATCCATGCCATTAATCCCAGTTATCTGACTTGACTTGACCTTTGAGCCACTTTTGACACCATAACCATTCCCTTCTCCTTGAAGTGCTTTTTTCCCTTGGCTTCCTCCACTCTTCCTTTGTCTCTGAGGTCATTTCACACCCTATGCTTAAATATTGGAGTTCCTTAAGACTTGGTCCTGGGGACCCTTCTCTCCTTCTTACTGGATTATCTCATCCACTTCCCTGATTCCAGTTTCCATGTAGATGCTAATAACTCCTTACATTCTAAGACCCATCACCACTGGCAGGGTGCAAAAGCACCTCAAACTCAATATAATCAATACAGAAAATTAACAGAGTAAAACTTAACAATGTTTTTCTTAAACCTCGTCTTCCTCCAGGGTTTCCTGGCTCAGAGTATCCCTATCATCCATTAAAATTTGAGAGTCTTAAGCCACGGGGTCATCTGTGGTGCCTTCCTTCCTTTCCTTCTCTCCACTGAGCCCATCCAGCCAGTCACCAAGTCTCTGCTCTTCATACCAAGCCTGGTTTCCCTCATGATGACAAAAAAACTGCACTGCTTGCTTAGGTTTTATATCCATCCAACTCTCTGTTCAGAAGGGAAGTGATGGCTGGCTTTCAGTAGCTCCCTTAAAAGAATGTCATCCCCTTACCTTACTTTGTCCTCAAGAAACCATTGTAAATCTTCCTTTATTCTTCTTTGCATACATTGCAGATTCCAGAACCAATCCCTTGGCTGGAGGAACATCAAGCATTGGTGTGATGGTTTGAAAGGATGTATGGACCTTAGAAAAACCATGTTTTAATCAAAATCCCATTTTGTAAAGGCAGAATAAGCCTTATCCAATACTGTATGTTTGAAACTGTAATTAGATCATCTCTCTGGAGGTGTGATTTAATCAAGAATGGTTGTTAAGCTGAATTAGGTGATGACCTGTCTCCACCCATTTGGGTGGGTCTTGATAAGTTTCTGGAGTCCTACAAAAGAGGAAACGTTTTGGAGAATGAAAGTGATTCAGGGACAGCAGAGTAGAACGACCAAGCCAGGAGAAGCAGAGTCCACCAGCCAGCGACCTTTGGAGATGAAGAAGGAAAACGCCTCCCTGGGGAGCTTCATGAAACAGGAAGCCAGGAGAACAAGCTAGCAGATGATGCCAGGTTTGTCATGTGTCCTTCCAGATGAGAGAGGAAACCTGACCATGTTCAACAGGTGCCCTTCCAGATGAGAGAGAAACTCTGACTGTGTTCGCCATGTGCCTTCTCACTTAGAGAGAGACCCTGAACTTTATCAGCTTTCTTGAACTAAGGTATCTTTCCCCAGGTGGATGCCTTTGATTGGATATTTTCTTGCCCTTAAAACTGTAAACTACCAACTTATTAAATTCCCCTTTTTAAAAGCTGTTTCATTTCTGGTATATTGCATTCTGGCAGCTAGCAAACTAGAAGGATTGGTTAGATGAGATCTGAATTATTTGAATCAATGGCTGGTGCAAGGAAGATGAAATTACCCAAAGGGTTAAAACCACAAAGATCCACTCTTACAGCTGGAAGTAAGATGGGTCCCGTCTTCTCCCCCACTAGTACCAAACCCCCAAACCAACCGCTTGGCTTCTCCGGTATTGTGGGTGGTACAGATGGAATGGTCAGGGTACCCCAGTGTTAAATGCCATTGTCCCGGCCTCCTCCCACTTTCATCTAGGCTGCTTTTGCTTGTCATTCAGAGCTTAGGGCAAGCACCCTGTCTTCAAACAAGCTCGCCCTGAGCCCTTCTCCAGGGCTCCCCATTGACACATTGGCCCTCTGTTACAACATCGGAGCTCTCGGAATGGAAGCCGATATTTGTATCATCATTGCCAGTGCTGGGAAGTAGTTGTTTTCACAACGAATTGAGATCTGTACCCTCCCATCTCCACCCCCTGCTCCAGAAAGGCCCATGTCTGCCTCTTTCATGGTTCCAGCTGTAGCTCCTGGCACAGTGCCTTGAGTCTAACAGGTACACACTAGAATTGTTTGACTAAACCACTCAAAGTGATAAATAAAATCTGTAGATTATAGAAAAGTAGGAAGAAGCAGAAAATCTTGCATTCACCATCATCTCAGTATCCTCAGATCATCAATGCCAACACACTTTCCATTTTTCTGCTACTTTTTTCCTATGAGGATTTATTTTTGCATGATTTGGTTCGTGTGGTGCATATATGATCTTGTATTCTGTTTTTTTCTTAATGATATCACAACACTGACACATTCACAGACCCATCCCCTTATACATGAACAAATGCAGTTAAACTTTGAATTAATTAATTATTATTTTCCTTAAAGCAACACTGTGATACAATGAATAAAACCACGTCTGCCCTTCAGGTTGGGCGTATTCTTGGAGCTGGAACGACAGAGACAAAAGACATGGTGGGTTTTAAACATTTTCTCCAGGTTAAGAGCTACCGTATTATAAAACACTGGCCTTGCTGCTGGCGCATGAAACACATGCAGCAAAACCAGGTTTTGGGCTGGGAATGGAGCCATCTAACTGCAAAGAGAAGGGAAACTGGCCTTCCAGAATTTTTTGTTTGCTTTGCCTTGGACTGCAGTAGTACTGTTATTCTGAAAATATCCCTTGCATTTGGAAAGTAGTTAATTCAATATCTGATTATGTAAATGTAGGATTATTCATTTGGAGATTCACTGAGATTATTGAAAGATGTAACCATCCTTTTTTTATTATGTGTCTCTCTCTCTATAGTTTTGTAGCTGTTCTTTCAACAATGCTAAAAGTATAGTTTGTGTCCCTATCATGCCTATGCTTTTCTCCATCCACCTTTTACTTCTTTCTTCCACTGTAATAAAGCATTGACTCCCAGGGGACAAAGGCTTTTGGGTTCATTCTGACCAACAAAGTTTGGACTAATTTCTCACAACACTGAAAGTGTTATTTACTATAAACCAGATGAACACTCTTTGGAGATCTGAATTGGAGGCCAGATAAGAGCTATTAGTATTTTTTTTTCCTTTGCATTCCCAGCAAATGTTTTCTTAGTCTGATCTCTCTCAAGCAGAGCGGCTCCTTGTGTGCTCACATGCAGAATAATTATTTTGCTCAGAAAGATGTCCAGGAGACGCACTCCATAGCATACAAAAGCCATCATCTGCTCATTCTTTCCAGGTGGTTTAGCATGTGTACAGCATCTCCAGGGGCCTGGAGATACAGAAAGCTCTAGACCTCCCCTCAGGGAGTCTGCAATCCAGTGGGCAGACAGATGAGCTTGCTGAGGATGTTTACAGCTGCAGGCAGGGGCTGGTAGGCTGCCTGGGCGGCGGATGCTCTCGCTGGAGGTCTCGGGCTGCCCGGCGTGTGCCTGGTATCCGGGCAAGTGCGCCTCTGGCTGCTTGGTCGTGGGCACACATCCCCCCCACCTCATCCAGAAGCCCAGTCCAGAGCCCTCTGGCCCAAACTTTAGCGTCGCAGAGAGTATTGGAAAGAGTCAGAAAGTTCAGGGTTAGAACTCGAGCTCTGCCATCGCCTGGGTGTGCGGCTGCAGACAAGCCCCTGAAGCTCGTGCAGCCTCTGTTTCCACCTCTGGAACCGTGCCCACTTAGGAGTGGGACTTGTTGCAGGGACAGGGTGCGGTGGTGGGGCTCTGGTGCACGGGGCCGTTCTGCCCCGGGACGGCTTTGCAGAGGCTGCGGCTCTCCGAACACCGCCGAGGGGGCGGGTGGCAACACGTAGATCCCGCCTCTTGTGAACCGGTGACCTCCTGGGCCACGGAAGCAGACAGGTCATTTAAAAAATGTAATTTTCGCATTGACATTCTTCACGCTAAGTCAGCGGCAGGCATGCCCGCTCTGCTCCGGGACTGCTCGGGGGCAGTAACCAGGAGAGAAGAGGCAGCCCTCTCTTGGCCATTCCGCGCCCAGGCTGCTGACAAAAGAATTGTGCAAATGAACCTTTAAATCCGTAAATAGTGCCCCCACAATGCTGGGAAGAATGCAGCGGCGACAAAGGGCAATATTCACAGTTTATCTCAGGGTGATGGATCTGAATGGACGCATGAACACGGGTTTGTTAGAGAAAGAGCGGCCACAGCCCCCCGCCGGGAACCCAGTGGCCGCAGTCTGCAGTGCAAACAGTCAGTCTAAATCCTCAACAATTAGGGGAAACCAAGCTGCCATTATCTGAACTTCAACTTGTTCTCATGATTGATATGGGAAATGAAAAGTCGTACACGGCTCGCAGGGGACCGCACTGGGCTCCCTGGCTGCGCCCAGCCACTGGGAAGGTGCAAATGTAGATCCCCCAGCCCTGCGCCTGGCCCAAACCCCCTGCTTAGCTGGGGATGGGCGGCACTGAGCCCCAGTTGTCCCTGCGCCGTGTTCCTCCTGTGTCCTTCATGGGCTCTGACCCATCAAACATCCTCTTCCATCTGAGCCTCCGGGAAAAAACACTCCATAACCTCAGGAGATGGTCACATTATCAAAATGTGTTCTTGGGGAGCCGGGGGAGTTCACTGCTGGTGGAAGTTGCGTTAGATTGTGGCTGCACGCCCTGGGTCCAGTCGGCGAATCTGTCTGCACCTCAGTTTTGTCAGCTGTAAAATGGGGGCAAGACCTACAAAAAGTAATCGGCTTAGACTGCTGGGCAGTGAGAGCCATGCAGAGGGAGAGCAAGGCTCTGTGCCACTGCAGGGGTGAACCAGGTGGGGTGGGGCTGGAAGGGAAGAGAGGGGACTGCAGCCACCCACGGGCAGTGCGCTTATGAGGGCGGGGGCCATGGCTTGCTCCGTTCTGAGTTCCCATGTTCTCGCCTGAAGTAGCAGCATTAAATGCTTGTGGAGCCAAGGGGTAGAGCGCACGGGGAGAAGGCGTTGAACTGGCTCTTGAAGGATGATAGAATTTTGAGTTCTTGCAATGAAGGGAAACTAAGAAGCAAGACCGGCAAAGACTCAGAAGCAGGACCACATATGCCCCTTTTAGTGGAGCTTGGGGTTCTCAGAAGGGAGAGGGTTTTTCCCCAGGCTGGAAAAAGTGGCAAATAAGGAAGGGATTGAAAACCAAGATGGGGCGTTTGCCTTTCACACTGTAGGAAATGGGGAGTGATGGAATGTTCTGGAGCAAGGGAGTGACAACTGATTGACACTCTGGGAGGAGTCTTCAGATGGCAGCGAGATGGTAGTGGTCAAAGCAAAGGGGGTGTGGGAAGCCTGGTGTGGGGACTAGGGCTTGGAGTCACCTGCGGAAAATGAGTCAACATTCTGAGGGAGGGACCCAAAGTGATGAAGGCTGTGTTTCAATTCATTAATAAACAAAACTCCTCTGATTCCCTTCCATCAGAAACCAGCGTCAAATCCCACACACTAGCTCACTGGTTGCCAGGAAACAGCATCATCGATAGATCAATGAATCACACACATATTTTTTCAGGGTGGCAAGCAGAGCGAGGGCACCTGGGCCACGTCCTAACCATCACACCCTGCTCACGTGAGAGCTGCCTCCACGTGGGTCTCACGGGTAGGGAAACTGAGGCCGCAGGGTGTTGAACGACAGACCTGCTCCAGGAGGAGCCTGAACTGGGACTCGAACCAGGTTCTGGCTGACGACGGAGCCGCTCGCTTCTCTTCATGCCTCTGGAGTGGCTGGCCGGGAGCGGGCATGTGACTGCACAAAAGGACCGGCCCAGAGGCCACCGGGACAGCGGCTGAAACAGAGACTTCCAAGGAGCCTCTTCAAAGCCAGCATTCAGTGCCGCGGCATTCAGGCTGCAAGGATTCCCCATTGTCTCCACCATCAGAGGCAAGTGACATCTTGAACGCCTCAAGAAGATTAAATAGCCCGGCTCCGTCGGAAGCTTGGAAAAAAAAAGATTGAGAGAGTGAGAGAAGAAAGGGGCCAAGTTGGCCATTATAGAGCTGGTCCTTTTTTGTCGGTGAAGAGCTTTCAAGGGGCGCTATTGGCAGAAGTGGCCCAGATGAGAGGACAATGCCGGCGGAGAACCGCGGGTGGAGCCGGGCGGCCGCTGAATGCGGGATTACTGCGGCTCCGAGCCGCCAAAGAAAGGGGAATCCTGGTCTCTATGAAAACGGGAATTACTTTCTTCCTTCCCCTCCGAGCCTGCAGTTCAGTGCACAGCCACAATGCGTGATGGGAGGTAGTCGGCACGCCGCTCTTCCAGGCCATGTTGGCGCCCCACGGGGGGTCCTGGGGAACGAGGGCGGCGCCAGCCCAAACAAAGCAAATTTTAACCCAATAAACTCACCCGGCGTTCTCCAAGAGGCACGGCCAGAGCTGGTGCTGCTGAATCTTTCTGTCCGCTGCCCAGACACGCGGGCCGAACAAGGAGCTTGGATTGGCGTGCGTTTGAACATATGCAAACGTCTTCAGAATTTTCAGAAGAAAAAAAAATTTTGTTTTTCTGCTTTCAATGCGAGGAAAACCGGGGGCTCCGATGGCACCGTTTGCCACCGCCTCAGTGGAGCTCATTTCTAGTAGGTGGTCAAGACCTAGTCTGTGGGTGAGGAAGGAATCTAATTTGCTCAGTTTCTGGGAACACGGTTGGCTTTTTATAGACAGTGTCTTCATCCACGTCTGACTCACACACATTCAGCACACAGCGTTCATTCAGGGAACGTGCACGGAGGGGCCTGGAGATCGCTCTTCAGACAGTGCAGGGGGCCTGGCTTCGAGACTGTCCACCTCTGCTGACTGCTTTGCACAAGTCACTCAGCTTTTGGAGTCTCTGTTTGCTCCCTCAATGCTCTCTACACCCTGCTGCCCCGGCAGGGTGGTTGGAAGTTTACAGCTCTGTTCCCACAGCGTGTCCCCGTGGTGGGCAGCACACAGTAGGTGCTTTATGCACCTGCCTGCCCGGGCAGGGTGGTTGGAAGTTTACAGCTCTGCTCCCACAGCGTGTCCCCATGGTGGGCAGCACACAGTAGGTGCTTTATGCGCCTGCCTGCCCGGGCAGGGTGGTTGGAAGTTTACAGCTCTGCTCCCACAGCGTGTCCCCGTGGTGGGCAGCACACAGTAGATGCTTTATGCACCTGCCTGCCCGGGCAGGGCGGTTGGAAGTTTACAGCTCTGCTCCCACAGCGTGTCTCCGTGGTGGGCAGCACACAGTAGGTGCATTATACACCTGCCTGCCCGGGCAGGGCGGTTGGAAGTTTACAGCTCTGCTCCCACAGCGTGTCCCCGTGGTGGGCAGCACACAGTAGGTGCTTTATGCACCTGCCTGCCCGGGCAGGGTGGTTGGAAGTTTACAGCTCTGCTCCCACAGCGTGTCCCCATGGTGGGCAGCACACAGTAGGTGCTTTATGCACCTGCCTGCCCGGGCAGGGTGGTTGGAAGTTTACAGCTCTGCTCCCACAGCGTGTCCCCATGGTGGGCAGCACACAGTAGGTGCTTTATGCGCCTGCCTGCCCGGGCAGGGTGGTTGGAAGCTTACAGTTCTGCTCCTATAACGTGTTCCTTGGTGTCCCTCTGGTGCATGGCACGCAGTAGGTACTTTGTAAGCACATGCCCAAATGTGTGCTCATCCTGCTTCCTTCTCAGAGGAAAAACAAGCAGTATGCAACTTAAAAAATCAATTTTGAAACTGTAAGTGCATTTTACAGATGGGAGATATGTTATTTTCAATTTTTTCTTTGTGGAAAAAAAGTAGTTAAAAAATATTAAGAACTAAGGCAATATGAAGTACTTACAGAGCCTGAGCCCTTGTACAAGATCCGGGCCAATGAAAATCAAAATTATTTTAGTTTACATATAATCACTAGTGGTTTTAAAGTCTCCTGCTATCTTAAAAACAAGCACGTGGCAAGTGTTGAAATGGAGAAATGAATCTGAATTGTGAGCCAGGCAAAACCCTTCTGTGGTTCTAATCAGTGTTTGATCATTGCTACCTCTGCCAACGGGAACAATACCGCCCTTTACACCCTGTTTTAGCTTATCTTGTTAAATTTGGATTTTGCTTCCTGAGTAATTATAATGATTATTATTATTAGACTGGAGATGCCTCTCCTAATTTAAGGCCAGGGTGGACAGGGAATTTGGCCTCTTCACACGAAGAAACGGCCCTTGCGCCACTGTAGAACTGCTGCTTCTTGAAATGTGAGCCTGGGTATGTGGACGGGGGCCTTCTCTGAGTGTCCCCTTGTCTGACCTTCATGGGCAGAGGACGGGAGCCTTCTCGCAGCTGCTTCACCAGACCCTGGACTTGCTTGCAAGTGAATTCAAAGTCAGAGTCACCCCTAAATAGGGGGCTGTGTGCCCTACATCAGGCCCAGTGTGTTTTGGAGTAAGGCGCATCTGTAATTGAAATCCCTGCCTCCTGCCCTCTAGCTGGGGAGCCCTGTGTGAGCCGTTCAATTGCTCGGAAACGTGGCTTCCGAGCAGTGCCTCGGAGCCATCACTAGGGTAGAAGCAGCTGGTGCTGGCAGAAGCACCGCGAGGGGCCCGCTGTAGGTGAGAGGAAGCAGTTGAACAGGCAGTGCCGCGAGCATGGGAGCAGAGAGCTTGGGCAGTAGGACCCTGGCTCCATCACCTACCTGGGTACAGAGTCTCCTGCCCCTCAGATGCCCCACCTGCCAACTGGGGCCACCCACAGTGCCCTCTCCGCAGGGCTGCCGAAGCACTCAGGGTCCACTTGTGCCAGGGACTCGGTGCCTGCCGCACAGTAGGGGCCCAGACCTGTGCTGGCTGTTGCAGAGGCCCCTGGTCCTCTTTGGACACGGTGGGGGCAGTGGGCGAAGGCCTCATCCAGAAGAGAAGTCTGGCTGCCATCAATTTCGACACATCTTCTAAAGAAGACTTACTCCACAGAATTAGCAATGAGGATGAAGGGAAGCAGAGCATCTGACCTCTGTCCTCCACGCCCTTCCTCCCCAGCCCATCCCCGTAAAGACAGAGGAGAATCTTTCCAAAGTGGAACAGAAGTGAGTGACTCATGGGAAGAGCTGGGTGCCTATTCAGTTCAAGTCAATGGTACTTCAAAAAGGGTCAGAAGAACCACTAGGGATTGCCCAAGCCTTCTTATTCTCCATGGACAAACACTTATGCTCTTGGGATGAGCGCTCTGTCAGCTGAGGGAAGTCCCAATGTATAAGAAAATGAGGTGCATGCATCACGTACTGATAGCACAAGGAAGATCATAAAGGCTCGGAGAGGTGCCTCCATCCTTGACGTTGAGCTGGGGTGTTGGACAAAGGTCCAGGAGCACAGCCAGCAGCGCTTTGGGTGCTGAGGTCCCCGAGAAAGGAGAAGCTCCAGGCTGCAGGGGGGCATCCCCAGGTCCCCTCCAGGGGGCCTCCCCCACCCCAAGTTGGCCGACCCTCCACAGTCGCTCATCTCAGTTCTCCTGGCACAGGCAGGAGCTCAGTGGCTTCCTCTGATTTGATCATCCCACATGGCTCTGCTTTTCCACCAGAGGTCAGAGGTTGGGGAGGGGTTCCAGGAGGACATTCCTGAGAAGAGGACGCCCTGTGGGTCCAACTGTTCTGGAAGGTACAGGGGAAGCTTGCCAAGGGTCCTCTCCACCGAGATCCTTCGTGGGCCCAGCCCTCGTTCTCCGCTGGCAGCCAGGAGGGGCTCAGCCCCTGTCTATACAGCCAGGAGACAGAAGTGGGTCACTTTCTGGGTCGATTCAGCTTCCGTGGAGTCTATTTGGAGCATCCAGAGCAGCAGCATCATGGCTTTGTCTTTCTGTACCCAAGTATTTTTGATTTTGTCTCTTTTCACTGTGTACTAGTAAGGGATCACACAATGGCTCAATTGGGAACATGATCAGTTACATTGCTGGTATAATTAATTAGAACTCTAGGATATATAATATATATCTTATATGTTAATTGCTCCCATTTCATTCAATTAAGAGATAGTGCATTTTTTTCTTTTATCTCCTCCACACATTTGTGTGTGTGTTTATTAAAAGATTTTGTTTTTTTAATTAAAAAAAATTTTTAATTTCTTTAAATTTTTAAAAACATAACAATATACAAACACGAACAGTCTTACCATATGATCATTTCATTCTTAGTATATAATCAAAAACTCGCAATATCATCACCATGATCATTTCTTAGAACATTTGCATTAATTCAGAAAAAGAAATAAAAAGAAAAAAACTCATACATACCATACCGCTTGTCCCTCCTTCTCACTGACTGCTAATATTTCCATTTACTCTGTATATTTTAGTCTTTGTTTCCCTTATTTTTTCCATACCCCTTACCACTCCCTTTCATTGATCACTAGCATTTCAATCTACTAAATTTACTTTAACATTTGTTCCCTCCATTATTCATTTAGTCTTCATCCATATGTTTTTATTCAACTGTCCATGCCATAGATAAAAGGAGCATCAGAAATGAAGTTTTCACAATCACGCAGTCACATAGTGCATTTCTTTTTGCTGTTAAGTAAAATAAAGACAGAAATGCAGTGTATCAATTATTGTTTAAAATGTCCCCCCCCGTACAATGAACTCCAATAAGAGTTCTACAAGAGAGATTCAACCGATCGAAATATTTGAGGCTCAAGGTTTATTTCTGTATAACAAGGGTTCAACACTCTCAGCAGTAAGATTAATATTATTTACCATTATAAAATTTGGTTAATTAAGAACCCCCCTAAAAAAAAATTGCTAAAATTTGATTAATTAAAAAAGCCAAAAAGTAAAAAAAAAAAAAAAAAAAAGACGACCCATGGAACAGAGCCCAGCTCTAGCAAACCGGCGACCAAGGGACCACGAGTAAGAAGTGAGCCTCAGTGGGCATCGGCCCTGGGGGCGGGGAGCTGGGGACACGGGGTAACTGCGGCATAACCTCGGGGAGACCAGCAAGGGCTGCTCGCGTTGCCAAGGTCCCGGAGAGACATGCTGAGGTTTCCTCTAAGAGGGCCCCCGAGGATCTCTTCCATTTCCACTGCTGATCCATTTTGAATTAATTTTCCCGTATGGTGGGAGGCTCCTGCTCCTTCTCCTTCCAGGTTCCCATCCCCCTTCTGGAACGTGCCATCCTCACGGCAGCAGGGAAAGGGCGGACACTGCACCCCCGGCAGCTTTGAGAACTCAGCTCAGACCTGTTCTGTGGTGGGTGGGATGGCCCTGCCTCTCCAAGTCGGATGTTGGGGCAGTGGGTCTTCTCCTCCCTTGAAAGGTCCTCGGAAGACCCTGAAAATGGCAGGAATGTGTGATCTCTTACAGGGAAGAGAGAAACAGACCTCTGAAACAATGATACAACCCCTGGAAATTGCAAATAAAATTTTAAGACATGAATCAGAATGATAAAATTCAGAGTAAAATACTGCATTTACAGGTAACTTTTGAGCATTGCATGCACCGTTTCATGCCTCTTCTCTGAAGCTATTGAGGGCAGAAGGCTTTAGAATTCAGAAATGTTTGGATTTCAAAAAGGAGAGAGAGTGCATTTGCTATTATATCACAACACATAACCCTCTGCAGGGTCCAGTGCAGTGTCTCACAAATCTAATATACTAAAAATTTACAGCAAAACAGATGACTCTCCACAAAATAAAACTATAAGTAGCCTCACTGTAGTTCAGATCAAGTTTCACTGCCAAGGAAGTTTAAGTTGAGTCAGGTCTCGCTACCCAATGAGATTAAAAACAAAACAAAACAAAACAACTTTTTTTTTTAACTTTGAAATTGCAGTTAAGGGGTCATGGGCTTGTGATTTAGACAGGCAGACACATTTCTCGAAATAATTTTGGAGGAAACAAACCACCACCACAGACCTCCTTTTCAGATTTTCCTGGGCAGTCATCAGACCAGACTTTTTCTAGACAGATGGATGGATTATAAACTGCCCTTCTGTCAGGTGTTAACAGTAAGCAGCTGGAGGGTTCTTGGTGGCCAAGTGTGAACCCGTCTGTTGAGTGAGATTTCTACCCAGCACAAAGCTTCAGGTGAGGGGCCTTCGAGGGAGGCTGGGAGGCAAGTGGCCTGGCCCTGCCCTCATGGAGCTTTCTGGCCCATTTAGGGGAACAGATGATGGCAACAGGGTTATGGAGTGGCCTGCGGCAGGGAGCTAGAGCCGTGAGCCGTGGACTCATCAGGGAAGGTTCTTGGAGCAGGACAGGGAGAGGGGGCCCGGGGAAGGGAGGGTCCCCGAGCTCCAGGTGGGCGAGGTCACTGCAGCAGAGGTCCAGAGGCAGGACCTTGCTGGGGAAGGGGAGGCCATGGGTGGACAGCCTCAACTGTCCCGAGGCTGGTTCAGAAGCTTATCTATCTATTTTAATGTCTGTGGATAGACTGGCCGCTTTCCAGTAATCCCTATTATTTTTTTTTTTGTATGCTGTATGGCGGGGTCACATTTCATTCTTTTTCCATGTGAGTATCGTTATTGCAGCACCATTTGTTGAATTTTTGTTTGTTGTTTTTGGGGGGAAGTGCATAGCCCAGGAATTGAACTCAGGTCTCCTGCATGCACGTGAGAATTCTACCCTTGCACCACCACCCCCCACCGCCAGCAACCGCTTTTTTTTTTTTTTTTTAAAGAGAGAGGGAGGAAGGGAAGGAAAGACAGAGAAGGAAGGAAGGATGGAAGGAAGGAAGGGAGGAAGAAAGGGAAACATCTTTAAACATTTTCTTGTTTTATTATATTTTGTTTGTTTGTTTGTTTTTTTACATGGGCTGGGGCCGGGAATCGAACCGGGGTCCTCCGGCATGGCAGGCAAGCACTCTTGCCCGCTGAGCCACCGCGGCCCGCCAGCAACCGCTTTTTGAGTGGAGTTGTTAGAGAGCAAAAGACATGTTTGCAGAAAGTTTAATTCAAATGCTCTTCCTTGGGAATTATGACAGGGAGCAAATGGGGTCAGCAGGTCTCTCGCCCTTGTGAATTGGGAGGGGCCCAGCTGCCCGTTCCTGAAGTGGGAGAGGAGAGGAGGTGGGAGAGGGAGTCAGGCGGGGAGGGTGGGCTGCAGGCATCCAAGTCCAACTGAGGTTCGTCGGGGCAGAGTTTCCTGGCTCTGGGTATGCAACTGTCCACAAGCTGGGAGTCAGCATTAGTCCCCATTTCTGCAATCTGCAGGGGAATTTCACAGACAGGCACTCCCCGTCTGCAGGTTGTCACTTAGTTTCCCTCCGTTTGGTCTGTGGCACCTTCCTCGGTCCTGCAGAGGTCTTTGAAACTTGAAATTTGCCTTGAGGAAACAACGTTGTAAGAGGGTCAGTTCTGGGGGTGATGAGATAAGACAGATGAGGCAACCCCAGGAACTCTCACTGAGTGTCTCCTGCCCACGAGCCCCCAAGGACGCGTGAAGAGACACAGGGCATGATGTCGTCCTTGAATTGCGCTCTTTGGGATGAAGCAAGATCTTCGAAAAGCATGTATTGAGTCCCCACTGTCATCGGAACCCTTTCCAACCTGACAAAAAGTAGTCCCTAAATGCTTGGTTTGGCGCCGAGGGTACAACTCTGGAGAACCCTAAGAAAGCTGCGGTTACAGAAGGCTCCGGGGACGAAGCAGGCCTTGGAGGGGTGCTGGGTGGTGGGTGAAGGAAGCTGGCTCCTCCGGGTGTGGGGAGTGCTGGAACTGAGCCTTGAACCCGCCTTCCCTAAGAGTGAAGCTGGGCCGTGACCCTCCACCAGGGTCGCACAGGGTTTCCGGAGAACGGGAACCCGGCCCGGAGACTCCCATCTCCTCACACGGGGGTTTCTAGGCCTTTCCACAAGATGCTGCTTCTGCTGCAAGGCCCTTTCATGCCTCCCCTCTCCAAAGGCCCGTTGGAATAAATAACCTCCATGATGCCTCCCCCCAAAACCTTCCAGGCAGAAGAGACCACTTCTCTGGGCTCTGCAGGGTGGTCCCTGTTCACTCCCCTGGGCTTGTCCCCCTGCGAGCGGTGGGCTTCCTGAAGACACGCAGACACCCAGAGGCGCTCAGGGGATGCTGCCTAAGGGCGCCCTAGGGTGGGACAGCCCATTAATGACAGCCCGTCAGTCTTCTTGCTCCCAGGTTTCAGAGGCCCTGACCCTCACACAGCTGCCAGTGGTGGGAGGCTGGCTGTGGCCAGCCTGGGGGACTGGGCGAACCCCGACTTCTAGACAAAGGGGGACCCCCTAGGCTTCCCCCTTCATGGAGGTCTGAGGAAAGCGAGACAGGTGTGGGGTGATGAAGGACTTCTTTGCTTTAAGGAGACCAGAACGTGGAGAGACACGTGCTGGGGCAGTTTGGGCAGCACGAGGAACTTGCAACCAAGCCGGGAGCCCAGGCCGAGGCCCCTGGATGGGCTGGACACCCCTGATGCCCGCTTGCAACCCCACAATCCTCCCCACCCCTGAGGGCTTGCAGCCAGCTCCCCTCGCCCCTGCCAGCCTGTTGAGGATGTGGCCACCAGAGACCTCTTCCTAAGGCCGAGCACTGCGCTCCTCTGCCCCAAGTCCGGCCACGGCCGCTGTGTCTGCTGGGCACAGCGGGGCCTCCAGGTGCACAAAAGCCAGGGGTGGGAGGGTTCCCCCAGGAGGGGCCCACAAGCTGAGCCCTGGGACAGTCAGCTGTAGGTGTCAGCAGGAGGTATGAGCCTGGTGAGGAGCTCCTGGGCAGAGGGGCCCCGTGCTGAAGGCCCAGCGTGGGCCCCAGTGGGCAGCGGGAAGGGGGGTCGCCGGCGGGGGTGAGCAGGGGCGGGATGACAACAACTAAAGCTGAATGCCAGTGAGAAGCCCTGAAGCTCATTTTTCTCCTTTTATGTCATTGCATACAAAGTATGCATTGAAAAGACAAAACCAAAAATAGGATTGCACTGATTTGCTTTTCTCACCTCCTTTCCACACGGTGCGTGCTCCTCTGAGCATTTTTGCACATCACCAAAATATTCTTTACCAGCAATTTTGTGGCTGCATCATAGTTCACCAAAGAGACATGTCAAAATGTGCTTATCATTTGCCTATTTTTGGAAATTTTGATTATTTTTTAATGCTAAAACCAATTTTATAATAAACACCCCTTATGTTTATCTTTGATTTATAAATAATAATCTCAAATTATCTCTCTAATAATAATCTCTGTTTTATTACTAAGTTAACAATAATATATTGATGTCAATAATGTAATAATAAAAATGAATCTCTAATTATTCCCCTAGAATTGCTGTGTAAAAAGAACATTCCTGATGAAGAGTCACAGACGTTTTTAAGTCTCTTGATGCCTGTTGTCAAATTGCTTCTCCAAAATGCCACCTGTATTTTAAGTTTCTACCCTCAGGATACAGGATGCTTGTCTCACTGTACCCTCATAGACAATGAAAATGCTCTTTTGAAAAGAAAAAGCTATTTCAAGAAGAAATAGTTGCATTAATTTGATTTTCGAAGTAAAAAAAAATTCACTGTTCAGAAGCCGGATGTAATTCTCCTGCAAACTGTTCGTTTCCTTTGCTCCAAGTTTTTTTTTTTTTTTTTTTTGCATGGGCAGGCACCAGGAATCAAATGCCCAAGTTTTATGGGATTATTTTTGTTATTTATTTAGAAAAAGGCTTTACATATTTAGCATGCTAACTCTTTTGGAGGTTGTACATTTTCCCCTGGTTTTAAATTGCTTTTGAATTTCATGACTGTTGTAACTTGAGTATACAGATGGCGCCTCTTGAGGACATGAGGACTGTGGGTTGGGGGGGTAAGGGGGCTGGGAAGGAGGGAGGCGCCCAGGGTGGGGTGAAGGGAGGAGGGTGGGGGGCTCAGCCGAGGGGCGAGCTGGTTAGTCCGGCTGTGCTTCCCCGGCTGCCACGTCCAGGAAGCAATTGGGAGCCTGTGGGGCCTCGTCACAGTGACCCCGAGGAGTGTTTGTTGAAAGAAGGAATGGGTGTCTAGGTTTAGAGCTGAGCAGAGGCTCTGGGTGTGTGTGTGGGGGGGCTGCTGGGGTCGGAACTGGGAGCCAGGCTACGTGACCCCCCTCCCAGGGCTCTTTCCCCAAATCCAGTGGATGTAGGGAGGGAAAGTCAACTTCATCACGTTTTCAGCTTCACTGTGCTTCTTTTTCTGTAGAAATCAGACCTTCTCCCTCCTCGCCAGCCTGTGCTTGCCTTCTTTTCCCCTCCCCAAGGAGGTGGGCCATGGTTTGCACCCCTCAAGCCGAATGCAGTGTGGGGCCAGCATGGACGGTATCATAATGGATCCACTCTCCATCTGCATTCATTAATTCAGTCTTTTCTACAACTGGTGTTACTATGCCGTGGTTGTCTTTTCCATCACTCTGGATTAATTAATAGGAATCAATACGGTAGCACATCAACGAGGTACAGAACAATTAAAACTTCCAACAATTACCCCTCATTCCCTTGCACTTCTATCAACTGGGAGGGGAGAGTGTGGAGTCATCCCCCCCCCGAAATAACTCACCCCAAAACTCTCCACGTGCGAACAGAAATTCAATATTTTTGCTTCTGCTGTATGACTTGGGAACATCGGAAAAAACCAGGGTACTTTATTTTACAACATGCCTATAATTTGAAAATGCTTTTCAACCAGATAAACCATGCAACCATATTTTCGTCTTGGGGCTGGATCCGTTTTAAAGGTCTTCGTAATGGAGGATTTGCAGGATTTTGTAGCCTACCCAGGAACGCGTCTCTCAGGTCACCTGGTGAGTGTCCACCTCTCTGTCACCTGCCGTCCGGGTGGCCTCTCCCTTCTCCAGCGACTGTGGCCTCGCTCTGAGCTGGGGAACAGAGAGAAGGAGCTTTCAGCTCCACTGATCTTCCAGGCGGCCTGCAGGAGATGCTCACTTTTTATGCAGCCCCACTATGTGCCAGGGGCTGGTCCTCGCAGCCGGATGGAGTGTCCGTTACCAGGGCAATTACGGAAGGGGTGGACTGCTTCCAGCCAGGAGGGGACCGGCCTGGAAGAGAAGGGTGAGCGGAGGTCTGAGGTTTCACCAAATGTTCAGTCGGGTGGGAAGGTGGCTGGGGAGTCACACTCAGGCGTCTTGCGACTCAAAACCCATCGCTTGAGAATGAACGTCCGGCAGGCTGGTTCACCCCGTCTCCCAGGACCCTAGCCTCGGGCTGGAGCTCACGTTCAGAAAGCAGGTCGTGATTCCAGGGTGCGGGCAGTCAGTCTTTAAAGGTGTTTTCGGGGGTGTGTGCAAGGGTGGTTCAGAGGTAGAATTCTCACCTGCCACACAGGAGACCCGGGTTCGATTCCCAGCCCACGCACTTCCCCCCGAAAAAGCAAACAAAAATTCGACACATGGTACTGCAATAGCAGGACACTCACATGGAAAAAGAATGAAATGGGAGACCAGCCCAACAGCATACAATAAAAAAAAAAAAGCATTTTCGATGCCCTGTGTACAGTGGAGCTTCCAATATGTTTCTTTGCTCTGTCTGATTTTCCTTAGTTATTCCAGATGGAGGACCCACATCTTGGGTCTCCAAGCCACACAGAAGTGAAGAAGGAAGGGCCCAAGGAAGTGTCCCCTGGGGGCCTGGGGTGCGGACGGCCAGCTGGCCACTGTGGGCACCCCCAGCCCCTCTCAGGGCCTCCTGGCGTTGCCTGGAAACCCGGCAGCAATGCCTGCCGAGCAGCGCCGCGACGGGCTCCTCTGAAGTGGCAGCCCCTTCAATGATTTTATTTCCATTAGATTATGTTAATTAAATCAGCAGAAAGGACAGAGCACAGGCATGTCCAGAGTGGAGTGGCGGGGAAGGGCAAATCGGAACGGCCCTCGTGTGCAAAGCACCCAGGCCACGGGGCCCAGGCTACCGTCCAGTCTCTTTGAGGGTCTCTCCAGGCCACCAGCTGCCCTGGGGGGGCCCCGGTGAGGCCCGCCTGCCTCCGGGAACTGGTGGTGACGAGACTGTGCAGACGCGTCATGGGCTCACCTGCAGGCTGCGGTTCTCAAGGCCCCAATAAAACCTGTAGTGAGTCCCCCAAATAAGGGACAGGTCTCAGTCAGGGCACCTTTGATTCAAGTCCCCGTGCCCCAGCTTTGGTATGAAACACAGTGAGAAAATCAGTGCCTCTGGGGACAGCGGGGGTCAGAAAACAGCCCGTTTTATCCCGGCTGTGAGGAGCTGGGCATCTGACCCCAGAGCTCTCCCATCCCTGTGCACCGACTCCTCAGAGCTGGGCATTAGGCGGGGTTTGCGGCTGGAAACAGAAGCCACCTTCCTGCCTCAGTTTACCTGTTTATGTAATGGTCAGAAAAATACGGGGTCTCCCGGACTCAGAAACTTCCAGAACTGCCCCACACTGGCTGGTTCCTAAGAACTCCTGGAAAGGCCCCCTAGGAGGATTTGTGCTTTAGCAAATGCTCCAAACGTCATCCCTCCGCCTCTTCCCCTTTGGCAGTAGGGTGGTGGCAAGGCAGCTTTCTCAGGTGAGGCTTTTCTTTCCTTCTGCAGCTGCCCTGTGTTCTGCCCAGCCAGCCTGGGGACTGCCATTTCCTTCTGATCGGGCCTCTGACTCACTGTGAGGTGGAGGGTGGGGGTGGGGTGGGGGGGAAGGACGGCCCCTCCCCAGGCCCCTCCCCTCTCCAGCCTGAGCTTCCCCAGCAGTAGAATGCCAGCCTTACAATCTCTTAGATTCCCCACTGCTGTGCATCCCCTCATTTGAATACCATCAACAAAAATAGCAATGCAACGCCTTGTGCTTAAAAGACGACCGAGCAATTACTCTAGAGTTTATTTCCTGCTCCCTTGCCTTTCCAATATTGCAAATCTCCTCAGTTTTAAAATTAAGCTGTAAATGAGATTTGTGTTCCACATCACTTACTTTGTTCTCTCTCCAAGAGAAAGAGTTGAATAACCAGTTCAAAGAAAACGTACACATAACTGGAATTCAAAGGGGGGAGGTGGGCATTTTCTTTCCCCTACTTGGTTGCTGGGTTTGTCTGCTTAACCTTCCCCATTCAGCGCTCTCAGGAACTTCCTGCTTCTTTATAGAACAGAGCCCGAGAGCAGTCCCACCCTAGAAATAGTAGAAGCCAGGTGAAATAGTGGAAGCCCTCTCAGACCCTTTATACATATTAACTGACTTTTTAGAGCTTCCCGACCCCCCTTCTAGGTGGATGGACTTATCCCTGATCTTACTAATGAAGAAACCCAGGGGCAAATGGTAAGAAGCTTGCTCAAGGTCTTCCGGTCATTACATGGCAGAAGCAGGATTTGAACCCAAGAGTTGGTGCTCTAGATCACCAAACTCAAGTCCCGTGGCTTCTGTGTGGAGGAGGAGGGTCTAAACCACATGCTAAGCCAGCTGCTCTAGGCTCCCAACCTCCTGCATTTAAACCCTGCAGAGAAGGGCAATTCCTACCCTTGGAAAACCATCGTTCATTCATTCACCAAACAGGCACTGGCCCCATCTGTGTGCCAGACCCCACACCCAGGACTGGGTTGTAAAGATGAAAACCGATCCTTCTGCTGAGGGGTCCAGCAGTCTCGAGGCCGCCTTCCCCCTCCTTGAACGGCTCTGCTTGCTAGAAAACTCTGCCTTGACTTACCTGAAAAGTTCTCTTGCACCTCAAGTGATCCATAATTACTCTCTGAGCCCAGACACTGGTGAGAGAATGTCAGTGTCACTGTCCCCGGCAGATGGATGCATGTCCCTGTACTACAGCTTCCGTCCGGGTGCTGGCTGGCCATGGGGTCCACCCTGGGTAGCCCATGCTGTCTCCCACATGTCAGCCCTTCTGACGTCCACGACTGCTGCCCGGCAGCTCCGGGCCCTTTCTTCTCCAGCTCCCCCGATTCCTGAGCGGCCCCGCCTCTAGCCCACCCCATCCTCGCCCAGCGCCAGGCATGCCCCATTTCCCAGCTGGGTTGTCTGCTCTTTCCCTGTTGCAGCCTCGCCCTGCTGGGGTGAGGGTCATGGGGAATGTGAGACATTCCCCAGGGAGGGTCAGAAAGCCTGGGCTTCCGGCCAGCTGTGGAGAAGGGAGGGGACAAGGGTGACTGGGAAAATACCTAGAAAGTCAGGGCAAAGTGGCCTGGGGAGAGAGGTAAGAAAATGATGTTTCTCAGGCCTGAAAAGCTTTGGAAAAATGTATTCATCTTTAGGTGAGATTCTTCTTTTACTGAATTGGTCTTTGTGTCTTTAAAATATTTTTATTGAGAATTCTTCACACACACACACAGTCCATACATGCTGCACAATCAATGGCTCTCAGTATCATCACATAAATTTTTAGAACATTTGCATCACTCCAGAAAAAAAACTCAAAAGAAGAAAGAAAAACCCATATATCCCATATCCCTAACCCCTCCCTCTCATTGGCCACTAGCATTTTAATCTACTGAATTTATTTACCCCTTATCCCCCCTATCATTTATTATTTTTATCTATTTATTGTTTTTATCCATCTGTCCACACCCTGGATGAAAAGAACATCAGACACAAGTTTTTCACAATCACACAGTCACATTGTAAGAGCAATATCATTATACAATCATCTTCAAGAATCAAGGCTAGTTATGAATCAGCCTGGCAGTTCTGGCCGTTGTTTCCAGGGAGATTTGTACACCTGGGAGTCATGTCCCATGTTGGGGGAAAGGCAGCAAGTTCACCTGCCAAGCTGGCTTAGAGAGAGGCCACATCTGAGCAACAAAAGAGGTTCTCTAGGGGTGACTCCCAGGTATAATTATAAGTAGGCTTAGCTTCTCCTCTGCAGGAAAAAGTTTCACAGGGGTGAGCTCCGAGATTGAGGGCTCAGCTATTGAATTGGTTGTCCCCACTGCTTATGAGAATGCCATGAATTCCCCAGATGGAGAAGTTTAATATTCCCTTCTTTCTCCCCAGTCCCCCAAGGGGACTTTGCAATTGCTTTTTTATTCTCTGGCCAAATTACTCTGGGATGTATCAGGGCATCACACTAACCTGTACAAACCAACAGGATCTCACGCCCTATTCAAGATTCCATGTAGATATGGTGCTCAAATAAACTGCCCATACAAGTCAAATTAGATAATGTGCTATCTGAAATATAAATTTTGCACCAAATAAGCATCTTTCTCTTTGGTTTCACACAGAAGTTGAAGTTTTAAAAAAGGGACCATATCATCCTTCAACCCAAATTCTGATTTACCTTAGTCCTATCTAATTATCTTCATTCATATCTCCAGTCAAGGTATGATCATTTTTTCTACTTTTTTAAACAGTTGCTATATGGAATAATGCTGATTTTGATAGTTTCAGAGCTGTAACTCTGAGTCTCAGTTGTCACATAAATATCCAAAATTTCTGGGAATGACCAGATTATACACAAGTAGCTCAGCATCTCAGAATCTAAAAATATCCATTACGACTCCAGAATATATGTGACTGCTGTAAGAGCTTACAATCTAGGACCCTTTACAAAGGCCCCAATTTGATAACCCATGCTCTCAACTTCAATTCTCCGAGTTTCTACATTATAGTTGGTCCATATGAGTGAGGCATGATAATATTTGTGGTTTTGTTCGTGACATTTCATTCAACATACTATCCTCAAGGTTCCTTTCCCTAGTTGCCTGTCTCACAACTCCATTCGTTCTTGTGGCTGCTCAGCAGTCCATTGTATGTATACACCACGGTTCCCCTTTCCATTCCTCAGTCATTATACCCTTGGGCTGCCTCCATCCACTGGGAATCGTGGACACTGCTGCCCCAATGGGTTTTGAGGTTCTGTTTTATCGAGACTCTTGCCCCTTTGTTTCCTCACTCGGGCACATGGTTATTGACCAGCAGTTTTTTTTTGCAGGATGGAGATGGTGGGCCCAGAGTGGCAGCACAAGGTTCCCACACAGGGTACCAAATGCTGCAGGGCACAGAGGAAGGGGTGCCTCGCCCACCCGGGGGTGCTGCGGGGACTCCCGGAGTGGAGAGTCATTGCCTGGTTCCGGAGGGTGGGCAGAACTCTTCCGGGCTGAGAAGGGAAGCAAGGAGCTCTCCCAGCAGAGGAAATAACATAGGCGGGAGGCTGGGGGCATGAGAGTTGGGTGCGTCGGGGGGCTCTGTGTGGCACTGGGGTGGAAGGAAGGGTGGCGAGGTGGCGCTGTCACCATGGTAAGCACCTGGATCCATGCTGGAAGGGCCTGGGTGCCTGTGGTCTGCACTGCTGACTGGACACTGGTGGGAGGCTCTGATGTCCCTGCAATTAATCAGGGTGTGCAGCCGGTGGAGCATGGGGAGAGGACCCTGTCAGTTGAGAGACGTGGGTTTTGAGTGCCACTCAGCTGCCAACTGACCGTAGGCTCTGGCAAGAATGACCAGTGAGTGCCTAGCTTTCTTCAAGCTCTGTTAATCAGCCCACTTCTTTTTGCTTCAAATCCCACTTCAAACATGCAGTGGCTCCTCAAATTCATAATGAAATGCATGATTTATAATTCCCTTGGGAGCCAGCAAGCTTCCCATCAGGTGGCTGGGGTGGGGGGCTGGGTTGGTCCAGTCACATCCAATGAAAGAGGATTCCCCCCCTTACATGCGCACTTGCACACGTGCCACGCAGCCAAGCAGGACCTGCTGTGGGTGTGTCCGTCCCTCCTCCCCCTCCTGAGTCTGCCATCATCACCAAGTGTGCCCTATGTTCCTGGCACCACATGAGTTCTTTGGATGCATGTATGATGTGTCGAGCTCAGGGTATTAGGCAGGTTAGGAAGGCATCATTTTAGTACTTTACAGTGGCAAGAAAATGAGTGTAATGAGGCCATGTGTTACGGGTCACAGTAAGCCAGTGTTCTAGTTTGCTGGCTGCTGGGATATAATATACCAGAAATGGACCAGACTTAAAAAGGGGAATTTAATATGTTGCAAGTTAACAGGTTTTAGGATATGGAAATGTCCCAATTAACACAAGTCTATAAAAAATGTCCAATCTAAGGCATCCAGGGAAATATACCTTGATTCAAGAAGGCTGATGAAGTTCAGGGTTTCTCTCTCAAGTGAAAGGGCACATGGTGAACACGGTGTCATCTGCTCGCTTCCTCTCCAGCTCCCTGGAGGCATTTTCCTTCTTCATCTCCAAAAGTCGCTGGCTGGTGGACTCTCCGTTTCATGGTTCTGCTGCGTTCTCTGTCGTGGTTTTCTCGTGGCTCTGTCGTTCTTCTCCAAGCTCTCTGAGTCTCCAGATTTCTCCATAATGTTTCCTTTTTTATAGGATTCCAGTAAAGTAGTCAAGACCCACCTGGAATGGGTGGAGAGGTGTCAGCCCAGTTTACCACCCACTTTTGAGTGAATCACATCTCCATGGAGATAATCTAAAGTTTCCAACCTACAGTACCGAATAGGGATTAGAAGAAATGGCTGCCTCCATAAAATGGGATTAGGATTAAAACATGGCTTCTGTAGGGTACACACCTCCTTTCAAACTGGCACAGTCAGGAAGCGGTGGGCACTTTGAACCTGTGTCCATGGGGCCTGTAGAACATAGCACAGGACTGGTGGATCACCTCCTCTTGTTCAGATCTTCAGGTGGGGTGAAGAAGCTGAACCACTGCTCTAGCCTGCAGAACAGCTTTTGGAACACAGATCCGACGTAGGGTCTGTGGAGCCACTTGCTCGACCAGCCGTGGTGCGGGTAGCTGGTGCCTGCCCTAGCAGACTCTGTGTTCAGGGCTTGGGTGACAAAAGGGGTGGCGTGGCTCCCTCTCCAGAGTACTAGCCTCAAGAGAGAGAATTTTAGGAATGATCAGTACAACTGTGTGCTGGTCTGTGGCCTGCGGAAACAACAGGAGGGCTGTGGGGCCTGGGGAAAGCTACCCCTGCCTTTGCCTGCTCCTACCATCAGGGCTCCCCAGAAGAGGCCACCTGGGAGCAGGGTCCTGCAGGGTGAGCAGAGGCCTCAGGTGGGCGCCCCAGAAGGGAGCACCAAACCGAGGAAACAGCTGCGAGAGGCCCCAGCTCAGAAAGCGTGGAATTGTAGGTCGGGTGACCAGATGACCAGAAAGTCTGCCACTCACATTGGAGCTCTCTCGCCCAAATATTTACTTTGAAAATTTTCAAACTACAGAAAAGTTGAAAGAATAGTATAATGAACACTCGCATATCTTTTACTTAAATTCAGGAATTGTTTTACCTTCTCTCTGCTCTGTCTCTTTCTCTTTCTACAAACACGGGCACACACTCTTTGTATGTACACATACTTTTTGCTGAGTTATTCGAAGATAAGTTACAGACATCACATTTCACCCCCGACAGTATCTACCTACAAAATGACAACAGTTTCATCTCCGTGGTATGAAAACAATTAATGTAATACAGCAAAATCTGACAAGATGCCTTCAATATAGCAGGCGCTTAACAAAAGCTAGCTGTTTCGTTCATCCCCAAGAGTAAGGGGCCTCGTTCAGGTGAGGAAAGAGAATGCAGCTGTGGGTGCTGCCACGTGGAGAGCTGGAGCGGTGAGAGGAGAAGGAAGAGTCTAAGATGAGAGCTTCCAGGTCAGCAGATGGGGTGTTTTTAGTCACCTGAGATGTATTCTCTTCCACCTCGGAATTGAATAGGTTGACCTCATATGTTCTAAATCTGTGTTCTTCTCCCCTTCATTAGTCCACACCTCGACTTCCTTCCCTGGCATTGGAAACAGCTGCACCCACTTCTGGGTCATCTCTGTGTCCCTCCACTTGGCACCTCTGCTGTCAGGAAAGCATCAAAACCGTGCACAGAAGGAGTAAACGAAAGGAGGAGGGAACGAAGAGCCCTGAGCCTGTCTCCCTGAGATAGCAGAGGGGAGGGAGCCTAGATTACTTGTTTTCACTTAAAATCCAAACTTTAAATAATTTTAAAGTAACCAAAAGGCTTTCTGACCACCTCCAATGGGTGGAGCCAAAACGCCGAGCTCGGAGAGGGGTAGAAGGGAAGGCAGCGGGAGCCCAGGTGCGGCTCTGCTGGGAGCACACCCTGCCCTCCGGGCAAGTGCACGTGCCCCTGGGAGCCAGGGTGCCTCCGCCCCGCAAACAGCATCCCGTGGAGACCGTCTGGGTGCCAGTGCAGGGCTGTGCACAGTGGGACTGACCAGGGCATGACTGCACCTCCCCAGCCAGGTGCCCAGACACACAGGGTGGAAAGGTGCGTGACTCTGCCACTTATTGCCCATGTGACTTTGGGTAATCAACATTTCTAGACCTCTGTCTTCCCTCCTGTAGAATGGGGCCACCTGTGTGGCTCACAGGGTTGGGAGACTCCACAAGACAGACAAGCTGAGGGACCTTGCCCGGTGCTCAGCTTGCGGGTGTTTTGCATGATGCCATGTGCCTGGATCTGAGGTTTCGTTTCTGTGACATGACGGCTATTGGCTGGAGCACAGGAAACCATGATGCTCAGAGGCAGAACCTGCAAAGATATTGCCCTGGGACCAGAAAGACCCTTTCGACATCAGCCACTGTAAAGCCAGCAGAGCATTTCAACACGGGGCAGGAACGCCTGCTGTGAGCCCTGTGACTTTACAGGAAGGTACCATGGAGGTGGAAGGGTCCCAGTTGGTGACCCTGGGCCACCTCCTCAGAATCCCAGGTCGCTGTTGATCTCTGGCCCTGTGTCTGCCTCAAGGTGGAGGGCTGGAAGGTATTTGGATGGGTGGGTGTGTGGGGTTGTATAGAGCCCTCCTTCCCCCTCTCATCCTCTCAACCCAGGCAATCAGGCCTTTCAACCTTCTGATTCCCAGAAGTATGAAGTGAAAGCTCCTGGGCTTCCCTGGTTTGTCGGCAACTTCCTGTTGCAAAGAGAGTCCTTTAAAGCCTTCCTGGCTTTATTTGTACTGGAGGAAGGAGGGAGTATTTGTGAACCCTCTTTGACATGCATGGGCCAAGATGTCCAGCAAAGAGGCAGCAGGGTCCTTGAAAGACTGGGGCCACATGGAGGGCACGTGTGCTTTAGGAAAGGGTGACCCCCAAATATGTCTCCATGCCTGAGCTTGGAGGCACAGTAGCTTGAGGGGTCTGCATTCTCTGTGGAATATCTATTCACTATAGATCGCCACCTCCCAACTAAGCTACCCTTTAGCCGCCTAGAGGGTAGGCATTGCCTTTTTCAGCCCATGGGGGAGGGAACCGAGGCTCTGAAAGATGAAGTGAGCTGCCAAGGCCTCACAGTTTTCAGTGGTCACCTTCCATTACTCTCCAAGTTTGTCTGACTCCTGCTCACCCTCTGGGTACAGGTGACTCTTCTCACCCTAATTTTGGGAAATGGACGTGAACTGACTTTGGCTTGCTTAGAGGTTTACACTTCCTTCCGAGGTAGACCTTTACATTGCAGCTGAGAGGACTGTAAATAGCATGGGGGGGGTGGGGTTGGGGGGGGGGGAGAAACAAAATTTTGTTCCAAAAATTGTTTGTTCAAACTGTGTCAATTCAATGAAGAGTGCTTGTAAATACAGTCGCATGCCCGTGGAGGTGTTTCAGCTAGTCAGGAAGACACGGTTGAAGCAGAACTGGGCACAGGCTCTGCTCTTCTCCGATGGGCTCTTTGAACTTGAACCCATCTGTAAACTGGGGATGAGAAATCCTAACTCGCCCACCCAGAGAGGGTGTGGAGGAATCAAAACAGATGGCAAAGGCCAGAGCACTTGTATACCCTGAGCTGCCCCACATATCAGCGGAATTATTCCCTGACCTGGTGGGCTGTTGCTGGGGTGGGTTCCCTGAGAGGTGCACAGCTCTAATCTAAAGCTGGAGTCGTGTCCTTGATGTGTGAGATGCTCCCTTCTATTTCCCTTAGAGAGGTAGGGAGGCGGCTTAGACTTCCCAAGCACTCAGGAACCCTGGCCCTCCACATGGGCCTCTTTCAGGCACCTAAAATGGCAGTGAGTGCACAGCCGGTGTTCACTCAATGCCTATGGAGTGAGTATAGCAAATTATCAGCCATCACTATTAGACTGGTAATGTGCACAAGAGGGAAGGTGGTCTTTGCCATGTCCGCACACACAGCTCTGAGCAGGGTGTGGTCCTCAGTGAACAACTGAAGGACTGAGTGAGTCATCATTCTACTCTACCCTGATCTACCCTGATCTGAAAAGCTCCCAATATGTCTGTATTCCATTTCCTTTGAGTAATGTGGCTCAGACCTGTATCAGTCAGCTTTCACTGGGTTGTACTGCAGTAACAACCAGCACTAGCAGCTCAGTGGATTTCAAAACCAGCATCCTTGTGTCTGCAGTGCCATTTCCAGGTCAGCTGAGGCTCTGCTCCTGTGCATTTGCGCTCTGCAGGAGGGGCCTCTGCGGTGAACTTGTGGCAGGGGGAACAAGGAGAAATGGCACCAGACGATGAATCTTACAGCCTCTAGTGGATGTGGTAAAATAACTTCAGCCCACAGTTCCCTGGCCAAAGCAGGTTATGCATGCAAGCCTGGCATCTGGGAGTGCAGTTTGTATTGTGCATATAGGAGGAGGTTCTGCAATCACCGGGGAGTAGGGGCAGGTGGGTTCAACCTATCACACCAGCCCTAAAAGCACTTGCATCAGTTTGGAGCCCTTCTCTCTTGAGATACCAGAACCCCAGAATACCTGGCCAGAAAAGTCTTAAGATAAAGCCATCATCATTATAAATCAAGACCCTGAAACCCAGAAAATGGAAAGGACCTCATCAGGAATTGCACAGATACCTTTTTCCCTCTCATTTTTTTTCATGCTTAATTAAGAACTACAGAAGATAAAAGGAATATATATAGAGAGAGACAGCCCCCTCACCGGGCTTCGCTGCTACGTCACTGCCGTTCACTTTCCTTTCTGAGGGCACAAAGACAGAAGCATCCAGTTGCTTCCCTCAGGAGCCTACACTCAGAGAACAGGGAGAATGTGGAGACCCACCATGACTGTTTGAATCTCATGTGGACCCCAGAGAAGCCATGCCCTTCAATCCTCATTCAATATGGCTGGCTGGGAGCTTTTTGATTATCTACGGGGATGTGACCTAGTTGTAGGTGGTAACTTTTGATTGGATGGTTTCCATGGAGATGTGTCTCCACCCATTCAAGGTGGGGTTGCTTACTGGGGCCCTTTAAGAGGGAATCATTTTGGTAAAAGCTAGAGAGCCAGGAGACCCCACCCAGCCAGAGACCTTTGGAGATGAAGAAGGAAAATGGCCCCCGTGGAGCTTCATGAAACAAGAAGCCAGGAGAGAAAGCTAGCAGATGATGCTGTGCTCACCATGTGCCTTTCTAGTCGAAAGAGAAAACCTGAACTTCTTGCGTGAAGGTAATTTCTTGTTGGTGCCTTAATTTGGACATTTTCATAGCCTTGCCTTAATTTGAGCATTTTTCACAGCCTTAGAACTGTAAACCTGCAACTTAATAAATTCCCCTTTCTAAGAGCCGTTCCATTTCCGGTGTATTGCATTCTGGCAGCTAGCAAACTAGAACGCCCGCAGTGGCAGCACAAGTCTGGGAGCACAGAAGGGGATGCCCCCGCATCAGGCTTGGAGATGGAAGAAAGATTTCCAAAGAAGACAGTCCTGAAGGAACAGCTAAGGTTCAGGTGTGCAAAAGGTACGGTGCGTCTGGGGAATGGTGGGGAGTTCAAGATGGAGAAGGAACACCTCAGAACAGCCAAACATGAGAGACAGGGCTGGGGGATTGGCTGGGGACCACATGATGGAAGGCTGTGATGCCAGAGGTTGGGCTGGGCAGTGGGGACTGCCTGTGAGAAATGTCTTTCTGACTCCCTTTCTAGAGAAGGCATGCCAGAAGGGTGGGCTGGGGGCTAGAGACTGCCCGATGCCCAAGATGACTGCAATCCCATGGGATCACGACAACGCGACACCGTCCATTTGCACACCCTTTGTGCTGCACCACACATATGCCTCAGACATCTGACTTTGCACCCTTCTCCCCAGGCTGCCCACGGTGTGCAGTGGGGGCTACCATTTACCCCCAGAGTTGCGTGCTCTCAGTCATCAACCAACCTTCACACCCCGCCTTCTGTCTGTCCCTTGTAGGGTGCTGGCTCACCTCTAAGGAGCCTGGCACATAGTAAAGGTGCAGGGCTCTTTGTTGGAGGAAGGGATGGGTGGAGTTGTGCAGTATAGAACCGCGTGTGCTAGGCCCCTTCTGTGTTTTGGAAGGTGGTTTCATTTCAGAATGTGGTTGTCATTTAGTTTTCATTCAAATGTTTTATTTTGAGGTAATGGTAGAGCACATACAATTTTTTTTTTTTTTTTTTTTTTTTGCATGGGCAGGCACCAGGAATCAAACCCGGGCCTCTGGCAGGGCTGGCAAGAACTCTGCCACTGAGCCACTGTGGCCCACCCTAGAGCACATACAATTTTAAGTAATGATACCAAGAGTCCTGGAGTCCCTTTGAGGTGTTTCCCTCAATGACACAGATCCAGTAAAAATCACAGGAGGCTCCATCCTCACAAGGACACCCTTTCGTCCACACACACTTCCCTCCTGGACCACTCCTCACCCAGACTGAGAGCCCTGGTGGTGTCACTGTGTTCTTTTTTAGCCATTCTTATAGGTATTAATTGATATCTCATTGTGATTTTAATTTGCATTTCCCTATTAGCTAATGATATTGAACATTTTTTCATGTACTTCTTTGCCATCTGCTTAACTTTGGTGAAATATCTCCCATTTTTGAACAGAACTGTTTATTTTTTACTGTTGATTTTTAAGAGTGCATTATATATTCTAGATACCAGTCCTTTGTTGGATATATGGTTTGCAAATATTTTCTCATAGATGGTTGCATGGCTTTTCATTTTCTTAACAGGGTCTATCACACAGAGCAAAATTATTGAATTTGGCGATGCCCAACTTAGCAGTTTTTCTTTTATAGATAATGAATGCTTTTGGTGTCAAATCTAAGAATTCTTTACCTGGCCTTAGATTCCAAAAATTTTCTACTTCTTTCTAAAAGTTTTACAGTTTTACATGTCACATTTAAGTCTGATCCATTTTGAGTTCATTTTTATATATGGTGTGTATTTAAGTTGAGGTTATTATTATTATTTTATTTGTGGGTGCCCAGGTGCTCCAGTGTCATTTGTTGAAAAGGCTACTCTTCATCCATTGAATAGATTTCATATCCTTGTCAAAAATCAATCAGGCCTATTTGCATGCATCCTTTTTAGTTTTCTATTATGCTCTGCGGCTCTACGTGTCTAGTCTTCCACCAGCCAATACTCCCGTGTCCTGATCACTGTAGCTGGGTGACCCCTCCTGAAATCAGCCCTTTTCCTCACAATGCCAGATGCCTCAGGAGGCAGCAGCGGGTGGTGGGGAGCACGTGGCTGTTGGGAGTGAACAAGTCTGAATGTCAAGTCCTGATTTCACCACTTACCAGCTGTTGACTTTGGCCTTTCTGGACCTCCTGAAACACCTTCCTTGAAGGGCTGCTGTGCAAATGGAACAAGTTAACATGAGCTGTGCACCTGCGAGCTGTGGGGGCTGTACAGGTAGGTGAAGCCCATTTACCTCCATCCCTGCTCAGGAGTGACTCTCTTGTCTTACTTTGCTAATACTGCCAGAATGTAATATATCAGAAATGGAATGGCTTTTTAACGGAATTTATTAAGTTGTAAGTTTCCAGTCCTAAGACCCTGAAAATGCCCAAATCAAGGCACCGACAAAAGGTTACCTTCACTCAAGATAGGCCGATGGGCCCAGAAAACCTCCGTCAGCTGGAGATGCACATGGCGGCATCTACTATTCTTTTCTCCTGGCTTCTCACGTTTCATAAATTTTCCCCGGGGAGTGTTCTACTTCTGCATCTCCAAAGGTCTCTGGCTCTGTGGCTGTCTTGTTTCTGAACTTTTTCCAAAATGGTTCCCTCTTAAAGAGCTCCAGTAAGCAACCCCACCTCGAAGGGGTGGAGACTTTTCTCCTTGGAAACCTTCTACTCAAGTGTTACCACCTACAATTGGGTGGGTCACATCTCCATGGAAACAATAAAAAGATCCCACCCAGTGATATTGAATGAGGATTAAAAAACATGGCTTTTCTGGGGTACTCAACAGATTCAAACTAGCACCACCCACCTCTTTCCTCTCAGCTCTGCCTGCCCCAAGGACCACTCATCTCCTTGCTGGTTGATTTCATAGTTATTTGATCTAAGTGCTAATGATTGACAACTTGTGCATTGTAATAAGACCTTTCATATCCCACTCTGGGAAGAGGCTAAATTGCCATTTTTGGCCCTGCAGTCACTAAGGGAGTGAGGTTTTGTCAAACCTGAAAGCCTCATTGCCTGGATAGGCTCTTCCACCCACAGCTGGGCCTCGGCTGCTCCACGTCTCGCGTTTGGGGAGTAGAAGGAGAGGTGTGGCATGACCCTGCCTGCTCTGCGGTGTCCACTGTCCAGCTCCCTGGCCCAGGGTGCCTCTGCCTCTGTGCCTCCTCCCCTCAGTGCCCTCTGCTGTCCTCCCCTCTGACAGAAAACTCTCCAAGGCAGTGGAGACACGGTGGCAGCAGAAAGAATGGCTGGTCCTTCCAGGACACCTCAGAGCTCCACCTGAAGCTTGCTCCCAGTCCTTCGTTCCAGCAGCTCTTTTCTTACAGCCTCAGGACTTTTGGGGGTTCATTTGTCTAAAAAAGAAAGAGTGGGGTTTGTCCCTGTTTTGGTTTGCTAAATGCTGCTGGAATTCAATATACCAGAAATGGAACAGTTTTTAAAAAGGGAATTTATTAAGTTATAAGTTTACAG
Source organism: Tamandua tetradactyla (assembly GCF_023851605.1). Lineage (NCBI taxonomy): Eukaryota > Metazoa > Chordata > Mammalia > Pilosa > Myrmecophagidae > Tamandua > Tamandua tetradactyla. The sequence continues at coordinate 70,515,563 of NC_135329.1, forward strand.
TTCTCAGGCCAGAAAAATGTTCAAATTAAGGCATCCAGAGAAAGATACCTTGGCTCAAGGAAGGCCTATGTCTGTCACACGGGAAGGCATGTGACTGGCATCTGTTGGTCCTTGTTCCTGGTTTCATTGCTGCCAGCTTCTAATGCTCTCTCAGCATCTGTGGGCCTTCACTTAGCTTCTCTGGGACACGACTCTGGTTTCTGGCTTACTGAGCACCTCATGGGAAGCGGCTCATGACAACATCTGCTGGGTTCTGCATCTCCAAACGTCCCTGTCCAGGGGCCCACTCTCTCTTTTGGCACCCCCAAGCATCTCCTTTGGCACGCCAAGTATCTCCTAATGTCTGCATCTGTATTGCTTCTGAGCTTTCTCCAAATTGTTTCCTCTTTTAAAGGACTCCAGTAAACTGATAAAGACCCACCTTGAATGGGCAGAGCCACATCTCCATCGGACTGAAAGGTTACACCCACAACTGGGTGTGTCACACATCCAGGGGAACAATCCAAAGCTTCCACCCCACAATATTGGATCAAGAGTAAAAGAAAAATGACTGCCCCCCACAAGATTGGATCGGGAAAAAGGACCTGTCTTTTCTGGGATACATTACGACTTCAAACTGCACAGCCCCTTTCCGGGTTGATGTACTACAGGGTGCTGAGCTCACTTGTCCAGTAGCTGCCAGAATGGTGAAGCTGTGAAAGGGCCCTGAGGTAGGAGGGGTGAGAGCAGACCCCTCCAGAGGGCTGGCCGTGGGGTCAAGGGAAATCAGACCGGTGAGCCCTGGGCACTACTTGGAGCCCCAAAGAGAAAAGACCACAGACATAGGCCTACTTTTCTTACCAGGATGCAAGTAGGGTGCAGTAACCATTGGGGGGTGGGAGTACTTTATCCATTTTAAAGCCCAGTTAAAAATTGCAATTACTGTTTTGTTAGATAACCCAGTCACTTAGGGTTTCCTTCCTTAGAAGAACTACAAAATAACGGCACAAATGATTAGCTCAACTTCTAGTCTCAAATTATGAACTATGGATGCAGTTGCCTGCGTATGCTACTCTGGTATGCTGGAGTGAGCCTGCTGTTGGGGAGAATGCAAGATTCTCTTCTTAAAAGTCTTTAAGAACTGAAGGCCCTTGTCTCCTTGGACGGAAGGTCCTAGGGTCCCCGAGATTGGCCTAAGAACCCTTGGAGACTCCTTCTAACCATCCGATACCAATATTGGCATCAATTCTAGATAGAAAATAGGACCCATTTTTTCATCAAGAGTAATAATTGTGTTGGGCGGTTTCACTTTGCAAACAGTATTGTTACCAGTTTTTCCAATAATTTAACTCTGATCTTTATCTGGGAGACACCGAGATAGAAAGCCGTCACACACATCTGCATCCATTGACGGCCAGCTCTCCTGAAGACTTGAATTAAATGTGAGTTATGTTTGTTGTATGTCAGGCTCCTGTGAGGTTCTGGGAAGACATGGAAATAAATAATGACAGTTCCTGCCTTGGGGGAGTTCGCCGTCTGGTAAGGGACACAGGATGTATCCGGAAATAGTGTAACAGAATTAAAAAGCACTTGAGGAGCAGTGGCTGGGGATAAGGGGGAGGTGTGGATGGCGGATCATTTCTAATTAGAAGGTTTGTGGGAAGTGGCATTTGAGACGGACCCCAGAGGAGGAGAGGGTTTCAGTAGGTGGATGGGCTGAGGTGGGTGTGAAGGGGCTTACAGGAGGCGGGAGATGTTGGCTAGGCTCCCGGGGCAGAGGTCGGGAGCTGTCGGTCTTCCGTTGGGCTGGTGGCAGGGCCTTTGGAAAGCAGTGGGGCTTTGCAGGGCTGGGGACACCCTGGGGCCAGGTCTCGGGGTAGAGCTGACCGGGTCGCTCACATCTCCCTGTCCGGTGCCACGTCCTGGGAGTCGAAAGAGCAAGAATTCATGATTCTGCCCTCCAGGAGCCTACAGCTTAGGTGGGGGAGAGAAAAGACCTAAAATACAGAAATACAACTGCCTGTGGGTTGGGCCTGGAAGGCTGTTTGGAGTCCTACTTAGATCTGCTTCATCTCCATTAACCTGGTGATTCTCAATGGGGCATGATTTTGTACCCTCCAGGGGAGGTCTGGCAACGTCAGGAGGTGGTTTTGGTTGTCATGATTGGGGGTGATGGGGATGCTGCTGGCATCTAGGGGGTAGAGGCCAGTGATGTGGCTGGGCACACTATGGCAGCAGGGCCTCCCCTCCCACCACAGCAAAGGGTGCCGTCCCAGGTGCCAACAAGGAGACTGAGAAGCCCTGGGCTGGGGAGTGCACGTCCCTGCACCCACCTGGAGCCAGGGGCTGGGGGGTGGCCAAGAATTTCCTGGGGCTTGGACAGATCCTTAGGTGTGTCTGGAAGGCCTCAGTTTCCCTTCTGGTCCTGAGGCTGGGGGCCCTTTAAGGTGTGTGCCACCTCTGGTATCCTACAACAGGTTGTTTGGCAGATGTTCAGCTCATCCATTCTTGGCAGAGCACAGTTCTGTCCATCTGCAGAGTTCTAGCCCATGTGTTTACAAAGTTTCTAATGACAATTTTGTCAGTCCCTTTGGTTAAGGTTGTTTGTTGGGTATAGTGGATTATCTATACAGGTAGGACCCCCCCAATACAATTTTTACAGCCCAGTTTCCTTCATCCTGCTCATTGGTCCTAATCACTCGCAGACCTACGATCTCTACTGCTTGCCTCAGCCTCTGGTGGCTTCATGCCCACTGGCAAAGCCAATCCCCTTGGCCTGGCTTCCATGGTCCTCCAAGATCTGATTCCGGAGATCACTGGGCATCACCTCACACCTCTCCCCTCAGTCTGCACTGTGCAGTTGCTTCAGCTACTTCCTGAACATGTACTCTCAGAGGGAAGGGAGCAGGCCTTGTGGATCCAATAGCCCAGCTTGGGAGGGACCTAGTAAGTAAAATGGCAGATGAATGAGCATGTGCAACAAAGCTCCTTAGAATTCATGAACTGGCCTATGTGTCAAGGAGGTTGGCGATAGGAAGACAATAGCACCCATTGAGTCTATCTGTGTTGGCAAACATGAGGGGCCAAGTGTGAGGCCTCAACCTACAGAGATGGAACCCAACTTCCAGGGACAGTTAGTTCAGCAGCTCTTGCCACTTCTCTGTGAGTCTTCCTGCTTTCCACTAGTCGTTGTGAGAGGCTGCACAATAGCCAGCTTCACCCTGACACAGCCTACTCAATAGCAGGACCAGTTGTACTTGGCAGGGTTCTCCAGGGAAACAGAACCAGCAATATATATATATAAATATTATGAGATTTGTTTTAGGGATTGGCTCAGACAACTGTGGGGATGAGATGGGCAAGTCCAAATTCTGTAGGGCAGGCTGCAAGTTGGGAACTCTGATGAAGCTTTTGATGAATTCCCAGGAGCATCTGGCTGACTCAAGTAGAGATAGAAATTCTTCCTTCTGACTTCTGGTATCATCAGTTCCTGCTTTAAGGCCTTCAGCTGATTGGATAAGACTTCTTTCATTACTGAAGGTGATATCCTTTATTGATTGTAGATGCAATCTGCTGTAGATGCAGTCAGATGACTAATGGTTTACATCCTCACAGTGACAATCAGGGTAGTGCTTACTGGACATCATAACTTGGCCAAGCTGACATGTGGACTTCACCATGACAATTTGTTAGTCAATGTCACCATAGCTCTAACAATCTGCTCTCAAACTCAATGGCTTGCAACAAAAATGCAACAAAGCTTTTCTTTTTCTTTCCTGAACGTCTATTGGCTGGTTGGGGCTGTGCTGTTTCTGGCTGAAGCTAGGGTGGACTTAGCTGGAGGCTTCAGGTCCCAGTTCAGATCTGCTGCACACGTCATCTGATTTTCTTGCAGCCTCTAGCTACCAGGGGCATGTTCTCCTCACCGTAGATCACAGAGGGGCAAGGGGCAAGTCAATCCATGTAAGGATATTTAGTCTGTGCATCCTGCAGGCTCGCAGTCCACCAGAGCAAGGCACATTGACCAAGTGCAAAGACAGGAGTGGGGACTTAGGGAAGACTCCTGCCCTAAGAGGAAGGGGGCAGGGGTGAAGAGCTTGCTGAGGAGTACTCTCATCAATCACAGTGGGAAGGTAGCTTTCTTTTTGTGTTCCTCCTTTGTTTTAAGCAAGGGACAAACCTTCTCCAGAACCCTCAGGTGATGCCCCTTAGTTACACTGGCCAGAACTGAGTCCAAGCTCACCCCGCAGCGACCCCTGCCAAAAGAGAATAAGAGTCACTGTGACTGATTAGGACAACTCTGACTTGGCCCCTGGGCCAGGAGTCTCCTGCCCTGAATACTGAAGGGAGCCGGGCTCCTGCCAGCAAGGTGTTGGGGGAACGGGTTCTCAGGCAGGTAGCCCCTTGCCCTGCAGTGCCCCGTGGTCCAGGCTCTAGACCTGCTGTGCTCCCTGGGGGCTCCCCTCCCCCACAAGACCTGACTGCTGCTCTGCATTGGCAGGAGATTGGAAGCCAAGGGGCCTTGGTTCTTTCCACCCTGCTCCTGCCCCTGGGTTTGCGCTCTTTCCCTGCAAAATGTCGTGGGGAGTGGCAGGTCCCACATGCTGTCCTTTGCAGGAAAGTGGGCCTGCAAAGAAGATGTGGCCCGCTCAGCCGCCTTGAGCTGCCCAGGCTCTCTCTGGGCATTTCGTCCTCTTGGATCATCCCATATGTTCTAGTTTGCTAGCTGCCGAAATGCAACACACCAGAGATGGATTGGCTTTTAATGAAAGGGTATTTATTTTGTGAGTTCTTCAGAGGAAAGGCAGCTAACTCTCATCTGAGGTTCTTTCTTACGTGGGAAGGCACAGGATGGTCTCTGCTGGTCTTCTCTCCAAGCCTCAGGGTTCCAACAACTTTCCCCGGGGTGACTTCTTTCTGTATCTCCAAAGGCCTGGGCTGAGCTACGAGTGCTGAGATGAGGTATACTGAGCTGCTTGGGCTGTGCTACATTGCAATCTCTCATTTAAGCACAAGCCAATTAAGTTAAACGTCACTCATTGCAGCAGGCACGCCTCCTAGCCGACTGCAGATGTAATCAGTAACAGATGAGGTTCACGTGCCATTGGCTCATGTCCACAGCAACAGAACGAGGTGCCTTCACCTGACCAAGTTGACAACTGAATCTAACTACCACAGCATAAAAGCCTGGGAAAGGGCAGCAGAGGGCTAACTGCTGGGAGGCCCTAAGCCTATAAGACCTCTAAGCTGCTGTGTGACTGTTGGTAGGTGCAGGTTTTCAGGTGCTGAAGCTGTTATAATTTGGAGTCCTCTTTAAGAAAAAGAACATATATTATAAATACAAAATTAGGGAACAGAGCCTTGGAATGGCCCCATGCCAGTGAGGATACGGGGTGCTTTCGCTCCATCAGCTTCATTGTGAACAAGGAAAGCCCTTCCCCACTCCTGCAAAGTGACACAGGGGTGGCTGCGGTGAGCTCCGGCTCTTCCCTGCTCTGGCTGTGTGGTGAGACCCCAGTGCCCGGGCTGGCTGCCTTCCTGGGGCTCCCACCTGCAGCTCTCTGGGTACCTGCCCCAGGGATAGAGGGTTGGGGTCTCTGGTCCTTGGTTTCAGTCATTCCCACATCCCACAACCCCTAGAGGCAGAGCAAGGTCTCATTCGCACCTGAGCATTTGTGCACAGCCTGAAGCTGCAGACTGCAGCCACTTCATGTGTTCCTTTGAGCTCTTGTTTCTCGGCTGCCAGGTGAGGACCTGCTGCCTGTGGCTTGTGGGCCAGTGGGTCTCAGCCGTCCCGAAACACTTGTGCCAAGGATTGGTGGTTGTCTGCCTGTGACTCCTTCTGAGACTGTACTTCCTGAAGAAGATGGAGAGGGCCTGGAGTGGAGCCGAGAGAGCTCCAGGTTCTGGTCCCGGGGCCTTTCTAAGTGGCCACATGCCTGTGTCAAGCCCCACCTTCTCCATGGGCCCCGGTGGGTGCTTGGGCTACCTGCACAGCCTCAGATCTTTTCAGCCAGAAGGTCCATGGCACAAAACTTACAGCTTGCTCAGCCACCCCCATTGCTTGGCAACCTGGCCCTCCTGAGAAGAGGCTTGGGATGGGAAAGATGCAAAGCATTTAATTTGGGACTCTTCTTCAGTGGAACATGCTCACGGAGAAGTCCAACACACCGGCAACAAACAGACAGCAAGCCAGGAAGCAGATGGACAAACTCACTTGTTTAGCTGTTTGGTAAGGGAGCTCCACTCTCACACTTTGGGGAGGGGTGGGGTGTGCAGGGGTGCAATGGGGGTGGTGAGGAAATGACCCTTGCTTGGCAGGGATGCATCACACAGGTACTCCTTTGGGCAGCTCTCCAACCAGCGGCCAGTGAGCAGGAAGCAGGTGAGGGTCATTGGGCTTCATCAGAGGAGAGATTCCTCAGTCTGACTGGAGAGGAGACAGTGCATGAAAAATGGTGGCCAGGGGTCTGGGGCGGGGGGAAGGCAAGTGAGAAGACCCTTTCATCTATTCTCCCGGGGTCAATGGGCTCCCATCAGGGAGGCTCGAGGCCTCAGTGAATGGCCGTTGCAGGGGGTGCAGCCCCTAGGCACAGCCCCCAGCTCAGGACAATGGCCCTAAGAGGGTGGTGGGTGGCTGGCCTCTTGGAGCCCCGCCCATCCCCACCTGCTCGGGGAGGGCGAGGACTCTGCCCAGTGATGCGAAGGCATTTCAGGCTCCTTCCAGATTCCCCATCATGGAGATAGGTGGCTCGTATTGAATTTTGGCCTGAACCAATGTGGGTCTCTCAGCTGTTGCTTCTCCCTAGAAGCCACACAGATTCTTTGAATTGGGTTATTTCTGTTTAAAGAATGACACATTCCTGCTTAAAATAAAGTCCGAATCCTCCGCTGAAAAGGAGACGTGGATTCTCTCAGAAGATGTTGGGAGGCCTGCGGCTGTCCATTGCACAGAAGCACAGAACCGGCTCCCGGTTTGGACAAAACCAAATACTTTCTTTCCGGAATCTTCTTGTCACTAAGCCCACTGCCGTGTGTCAAGAGACCCTGCAGATTAGCTGTGCCTCTGACAGGAGGATTTCCTTTATTTAGCCAAGGCTGGTTTGCTTTCTCTGTTTATAGGAATAAGCCAGCGGAATGGAGGGAGCTCAGGACCCTGCCCCACCCGTGCCATGGATACTTGCTGCCTCCCCAGGTGCGGGATCCACCTGGGACAGAGGTGGACCAAGGCCAGAGATGTGACTTTGTAGCACCATTGCCCCATGTGCCCCGGAGCTGAGGAACTCGGGTCCCAAGCTGAGCAGGCTCGGCATTCAATCGCTGCACTGGTTTTCCTGATGGGAAACGTGACTGCACACTAGCAGGGGGTTGTGTGGAAAGGAATGCTGGTCTAACAGCCTACGGGCCCAGCAAACGGCTCTTCTGCAGTCACAGCTGCAGACAGAGGCAAACCCTGACTAGCCCCGTGGACGAGGGACATAGAAGGAGCACCCTATCTTGTCAAATCTCGAAGGAAGAATTACAGTGAAGTCATTTCCGGGGTGGGCAAGGAATCCACCACAGTCTGAAGTTAATGAAATTCCACGGAAAGGATTGAATGACAGGTTTCCCTGGTCACCTGGAGTCGGAGCTCTGTGGGCAGCAGGGGCAAAACTCAGCCCCGTGGACGCTGTGCGACGGAAGGGAGGAGGCAAGTGGAGGCTGCAAGGTGGGGAACCTGCAAGGGGTAAATAAGGCTTTCTTTCTGAATGGAAATTTTGTTTTGTTTTGTTTTTTGTTTTTTTGAATCCAGATTGCCTATCTACTTCTTAACTTCCTGGTATTCTCCCCGTTCAAATGCCAGGACATATTACATTTATATTTGATGTGTATTACAGAGGCAACATTCTACGTGATAAAATCATATCTTCTAGACTCAGTTTTGTCTGGATTCAAATTCTGGCTATGCTGTGACCTTGGGCAAAGAACGCAATCTTTTAAAATTTCAATAGGCTCACCCATAAAAATGGGTGCATTAATTAAGATAATGGTAGACACTCTAGCACCCTTGATTCGCTGGGGCAGAGTGGAGAAGGGGGTCAGGAATAGGGCATGGACTCAGCTCCACTTACTCAGGGATCCAGACTGACAGAAGCTCTGCCAACTCTTCAGACGGCAGACATGCCTCCAAGGGGCCTGGAGTGTCGGCACCCAGGCGGTGTTAGGCAGGGCAGGTTGCCCGGGCCCCGCGGGCCATGCCGAGGGCTCTTTGCCCCTTTCCTCCCGTCCTTGCCAGTTCCCTGCCCGCCCCCGATCCCTGACACACAGTGGTCACACAGAGCATGCAGGCTGTCGGAGGTCGCAGGTAAACCCAAAGAGAGGGAGCTGCAGCCTCTCGATGACCCCGAATTGTGTAGAAAAACAGATAAAAACAGGTGCTGGATCACAGTGGTGTGATGTGAACGGGCACAGTTTAAAAAATAACATAAAAGTGTGCATCCTGGAATGATCTGCTTGCTTGCATTTTCCAATAAAACAGAGCCGAGAAGGAAACAGTCTTCTTCGTTGGGAGAAATAAGTCACCAAGGGATCCAGGAGAAATTCCTTCCGGGTAAGATTTTATTCCAAAGCAGAGATACATCTTTCCTGGTTTAAGTTATAAGGATCTGAAAACCATGAACTCTGAAGTTCCTTGAGTGCTGGAGGGTTGGGAAGTTCTCCATCGATGACTGATGGAATAAATTAATGAATCCATCTGTCCATCCATCTATCCACCCATCCATCCATCCACCCATCCATCCATCCATCCATCCATCATCTGTCCAAGATAATTCTTGACATCTGTCCTGCACCAGGCACTGCCCAAGCCCACTGGGAAGTGCAGAGAATCACGCCACTGCTCACCCCTTAAGAAGGTCAGCGACCTTAAGTCATACACTCAATGCCTTGCATCTGGTAAGAGCGAAAATAGACCCACTGAACCATTTACTTGTAGTTTCTGAACTAGCTCCTGAGATCTGAATAGTTTCTGAGGGGAACTTCTGCAGTATTCCTTGGTGGCTTGTTCCTCATGGTGCAGAGAGCAGATTCTCCTCCCTCCCGACACCGTCTCCTCTGTAGAAAAGGCGAACAGGCCCTTAAAACACCCAAGTGCCCCTCATTCTGAGCGCACTGCCAGGAATGCCTTTCCATGCTGAACCTGGCGAATGCGTCCTGCCCCTTTGAGGTGGCCCAGGCGCTTCCACCCTGCCCCCACTGCGGGGCCTCCCCTGCCTGCAGGCAGAGGCCACAGCTCTGTGTTTGGTGACTCCCGCGGGCACCCACCCTGTGCTGTAATGATCTTTTCATTCTGGGTGGGTCCCGGAAGGCGGAGCCCTTCCCTGCTGCAGCAGGCACCAGCAAGCAGTGGACACCAGGCAGCGCTGGGTGTGCAGACTGGGTGCTGGCAGGAGAGCCCCTCTGGAGGAGGCTGGATTTGAGCCCCGACCTGCTGCCAAGGGTCGGGTGGAGAAAAGAGGGAGGGCAGGGGGATGCTCCAGACAAGGGAGATGTCCGGAACCAAGGAAGAGGCTATGAGAGGAACGGGGTGTGGCAATGGGGACAACAGGTTGAAAAGTCAACCGGCCCCTGCTGGGAAGGGCCATAGGTGCAGGCAAGAGAAGTCCAGCTGCTGACCCTCCATGGCGGTCTGACGGCAAGACACCCCAGCCTGGTGCCAGAGCACCCTTTCCCTTGATGCTATTCAGTCCCCAGGGGAAACCGACTCCCTGCACCCCAGTTGCCTTTCCAAGGCTCCCTCACAACCCTGCTGGCCAGATCCGCACCGTTCCCTGCGGGCCTCTGCCTCGGGCCTCCTCACTCTCTCGGCCTCTTAGCCACCCGGGAGAGGGGTCTGGGCCCCTGGGACCCTGAGGTGCAACAGGAAGGCCCCTCCTCAGGAGACCAGGAGACCTGCCGTTTCAAGTCTCTATTGCTGCAAAAGTAAACCAGCCCAAAGCTCAGTGGCTCAGAACAGCCATTGTTTTATTATTATTGTTACTTCTCACTTTACCCAGGGGTTGAATGGGCTCAGCCGGGCAGTTCTTTCTTCTGGGGTCTCCCAGGCAATTACAGCCAGCTCCTGGGAGTCTAGGATCCCTGGAAGCCCCTCTCATGCAGTGTGGGTGGGTCCTGAGTGGGGATGACTCAGACATCTGGGGGTGGAAACGTGGGCCCTGTCAACTTCTCGCGGTGGAGTCCTCTCCCAGGAGACTACTTGCTAGTTTGCCCTTCCTGGGAGCTAGAAGGGTGCTTTGCCTGAAGCAAATGAAGCAGAAGCCTCAGGAGCCCTCAATTGCTTGGACTGTTTCCAAGATATCCCCGCATGTCTGGGCGTTAAAGCTGTCTCCTTTCCTGTCATTTTTCTTCAATGGGCAACTGCATTATTGCTCCAGAAATTTGGCTGTGAGTGTGCCACACCCTACATTGCTCAAAGAACTTTGAACTGGCCTGTGAAGGTCACAAACTCAAATGGCATCAGGGATGGGCAGTAGCGTAAAGGCATGGAGTGGGATAGAGCGGGCACCAGTCAGTCGTGGGTCTCTGGTGAACTAAGGAAGACTCTACGAGTGTCATCGATATTTACCTTTTAACACATGGACACCTGACAGGTGGCTGTGGATCTGCAGGGGGTGGTGAGTTTGTGACCTTGACCCAGAGGATAAGCATATCAATACCTCGCCTTTCCCCCCTGACCTGCTCCTTCTGTGCCCCGTGACCCACTGCACAGAGGCATCCCGTCCACATGCTGGTGGCACCTACGTTTACCTGGCAGGGTTTGTGCATCCTCATCCTTGATCCCGGCTCTGCCACTTTCCTGTTGGGCCACCTTGTCCATCTAGAGGACACTCACCTGGCTGTCGGCCCTCGCACACCTCACCACCCAGAAGCCCCCCCAAGGCCACACTCATTATGGGCCACTTGCATAACTGAATAATCATGGAGCCTCCAGGGTCTCTCCTCTAGTCTTGCCTTGCAGTGTTGAAGCAGTTTTCTGTCCCCTTCTCTGCATGGTAGGGTCATGGCCTTAGCTCGGCTGTCCTAAGGGGCAAACCAAAACCAGCCTCGGACAGGCACTTAGCAAGTGCGATGTTAAGTGCTGGTGTCAACTTGGCCAGATGATTGTGCCCGGTTGTCTGGTTAGGTTGTCTGACCTTTGCTGTAGGGATATTTTCTGGCTGGTTGATAAATCAGAAGGCTGGTTATTAGTCATCAGTCAGTTGGTTGCATGTGTGGCTGTTACATCTGTGATCAACTAAGGCACGTCTCCCACAGTGAGATATTCCAATCAGTTGATGGCTTTTAAGGAAGAAGAGAGACTCTTTCACTGCTTCTGCAGCCAGTGAGCCTCTCCTGTGGAGTTCATCCAGACCCTTCCCAGCCTGTCCCACAGATTTTGGACTCTTCCATTCCCATGGCTGCATGAGACACTTTTATAAGTCTCATATTTACAGATCTCTCCTGTTGGTTCTGTTTCTCTCGAGAACTCTAATACAGCAAGCCTCCTGCTTAGATTGAGTCCCTGTGGTTGAGGCGTTTTAAAATTACTTTCCCAACTTCATTGTGACTGGGACATAAAGGTGGAACTTGAAGGCAGCAAAAAGTTTCTCTGTTGCCTTGATTTTGCACGGGGCTTTGGGTGTGAGGTCACCTTTTCAAAGCAAGGCTTCCCCCAGCTACAGCATCTGCCCAGAAGGAATCACTCCTTGTGCTGGCTCTGGGTATGCACACAGGACCCTCGCTTTCTTCTCCATCTGCACTCTTCTCCCGCCCCTGGCCCAGGCTGTCCCACAGCTCGCCTCACCGCTGCTCACCCACGGCCCAGGACCTTATAGCTGCCCTGTGTGTTCCGATTGGCTGATGTGCATATGAGCAGTGAGCCTTGGGTCCTGTTCAAATTGCAGTGGAATTTCTGGAAGAGACTCAGATCATCCCAGGCCCAGAAGTTCCTGCCAAGCCTCTGAGTGAGTGAGGGGCTTCCAGAGACCTCCTTCTGGCCCTTGTGGGAAAGTGCCCCTCGGAGGAGCTGAACTTTGCTGGGCTGAGGAAGGAGGGGCCCCAGGGACGTTCGGGGGTTGCCTGTGAGTCTCCGAAGGGTGGAAGTTGGCGCCCCAGGGTCATTGAGTCTGACACCCTATAAGTGTGGTAAGACTCGGTTCCCAAAAGGACCCCTGACTTAAGTCGTCCGTTCATTCATTCAACAAGCATCTGCTGAGCCCTGACAGAGGGGAACAGAGACTTAGAGTGCCTGACCTTGTGAACTTAAATTCTAGAGATGAGGGACAGGTAAAAATAAGTGAGGAAACCTATAAAGAAAACGAACGGCTGCAGTGTGGTGGAGAGTGACCTGGGTTCTCCACAAACACAGCTCTGAGGAGACCTTTGAGGTGAGCCTGAGTAAGAAGATGAGGTGGGTCAGGGAAACAGCTAAGAAGCATGGTCCAGGTGGAGAGAGCAGAACCGGCAAATGCCCTGAGCCAGGAGAGGGCCCGGCATGTTCTAGGAGCCCCGGTATGGATGGAGCCTGGGGCCAGAGGCAGAGCTGTGATGGTGAAGCTACAGGCAGGAAGGGGCTTGATCACCCAGGGCTCCATAGGCCAAGGCAAGGACTTTGGGTTTTATTTGAAAAGCAGTGCATAAAATTGATGTGCATTTTAAGCATAGAATTGATGTTTAAAAAGAATCCAACCCTTTCGTGGAGAGAAGAGTCCGGGAGACCATTTGGGAGCTATTGCAATTTTCTAAATGAAAGACCCAGGAGCTCAGATTGAGATGGTGGTGGTGACAAGTGGACAGACACAGGGTCTCTTCTGTGAATAGAGCAGAGAAGATTGGCCGATCAACAGGGTGTGCAGGCGGAAGAAAGGAAAGATTCAGGGAGCAGCTGGTAGACACTGGTGCTTTTATCAAAACAGCACAGACAGAAGGAGGCTCGAGCTTGGCGATGGGGGTGAAGGTCATAAAGAATTGGGTTTTAGGACATGCCCAATTTGAGATGCCTGTTAGCTGTTTGAGGTAAGATGCTAAGTAGGCAGTTGAATATATGAGCCAGAAGCTTAGGAGAAGTCCTGAGATGAAGAAAGAAATCAAGCCATGGCAGGGAAAGAATTTGCCTCTCAATACTCATTTCCCCCATTTTCTTTGCAATAAGAACCCCATTTAGAGAGTAGATTATATTTCTCAGCCTTTCTTGTAGCTAAGTGTGGGTATGTGACTTAGTTTTAGCCAGTGAGATACAGTCACAGGGAATGATCTTTAAAGAAGAACTCAGCAACCCCTCCCCCCCATCTTCCTCTTCCTGTTGTTTGGGACATTGCTGTGATGGCTGGTGCATTAGCAGTCGTTTTGGAGCAGGAAGATGAGGGCCATGTGTTAGACATGGTGAAGGAGGAAGATGGAGAGAGCCTACTTCTTTGATAATTTTGTTGGCCCCATGCCAGCCCTGGATGCCTATATGTGGAGTTCTTTTATACAGGAGAAAAATAAAGTTTTATCTTTTCATTTAAAATTTTATTTTTAAATTAATATATTATAAAATTGACCTTTTTTGAGTCGATGTATAGTTCTGTGAATTTTTCACCCATGTATAGATTTGTGTAACCACCAGCTTAGCCAGGATACAGAATGGTTCATTCACTGCCCCCCCCCAAAGTCCCCTTGTCCCCTCCATTGCAGCCAAACCCTCACTCCTAACCCTTCTGACCACCATTGATCTGTTCTCTATCACCGACATTTTGTCTTTTCAAAAATGTCATATAAATGACATTTTGAAACTGGCCCCTTGAGCAAAATGCATTTGACATTCACCCGCGTCACCCGCATTCAATGACTCAATAGTTCATTCCTTTCTGTTCTTACCTGGCCGTCCATTCTATAGATGTGCAACAGTTAGTTTTTCCATCTCCCCTGTTAAAAAGGGTTGTTTGCAGTTGTTGGTGATCATGGAGCTACTGAAAACATTCGTATAAGGATTTTTGTGTGAAGTTGGGTTTTTCTTTCTTTAGAACAAAGAACTAGGAGTAACATTGCCATTGTACATTTCTCTCTATAAGAAACAGCCAAACTGTTTTCTGGAGTGCCTGTATCACTTTTCCGTTCCCTCTAGAGATGTACGAGAGATTGGTTTGCTTTACATTGTATGCAAGCCTTGATATCACCAGGATTTTCTATGTTAGCCATTTTAATACGTGTGGTGTGTTAGCTCCTAATAGCTTTAATTTGCTTTTTTCTAATGGTTAATGATGTTGAATAGCTTTTCCCTTGCTTATATGCCATCCATATACCTTCTTTAGTGAAATGTCTGTTCAGGTCATTTGCCCGCATTTAAATTGGGTTACTTGTTTTTCTACCATGTGCTCTATCATAAGTTCTTTTTTTTTGTTTTTTTGTTCTTGCATGGACAGGCACCAGAAACGAACCTGGGTCTCCAGCATGGCAGGCGAGAATGCTGCCTGCTGAGCCACCTCTACCATTAAGTTTTGAGAGTTCTTTATATAGTCTAGATAAAAGTACTTTGTCAGATATGGGCTTGCAATTATTTTATCCCAGTTTGTAACTTGTCTTTTCATTCCCTTAATAGTTTCTTTTAAAGTACAGAGGTTTTTAACTTTGAAGATCTATCTATAATTTGTACTTTATGGATCATGCTTTCAGCTTTACATTTTTTCTTTGTAAGCCACTATATTTATGATCTCTGTCACTCAGAAACAAATGTAATTTTGATTGAGCATGTCACCAGCCTATCGACAGTAAATAAGCATAGGGAATTAAATGAGGTCTGTAAGGAAATGATGTAACTTGCAGGGCTAGGCTTGAGGATTTCTCATCTCCAAAACTAGAACACTCTCCACCCAGAGGTGGCATTTAGAAATGGGAGGTTGAGGGGACATTGCTTACCCTGGCAGAGAACACCAACCTCAGAACCTCAAAGTACTGTCAGTACCTGCATAGGGAAAATGTGCCAGGCTTGGCTTGCCTTTATTTAGTCACTCTGCAAATGTCTATTGAGCACTAACTCTGTGCTAGCTGTTCTTTTATGTGTTAAAGTAAAGAAGCTGAGCAAGTCAGACCTTTAATAATCTGGAACGGGGCGACAAACAGTAAGCACATAAAAGTATCCAACAGTGGTAAATGCTGTTAAGAAGATGGGATTGGGTGGTGTGACAACACAGAAAGGGGTCTTTGGCCAAGAAGGGCATCCTGACCAGACCCAATCCTCTCACAGCTCCAGGTGCTAACTCAAGGCTGGCTTCGGTGTTGTCAACCTGCGCCATTGCCCAGGCCTCTGTGTGCAGAAGGGCCACTTGTTCAGAAGACCCAGGTATTTAGAAGACCACGTACTTAGAAAGGCAGGTTCAGGAGAGCCAGGTGCTCAAAAGGTCCATGTGCTCAGAAGGACCACGTGCTCAGAAGGACCACGTGCTCAGAAGGACCATGAGCTCAGAAGGACCACGTGCTCAGGAGGACCACGTGCTCAGGAGGGCCACGTGTTCAGAGGGACCACATGCTCAGGAGGGCCACGTGCTCAGGAGGGCCACATGCTCAGGAGAGCCATGTACTCAGGAGGGCCACGTGCTCAGAAGGGCCACATGCTCAGGAGGACCACGTGCTCAGGAGGACCACGTGCTCAGAAGGGCCACGTGCTCAGGAGGACCACGTGCTCAGGAGGGCCACGTGTCAGGAAGACCACATGCTCAGGAAGACCACGTGCTCAGAAGGACCATGTGCTCAGGAGGGCCACATGTTCAGAAGGACCACGTGCTTAGGAGGGCCACGTGCTCAGGAGGGCCACGTGCTCAGGAGGACCACGTGCTCAGGAGGGCCACGTGCTCAGGAGGGCCACGTGCTCAGAAGGACCACATGCTCAGAAGGACCACGTGCTCAGGAGGGCCACGTGCTCAGGAGGGCCACGTGCTCAGAAGGACCACGTGCTCAGAAGGGCCACGTGTCAAGAGGACCGCATGCTCAGGAGGACCGCGTGCTCAGGAAGGCCACGTGCTCAGGAGGACCACGAGCTCAGGAGGACCATGAGCTCAGGAGGACCACGAGCTCAGGAGGACCACGTGCTCAGGAGGACCACGTGCTCAGGAGGGCCATGTGCTCAGGAGGACCACGTGCTCAGAAGGGCCACGTGTTCAGGAGGGCCATGTGCTCAGGAGGGCCATGTGCTCAGGAGGACCACGTGCTCAGGAGGGCCACCTGTTCAGAAAGGTCATGAGCTCAGGAAGACCACGTGCTCAGGAGGGCCACGTGCTCAGGAGGACCACGTGCTCAGGAGGACCATGAGCTCAGGAGGACCACGTGCTCAGGAGGACCACGTGCTCAGGAGGACCACGAGCTCAGGAGGACCACGTGCTCAGGAGGGCCACGTGCTCAGGAGGACCACGTGTTCAGGAGGGCCACCTGTTCAGAAGGGTCACGAGCTCAGAAAGACCACGTGCTCAGGAGGGCCACGTGCTCAGGAGGGCCACATGCTCAGGAGGGCCACGTGCTCAGGAGGACCACGAGCTCAGAAGGACCATGTGCTCAGGAGGACCACATGCTCAGAAGGACCACGTGCTCAGAAAGACAATGTGCTCAGAAGGACCATGTGCTCAGGAGGTCCACATGCTCAGAAGAGCTACCTGTTCAGAAGGGTGGTGTACTCAGGAGGGCCAGGTTCTGAGAAGGTCTATGTGTTAAGAAAGACCACATGCTCAGAAAGTCCAGGTGTTCAGAAGGGCCAGGTACCGAGAAGGGCCTGGTGTTCAGAAGGTCCGTATGCACAGATGTGCCAAGTGCTCAGAAGGACCAGATTTTCAGCAGGGCTATAAGCACAGATGCGCCATGTGTTCAGAAGGCCTAGGTATTCAGAAGGACCATGTGTTTAGAAGGGTCTGTGCTTGGTTTAATGGTCCATTCTTGCTGTCTTGAAATTCTTTCCTTTCCAACAAAGCGCCCCGCCTTTTCCTTTTGCAGTGGGTCCTGCAAGGCAGGTAGCTGGTCCTGCCTGCATTCTATCCAGATAGGAGGTCAAACAAAAGTAAGAACAGAACTTGGCATTTTTGTGTCCACCTGGCTGTCCCCTTGGACAAACCGAGCCACTTATTTTGATTACACAAAATTAGACCCTTGAGATACATGCCCACCCCCCAAAAAAATTTTTACTAGACAAAAAATTCACTTGTACAGTTAGATGGGCACCATTTTACCATTCATTCTTTTAGCTCTCTAATTATATCAGTCTCCCCTAATTCATAAAAGCAACAAATGTTTGCAATTGTTCATGGTGAAGATGACTCACCTCATTTGAAGGACATTTAAAGACAGATATAGTTTTGTCTCAGGATTATTTTATTAAAGGGACAAGTTTCAGGTTCCCACTCCTTTTTTTTCACTCGTGGGTTGATTTGTCCAGCTACAATTCAGCTGCTCCTGGAAGCAGGATATAGCTAGCATTTGGGTCTAGAATCATACTGATGTGGATTCAAACCTGTTCCACTGCAGCTTCTTGGAGATGCTGCTTATACTGGGGATGCTTCTGCCTTGCTTACGTGTTTGTATCTTATTCCTCACAAGAGCCCGTTTTAGAGATCCACGAACTCAGCCTGGAGAAGAAAAGTAATTTGTTCAGAATCACACAGCTATTAAGTAGTCAAATCCTCGTCTTTCTGTCTCCCAAACTGGCAGGACTCCTTCCTTATATTGTTTGCTGCACTCCCAGTCTTCCCTCTTGAAGAGGCATGAGCGTTTTGGGCATGGTCACCACCCTTTGTATATCACCGGCAGCAGCGCCTAAGAAATCTATCATTTCCTTACACATCGAGCTTTGAAAATCTGCTGGATTTCTACGTGTGATTGTTGTATCAGGAATTTCGGGTATTTTAGAATGGAGTATGGGAAGGACCCCTGCTACGCCTTCCAGGGAGGTGGCCCATATGAAGAAAACTACCCATGCAGCCGGACCCCCGTTCTGGCTTGGAGAAGGAAGTTTTGTACATTCTCCCTTTTGATTCCTCGCTGCCCTCCAAGCGGAGGAACTAGGGCAGGGCCGGTGGAACTTTCGGTATTCAGGAAACGGGATCTGGCCATGCTCTGGCCCTCCAGCCTGCCCTTCACCCAGACCCCGCTCTCCTCCCTGGACTCTTTCGGGAGCTTCCGGAGCCGGACACATGTGTCTTTGTCTGGCCCCAGCTGTTAGAATCTGTCTTTATTCATTAGGCAGGAAGGGAGTTCTCAGAACTGCTTCTGCAGTCTGATGGCCCGGAGCGGCCACACTCAAACGTGGGTGACTCCAATTCAGAGATTTTGAAATGCACCATTTCCGAGCGCCCACTGCCCTGGCAGCTGGGCACGGTGCTGGAGCCCTTTTCTGTGGCCTAATCCTGAGCCCCACTGCCACCTGCACGGTGGGGGGCGCTGCGACCCTCGCTTGCAGAAAAGGAAACTGAGGTTGGGAAGGTTAATGGTGCCTCAGAAAGTGGCAGAAGCAGATCTTGGGCCCAGGTCCGAGCAATACCAAATGGTCTTGCCGTGCATCTCTCAGACAAATAGAGAGCAGCAGCGTCTCCCCTGCTCTTAAAAAGAAAAAAGATGTGTCTTGTAGGAAGGAACCGGGTTAATTTGGGGGAGAACCTGATTCTGTCAGGGAGTAGCCTTGGCTCTGGGCCGGTCAGTAGGGCCCCTGCTAATTGTGCAGCCCCATTCATTTAGCGGGAATCGTATTTCAAACAGCTCCCCGACTCTAATTGCACGAAAAGAGTGAACTAAGCACAGTTTAATTAATTCTGATCTCACAGAAAGGGGCTGCCTCATCAGAGAGCGCTGGGCCACGCCAGGCTGGAGAAGCCGCCGGCGTGCGAAGCAGCGACACATTCAATGCTCCCTTAATGTCTTCAAGATGCATAATTTGTGTTCTAGCAAATTCTTAGGAGACGTTTGTGTTCATTGTTACTTCCCATCTTTCTGGGAAAGTGTGCGCTTTAACCTGGAGGGCAAAACTCCTCTTTGATGGCGGTCAGACCCATAGAGAAAATGGACAGCTTGGCTTTTAACTGGATAATGGTGTCTCAAGTTCTTGTAGATTTTTATGGTAAAAAAATTAAAATTTTAGAAAGTCCATCTATACAATTCAGGGCCCTGTGACCACGGGGAAATAGCATTTGTACCTCTGGAAAAGAAGCAGGAGGCCGAGGCATGAGAGTGCCTTGTCTTGCCTTCTGCCAAGACTGCTTGGAGGTCCCCAGGGTCCTGAGGCCATCTCAGTGTCTCCCGGCCCTGCTGATGGGAGAAAGGGAGTGCCTCCACTGACCAAATCACCAGAATTCAGAGGGGCTGTGGCTTCCCAGAGAGGATCCTACTGGGAGACTTGTGAATTTCACCTCACAACTGTCCTGGGGTTGGGAAGGTGGCCCCCATTTAAATAAGTGAGGCTACCGTGACAGAGACACACCAGGCAATTTAGAAAGGGTCAGGCAGCTACCAAATGACTGGGTCAGAAGACGTCCCTATACTCCAAGTGGACCACTGACATTTAAGGTGCACCTCTTCCCTTCTCCATGGCCCAGTTGCCCCACAGATAAAATGAGAAGCTGGTGTGTATGATCTCTAGATACCTTTATTAACAATGCTTACTGTATCATAAAAACACTGAAGTCTTTTCGTGGGTGTGAAAATACCTTGGGGAAGGGGAGAGAGAAAGAAGAAGAGGAAGGAAGGATAGAGTTCAGTTTTCACCCCAGGCCAGCACTGGCTTTTCCACCTTGTCTCTAGCATTGTGTGCAGAGCTTGGGATTCAGAGATGACGCGATACTGACTCCATCTTCCAGGGGCTCATGAAAAGAGACACATGCAGCAGGGAGCCACTCAAAGCATGAGGTGAGTGCTCTGAGTGTGGGGACACGGGGGTGGGGGATGGAGGGGAGGACAGCTCCCTCGGCCGACCCGGGTGAGTCACTGAGGTTGTCTGGACCTCTCTGCCTTGTCTGGAGGATGAGGTTCTAGTAAGCCTTGCTTCACAGAGGCACAAGGAGTAGAAAAGGAGGCTGAGGGGTGTGCCACTCGGCTGGGGATGCCTGCAGTAGGAACCCCCCAAGTGTGAAAGGAGCCGAGATGGGCCTTGGACCTGCTGCAGAGTTCTTTTTTCTTTTTTTAATTAATTAAAGAAAAAAGAGATTAACACAACATTTAGAAATCATTCCATTCTACATATGCAATCAGTAATTCTTAACATCATCACATTGATGCGTGATCATCATTTCTTAGTACATTTGCATCGATTTAGGAAAAGAACTAACAAAACAACAGAAAAAGATATAGAATGTTAATATAGAGAAAAAAATAAAAATAATAATAATAGTAAAAAAAAAAGGAAAAAGAAAAAAAAAGACAAACAAACAGAGAGACAAAAAAAAAAACCTATAGCTCAGATGCAGCTTCATTCAGTGTTTTAACATGATTACTTTACAATTAGGTATTATTGTGCTGTCCATTTTTGAGTTTTTGTATCTAGTCCTGCTGCACAGTCTGTATCCCTTCAGCTCCAATTACCCATTATCTTACCCTGTTTCTAACTCCTGCTGGACTCTGTTACCAATGACATATTCCAAGTTTATTCTCGAATGTTGGTTCACATCAGTGGGACCATACAGTATTTGTCCTTTAGTTTTTGGCTAGACTCACTCAGCATAATGTTCTCTAGGTCCATCCATGTTATTACATGTTTCATAAGTTTATTCTGTCTTAAAGCTGCATAATATTCCATCGTATGTATATACCACAGTTTGTTTAGCCACTCTTCTGTTGATGGAGATTTTGGCTGTTTCCATCTCTTTGCAATTGTAAATAACGCTGCTATAAACATTGGTGTGCAAATGTCCGTTTGTGTCTTTGCCCTTAAGTCCTTTGAGTAGATACCTAGCAATGGTATTGCTGGGTCATATGGCAGCTCTATATTTAGCTTTTTGAGGAACCGCCAAACTGCCTTCCACAGTGGTTGCACCATTTGACATTCCCACCAACAGTGGATAAGTGTGCCTCTTTCTCCACATCCTCTCCAGCATTTGTCATTTTCTGTTTTGTTGATAATGGCCATTCTGGTGGGTGTGAGATGATATCTCATTGTGGTTTTGATTTGCATTTCTCTAATGGCCAGGGACATTGAGCATCTCTTCATGTGCCTTTTGGCCATTTGTATTTCCTCTTCTGAGAGGTGTCTGTTCAAGTCTTTTTCCCATTTTGTAATTGGGTTGGCTGTCTTTTTGTTGTTGAGTTGGACAATCTCTTTATAAATTCTGGATACTAGACCTTTATCTGATATGTCATTTCCAAATATTGTCTCCCATTGTCTAGGCTGTCTTTCTACTTTCTTGATGAAGATCTTTGATGCACAAAAGTGTTTAATTTTGAGGAGCTCCCATTTATTTATTTCCTTCTTCAGTGCTCTTGCTTTAGGTTTAAGGTCCATAAAACCGCCTCCAATTGTAAGTTTCAAAAGATATCTCCCTACATTTTCCTCTAACTGTTTTATGGTCTTAGACCTAATGTTTAGATCCTTGATCAATTTTGAGTTAACTTTTGTATAGGGTGTGAGACACGGGTCTTCTTTCATTCTTTTGCATATGGATATCCAGTTCTCTAGGCACCATTTATTGAAGAGACTGTTCTGTCCCAGGTGAGTTGGCTTGACTGCCTTATCAAAGATCAAATGTCCATAGATGAGAGGGTCTATATCTGAGCACTCTATTCGATTCCATTGGTCGATATATCTATCTTTATGCCAATACCATGCTGTTTTGACCACTGTGGCTTCATAATATGCCTTAAAGTCAGGCAGCGCGAGATCTCCATGCTGCAGAGTTCTTGATTCTGCCAGGCCAGAGAGGCCTGCACTCTTCCCTGCCCTCCTGCCCACGGAGCAGCCAGCAGGACGCTGTGGGGCTCCCGGGTCAGGCTGGCACAGGCTCCAATCCCGACTAGCCTGCAGCTGGACATTGCCCCTGGGGAGGGTTTGCTGGGCCCTGAGCTCGGCATCTGTAAAAGAGACCGAAGGTGGATATCTGCTCCCCTTAGGGCAAGGGGTGGGAGAGATGAGAATGGAATAACCCAGTCCAAGGCTGGCAAGCTCTGAACTAAGGTAACTTGCCCCTCCCCCGCCCCTCCCTGCCCCTCCCTGCCCCTCCCCCACCCCATCCCTCTTCTTCCCCTCCCTCCCTGTCCTTCTGGTTGTTTTTATTGAGCACAAGGTGGAGCAGGGCAGCCCTCGCCCTCGTGCTGGGTTTCGCCCATGCTCGGACGCGTGCCTCAGGCCCATGTCCAAGTCTGGGGCAACTTCTGATCCGCATGTCCAGAGGCCTGAAGAAGGAATCTAAAGGTCCCGGAGGCAGCGGCTGTGTGGTCGCGGTGCGTTACTGGGTGTCTCTGGGCCTGGGCTCCCCGGGGGAGGTGAGGAGGTGGTCCGTGTTCACGGCTTACTGTGGAGCAGAAGGAGATTCCGGCAGCCCTGGCCCGGCCCTCGCGGATGCCCGGCCCTTCCCAGAGCTGGGCAGAGCTGCACTCTGAGGCCCCGGGGCTCCCAAGGTGAGCCCTCCTCCCCGGGGGCCGCCCTGCCTCATTCATCCCCACCCCACCTCCCGCTGGGAGGTTCCTGGCTTCTGATGGAGTGACGTGACCCAAGTAAAATCGGGTGGCTGGTAGAGGGGGCCTCCTCGGCCAGGCTGCACCTTTGGAGAAGACATGGTCCTTTTATCTCACGGGGTACAGTTCAGTAACAACAGCGGTGACAATAATAACACGTGCACATATTATCATGTGCAAGCAGCTGTGTGAAGCGTGACACTCCCGGCTCGGCCTGGAGAGAGTGAGTACAGAGGAGCTCACTACACACTTTCCAGGCAGATATCCCAGTCTCTCTTTCACAGGTGGAGGGAGACCCTAAGTGACTCCCTGGAAACCAAGCAGCTCGCACCAGCCCGGGTCTGGCCTTTCTCCAGCCTCCGCTCCCTCGACGAGGCCTCCTTGGGTTTCTCAGCTAAAGCAGGGAAGAGGGACAGAGAACCCCAGGCTGGACTAGAAAGTTCCACCCTCTGCTTTTCAGTTACAACCTGTGATTTATTTTATCATTTGTCTTCCTGGGGCAGGTCCTCAGACCTGTGTTAGCAAGAGCTCAGTCCCCCAGGGCCAGCTCTGGCTCTCGGTCCATCACCCACTCCTGGCAAGCCGCAGGCTGCCCGCACACTGGCCCTGCCGAGTCTCCCTCTGCACGTAAGTCAGCCCCGGCCGCCCTGGCCTTCCATGACCACTGGCCTTGCAGGCATCCGAGGCCAGGTTCACCCCTGGTCCCATGAGAGACCCAGGGGTCCAGCCTGGGGAAAGGAGCCCCTGGTCCCAGGAGTGTCTCCTTCCCCAGCCGTCCCTCCTTGGATTCCTCCTCCCAGCCATTGCCTGCCCTCCCAGCCCACTCACAGGCCAATTTCCTCCTGGAGGCTCCCCTGGTCTAGGGCAGATGCTTAGCCTGGCCTCCCACTGCAGCAACCGCTGCGAATGTGCCACGTGGCTGCCTCCTGCATCGCACACGAACTGCAGGGACAGAAGCTGCATCCAGGCTGGTCCAGAGAGGAAGAGGGCCATTGCAGGCACCTTGAAACACCTCTGAGGGCTGCTCAGGCAGAACCAGTTGCACCATGGTGGCAGTGGCTTCCCACACGCAGGGCTTGCTTTCTTGCTCACGTCCAAGTGATGCTGGCTGCAGCCCTCCACAGCCACGCTCCCTGGGGGACACAGGCCTCTCACCCTGGCACTGTCTCAAGTGCATGGTGTTCTTCCTGCCTGCTGAAAGGACCAGGGACCTGGGACATGGGGTGGGCAGGTGGGAGAGCCGGGCCTGGCAGCTGTATCTGTTCCTTCCATCCCTTCCCTCTGTGCAGGACATGGACCCTGGACCCCCTGGCTGCAGGGGCCAGGAAACATTGAGAAGCACAGGGTTTGTGACAGACACTAGATGTCCCCGGACCCATGGCTTAGAGGGGTGGAGCTACACCCAGGTTCAGGGAGGGCTTCCCATGGGAGTTAGGTAGAATGGGAAGCCCTGCAGGACCAGGAGAGCTTTAGAGCCAACAGCCACGGGGTTGCCTCTCTCCACCTGGCCAGGGATTGGACTTCAGGCAAACATCAGCTCTCTGACCAGGGATGGTCCTGGCGACCTGCTAGCCCTGCTGGCTGTGGAGAACTGCAGTGTCCCAGCTCTCAGCGCCCTTTGTCCTCTGGGAGCTCCCTTGGCCTGCAGAGGTGACTTCTTTATTCTTGGAGCTGCTATTTATAACTTGCAATGACCTATGCCCCTTTGGTTCTGTACTGAGGCTCAGAAAAGAGTCTGCCCTCCCCGGCAGCCCTCCTCCCAGCCCCAGGCCCCGCTACCCCCAGAGCAGTCCCGTAAATAAAGGATGAAAGGGCCGTAATTATTACCAGTCCACAACACAGAGGCTGTCAAAACCAGGAGGCCAACAAAAGCCTTTACATAAATCACAGCTGATACAATGGCTCGGCCTGAGGGAGGGGGCCTGCAGCGGCTGCTGAAAGGGGGCTGTGTCTGGGGGAAGGATGGGGAGTCAGGCAGCACCCCGGGAAGGGGCCCGGCCTGAGGTCTGCACCGAGGCGAGCCCAGCGCCCTGCTGTCCCGGTGATGAGGCCATGGGACGAAAGCTAATGTCGGGACGTGCTTTGTGGGGCAGCCCCGCGGTGCCATGCTGCTCCGGATGTTTGGGACCACACGGGTCACAGTCCACCGCCAGCTGTGTGCAATTTAGTCCGGCCCCAAGCAGCACCCCTGGAGACATGGGACGGCCAGCAACAGCGCCGGGAAGGGGCAGGGTCTGCCCAGGAGCCTTGGAGACATTCGGGGGGGCGGGGGGGGAGCCGGGGTGGACGGGTGACATGGAGGCTTCCGGAATGGACGTGTGCGCTGTAGGGCAGCTGGTTTCTGAGAGATGGGAGGAGGATGGGACTCTCAGGGGGACAGGTGAGGTGCCCCGAACCAAGTGCCCTGTCTCCTGAGGTCCACGGGCCTGGAGTACCACCCGGGCCTGCTCTTAGGAGCTCAGCTCCCGGGAGGGGCAGAGAGCTGCTCACAGGGCGGGCAGAGCAGCAGGGACCACGGTAGGAGGCCTCACGCCGCTGGGTGTGTTTGCATCTGCCATCCAGGGGTGTCCAACAAATGCCGGTGGCACTTTGTGTGCTGCTGACCGCTCTGTCTACTGTGTCTTCTGTGACAGCTGAAAAGAGTTGTCCGGGAGATACTGTGATGCCAGTGGAGAAGGGTGCCGGGTGCTGGGCACACTCAGGCCAAGGCGCCATGCCAGGTGCGGGTCAGGGTGGGACTTCTCAGCTCAGAACCAGGGCTGCTGCTCGATAGCTGGACATGGCTTCGCAGGACCTCGTTACATACGAGTATTAAATGGGGGCTCTGTGGTGACATGCCAGACAGAGCAAGGCCTGTCTGCGGTCACTAGCCCTGTTTCAGATGTGTCTGTGCTCTGATCCCATGCTGGTATGACAGGGACCCAAGAGACAAAGAGACCGAGGGTCACAGTGGCAGCCACTGCCTCAGGGGAGGGGCAGGACCAGGCCTTGGCCACTTGGGATGTGGTCTCAGTGGTCCTAGTAGTGAGTGGGGTGCTGCCGGCAGCCTGGAAGACTCACGTTTTGTGGGGGTTCTGAAACAGATCAGACCTGAGCCCCTAGGCTGGGCATTCCTCAGGGGGGTCTCCCACAGCTCCCCAAGAAGCTTCACCACTGAGTAGAGATGCCCCCTTCATGGCAGTGTGTTGGAACTGGGAGCTGCTCAGAGCCTGGTGGCTCAGACTGCTCTGCTGTGTGCGGCTTTGCACCCCACTCCGGCTCAAAGGGACATCGGACTGAGGGCTACTTGCTTGGGACCCCGTGGTTCCCCTCCGGGGGTGCTGCTGAGTCATCCCCTTTGGACTCATGAAGTCCTGAGTTGTTGAAGGCAAGCTGCAAACTGGGCTTGGAATATAAGTAGGGCCGAGTTTGGGGCCCTTGTGACTCTTGGACGTCAGTGATGGTCTGGGGAAGACAGCACACCTGGGAGGGCTGTCTGTGTATGTGAGTGTGTGAGAGTGTGTGCATGCATGTGGATATGCGTGTGTGAGTGTGGCTGGGGCTTGCAGACCCTTCCTGAGAGCAGAGTTGGTGGGGAGGGAGCAATGGAGAGAGCTGGAGGTCACCACAGGGCTTGAGAAGCCCAAGGATGGAGAGGGAGAGGGTTTGGTGGAAGCTGATGAAGGCCATGCTTTAGAAACCAGTCTGGAATTGGTCCCTCCAATTACCGCACAGAGGGCACCCCACCTGCCAGCAGGAGAGTGTGAGGCTGCAGCGTGAGCTGTGGTCCCAGCCCGCCCTGCCTGCGAAGGTGCACAGCAGGGAGCACACCCTTCCTTGGAGGACATGGCCTTGGTGGCAGCATAGGTTTGCAGAGCTGCAGGAGGTGACAACTGGGCAGGTCAAGGCCTGCTTGCAACCCTGGAAGAGAAAGTCACCCACCCTGCCCACCGTAAGGATGCGTCATTTCATTAAACTCTGCTTCTGTGCTGAACTCTGACACCAAAGATATTTCTTACTGAGAGATTGTAAAAGTCTGGAGTCCGTGCTGGGTGGTAGGCTCAGGGCAGTGGGAGCCAGTGGCTGCCCTTTGTGGTAGGGAGAGTTGCTGGAGGACTAAATGAGGCCCCCAGGCCGCTGGGGGCCAGTGTCGGGGGGAGGGGCATTTGCACAGTGTGACTGCCATGTGGAGAAAGCTCCGCGGGTCCCCTGGCCTTGGTTCCCTCTTTTCCCCACCCCTTGGGCCGTGGAGGGTGTTTGGTGATGGAGCAAACAGGACCAGGCTCCAACCTCAGGCCCTACCCCCCATGCAGCCACTCTCGGTGGTCCATGGGGACTGTAGGCGGTGGCGGCCAAGGGGCATCTGTCCTTCTGCCCCGTGCACATAACACAGGGCCTGGTGCCGAGGCCTCCGGTGGGAGCCAGCGGCACGTCAACGGGACATCTGCCCTCCCGTCTGTCTGGGGAGTGTGTGCTGGCGATCGGACCACCCTCTGCCAGCCTGGCCTGTCCCCTGCACGCCACCTGCAGACATCCACAGAAGACCCTCCTCCCCGGACCTGCCCCTGAGTTGGTGGCACGGGGTGGGGGGACGCGGGAAGTAACTTCTGGCCTGCTGACAGTGGCGCGGCCTGCCAAAGCCGCCCGGGTAATTTGGTTGCTTTCCTCTGTTGACTCGGTGCCAGCGCACAAGAGCGGATTAGGCAGGGAAAGTCTGCGCGGAGAACTCTGCTCCCCTGGTGCTCCAGTCCCATTGTCTCCCGAGAATGACAGCCGCTGGCGGTGCCAACGCACACCGCTTGGCTGGCACGTCCCAGGAACATATCAGCTTCCCACTCCTGAAAAGAGGGATTTGTTAAAGAGCCGGAGTTAAAGAGAGGAGGAGAGGCAGGAGAAGATGAGGCCAGGGGGTAAAAGTTAGGCCTGGTTTGTTAATTAAAGGACCAAAGCCCTCTCTAAGCCTGGTGCCAAGGCGGGCAGGGGAAGTCTGTGCGCCTCAGACTCTGCCTGCTTGGGGGCTGGACTGATTTCCAACCTGCCCTTGCATCCTGCGCACCTACTGTGCACCAGGCCCTGGGTGTGGTGTGGTTGCTGGGCGGAGCCCCCTTAGGAGAGATGACTATGGGGGGCCCTCCCTGCTCCCGAGAACACAGACATTTGTGCAAATGCCTGGGGATAAAGACGCCAGCCTTTATCAGAGCACTCAGCCCACGCCAGGCTCTGCTCTAAGTCTCCTGTGCACGTCTGGTAACGTAACCTTCATGGGAACACTAAGAAGGTCGCACAGTAGTTATTCTCGTGTTTCTGTTTTTCGAAGGGGGAAACAGGCATAGACTGGGGTAGGCAGGTAAACATTAGCTGCTGGCTCTCCAGGAAAAAAAAAAACAAAGCCCAGATTGCAGTGCCTTCTCATTTCCATGGTAGACACGCTCCCACTGTGACCGTTTTCCAGCTACCGGTGTGGCAGCTCACAAGCTGGCTCTGACACACGCTGGATGCCCATAAGTCAGTGGCAGAGCCGAGGTTTGCACTGGGGTCACCTGGTTGCACAGCCTCCCTTCCATCCTCATGCTTCCCTACCCTGGTGTCTGAGAGCACAGAGTGAATGCTGGAGGAAGTTCTCCAGAAGGTTCCCTGAGACCAGGACCCTGATTTTCCCATCCCAGTGCCACCCCCCTACTCCTGCTTCATCTTACTCCCCCACAAACAACTGTGTCCCAATAACTCTTGGTTCAGGAAACCCGGGTGTACCAAAACAAATGTTCTGATGTAGAACATAAAATGTTGAGATGCCTTTGACACCCCAAGTGAAAATTTGTGCAACCACACTTGAGGTCTTTAAATCCTCTCTTAGTACCTCATTTTCATTTCATTATCACAGCATGTTTGTGAGAAAAACAGTTGCAATTCTTCAGCACAAGAGGAAAAGGGAAGTCTCCAGCTGCCTGTTTCCTCCCTTCAGTGTTTGCTCCACTCTTGCTGACTTAACTCTCCAAACCCAGCTATCATTCTCACAAACTCCTGCCCAAAAAATTCAGTGGCTCTCATTACTTGGAGATCAAGACTAGTCTTTTTAGTCTGAAATTCAAGACCTACCAAGATTTTATCCATCCACCCATCCACCCACCTACCCACCCACCCATCCATCCATCCATCCACCCATCCGTCCATCCATCCACCCATCCATCCATCCATCCACCCACCCATCCATCCATCCATCCACCCACCTACCCACCCACCCATCCATCCATCCATCCACCCATCCGTCCATCCATCCACCCATCTGTCCATCCATCCACCCACCCATCCATCCATCCATCCATCCACCCACCCATCCATCCATCCATCCACCCATCTATCCACCCACCCATCCGTCCATCTAACATTCACTCAGTCAACCATAGGACAGACGGGCCCTCTACCAAATGAAATACCACTGCCCCAATCCCATCTCCCATGACTTTCTGTTCATTCGTAACAGCCAGTAGAACACCATTGAGCATTTACTATGTTTTAGGTTCTGGGGACTCAAGGATAAATAAGACACAGATGCTACTTTTGAGGACTGTGTGTTCCAGGCAAACGCGATGCTGGACTTTTGCCAGAATGTTTTCCTGTCGCTGGGCTTTTGTTCACACTCTTCCCTCGGCTTCGCAGGCCCACTCCTCATTTCTGAACTTCCTGGTTTTGTTCATTGTTCAGGGCCATGGCATCTTCTTCATGAAGCCTTTCTCAACCCACATGCTCACCCTGCATGGCAGAGGTGAGCGCGCCGTTTTGGAGTTCCCACTGCCATCGTTTACCCTGTTTATGACTTAACTCTTCCTGCCTTGGAGTAAAGTCATTTGTATCCATGTCCATTCTCTGTTGCTAGACCCTGATCTCCTGGAGCTCTGGGACTTGGGAGATTCACATTCACCTCCCACAGGGCTAGGAGCAGAGCAGGTGAGCCAGAATGAAGGAATTCATTGAGTGAACGAAGGATGGGGAG
Organism: Tamandua tetradactyla; assembly: GCF_023851605.1. Classification (NCBI taxonomy): domain Eukaryota; kingdom Metazoa; phylum Chordata; class Mammalia; order Pilosa; family Myrmecophagidae; genus Tamandua; species Tamandua tetradactyla. The sequence continues at coordinate 70,545,141 of NC_135329.1, forward strand.
AACCACAGAAGTGAGAAAATGCTCCGTCTCTTTGTTGTGAAGTCAGTACTCTCGGCACGAGAATGCAACTTCGTCCTTTCCCCATAGAATAACTGCTACTCTGGGGCCATTTGGGCTGCCTACAAATTACATGGCGTGTCTACTCTTCCTCTCTTAAAACTTTAGCAAAATGACAGTCACCCCCAGGAGAAAACTAATAAATTAGAAAATTGAAACTTTGAGTGGTAGAACTTGAAGGGACCTGAAGACTCTTTAGTTTTAGATTCCATTTTATGATTGAGAAATTGGACCCAGAGAAGCAAAATACCCCCCTCAGATTACCTGAAGAATTGGCCACAGTTTATCACCTAATGCCCCATAATGACTGTTTATAAAACTTCGGTCAACCATCCTGCAACCCTGTAAGTCAGCTCTGTGTCAGATATAGAGACAATTCCAAACCACTAAGGAAAAGGTAAAATGGGTTAACTAGTAGTCTAACACTTCAGAAATTTTATTTCCACCAAGAACAGTCAAAAGAAAAGCAAACCGAAGCTCAAATAAATTATCTGGAAAAGTTACCTGTGCAGACCCTCCTGATTTCCAGTGCTCAGAGAACAGAGAGACATGACCATGTAAGCAGGGTGTCCGTGTGTCCTGGTTTGCAGGGGACCGTCCAGGTTTGAGCATCTTGCCCCAGCAAGATTATCCATGGTGTCTCCTGTTACTCTCAAAGTGTTTGGCTTTGGACAGTACATTAAATGGTCATCCCATGTGTAAAGCTTAGTAGTTTTTGTTCATCTTGTACCTCTAATATTACAAAAGGATTTGTTGAATTAATAGCCTATTTCTAAGCATAAGCCATCCTCCGGTTGCTATGGAACCACGGCCATCTGGAGACTATTTCAGAGAACTCCATCCTGGAGGCCTGACGAGTCTCTCTCTCTGGCAGAGATTTTCTGTGCACAGATCTCAGGAAAATGAAAGGAACCTGTAGAGCAGCTCCATGAGTTTTGCCAGAAATAAAGCTCCGAGTCGTTTTGGGGGTGGGAGGTGGAGCATGTTGATGGAGTGGGCTAAGCCAAATGTAAGCTATCCCAGGCATTTTTGCATAAAAATCGACTTCCAGCGTTCCTACATGAACTTGTCATTAGGTAAATTGCTTTAAAGTAGTAAATGAACCATAAAATGTCCGTTTGGGGATTGCTTAACTTCCAGAAAATGTGCTTTGCCAATTTTGGGTACTCGAATGGTTTGAGTTCTCTTCTGCTAACTCCTGTTCCTGGGCCCTGAGGGAAGGTGAGCGGGGCAGCTCAGCCCCAGATCTGATGAGAATGCTGCCCACAGGCCTCGGGGGACATCGCAGCACCATCCTCTCCTGCACTTCTCCCCTGCACGTCTTTGTGGAGTCTGGGGTATCTGAACAATATGTCTGGCTGGTTGGGAAGCTGTCAGGATCTTTGTGGAGTCTGGGGTATCTGAACAATATGTCTGGCTGGTTGGGAAGCTGTCAGGACCCAAGTTCCATCCACGTCTTGATCCATGGCAGCCACTGCTTACTGGGATTCGAGTTTCTGCTCTGTCACCTCACAGTCCATCACCTCTACTGTGGATCTACCTGAGACAGGGCTGCAGGCTGACCAGAACGCTGCACAAACCTTCCGGGGCCTTGCTGCCTGCAGAATCAAGCTCAAATACAATATCACCAGGCCCTCCCCATCTGACCCCAGTATTTCTTCATTTTCCAGGATAAAAGTTCTTTTCCAGAAACAGAGTCACACACTAGGATTCAATGTTTCAACCGTTGCCACCACCCACAGATGGCATTAGCAGGCACCTGTAAAGTGCACCACTTTGAGCTTCGGAACAAATGGATTTAAGAGCAGATTCTGGAATCAACTTTTTTGTGTGTGAGTAGAAGACTTCTTTTTCTACAGCTTTCCCATGTGTCCATTCACCCACCCACCCACCATCCACCCATTCTTTCAATAGTTTGTTGATAGCTTACTCTTCCCCATATATTTGAGCTCCATGCTGAAGATACACTGAGGGATAACAGACAGAACCTGTCCTTGTGGGACTAGGAATTTACTAAGAAACTGCACATTACCCCAGCGTGTTACCTGACTGCCCCTGACAATATTGCAGATACCCAGAATGCGATTGTTACCAGTCTCTGTCTAGGAAATGCCTTCTTTTTCTTAAAACTTAGCTCAGGTGCTTCTTTTTAAAGTCATGTATATTTCCATGAGCAAGAGTGTGGAATTAGAGCTGCAAAAATTCTTTTCTTTTTTCCCTTCTCTATCCATGCAAACGTGGGGGAATCACTTGATCTCCCAAATTCTCGGTTTCTTTCTTTCTTTCTTTTTTAACTTTTTTATTATATAGTATAGCATACATACAAAGCAAAGAAATGAAAAAAGCAATAGTTCTCAAAGCACTCTTCAATAAGCGGTTACATGACAGATCCCAGAGTGTGTCATGGGTTACCATACGCTCCTCTCAGATTTTTCCTTCTAGCTGCTCCAAAACATAGAAGGTTAGAAGGCTTAAATATATATTTTTTTATTATCATCACAATCAACTTTTTTTCTTGTTTGTGAAAAAGTAACATATATACAAAAAAGCCATAAATTTCCAAGCACAACACCACGATTAGTTGTAGAACCTATTTCAGTTTGGTATGGGTTACAATTCCACAATTTTAGGTTGTTACTTCTAGCTGCTCTAAGATACTGGAGACTAACAGAGATATCAATTTAATGATTCAGCATTAGTGTTCATTGTTAATTCCTATCTTCTCTGTTTCACTCCACCATCACCTTTGATCTTTCCATCCCTCTCTTTAGGGGTGTTTAGGCTATGGCTATTCTAACTTTTTCATGTTGGAAGGGGTTGTCACTAATATGGGATAAGGAGATGGAACTATCTGATGTTCTGGAAAGGCTGGGCTCTCTAGGTTTCAGGACTTATCTGGACCAGAAACCCATCTGGAGGTTGTAGGTTTCTGGCAAGTTACTCTAGTGCATGGAACCCTTGTGGAATCTTATATAAGTTTCTTAAACTATAAAATGAGAACATCCCATTTCGTGAGTGGCTGTTAAGTCCAAATAAATGTTTAAGTGCCTTATAGGCACTGATTCATTATATTCCCTGAACATTTACTGAGAGCTTCTCTGGCCAGGCTCAGTTTTAGGGCTGGAAATCCAGGCTAAAATAAGCAATAGGCCCTTCCTGCAGGGAGCACATGGTCCAGAGTGGGCCACAGATACAGAACAACTGCTGCACGGTGGAAGATGCGCCATTAAAGCAGCCCACACAGAGCACTGCGGGAGCAGGCAGGGCGGGGAGTGGTGGTAGTGGTTTGCATGACAATCATATAATTTAAAATTTCTAGAGCCAACACTCATGGCACACTTTCCATGTACTCTGCACTGTTCTGAGAGCTCTAAATGCATTGACCCATTCAATTCTCACATTTATCACCCCACTTTCAAATGGCTGTACTGATTATACCCGTTATACAGATGATGAAAATTTTAGCCCAGAGAGGTTAAGTGACTTATCCAAGATCACACAGCTAAGTGGGGAAAGGAGGATTTAAACCTTTCTGCCTTTAAGGAACAGATAAGGCCTGTGGGTGGGGGTGAGTGGGCACCACGCACACATGCAGCAGTGAGATAGAGGAGGGGGGACCCAACCAGAGGCAGAGAGGAAAGTAGGGGGAACAGGTCACATCCCCAGGACATGCAGCCAGGCCGAGGAGCCTATGGGTCCCAGGGCTTCTCAAAGCAGGGACAGCATGGAACAAGGCAGACTGGCTAGGAACTCGGATCTTCCTTCCTTGTGCTCCTTCCAGACCCCCTTTCCATTCCTGGAGACACAGCTGTGATCAGGAAGTGGCTGTGAGCAAGTCTGGCTTCAAAATCTGGCTGGAGAACAGCACCAGGTTTTGGTTTGGAGAGTTATGACATTCCCTGGCTAGGTTTACGGATTATGAAGACAGAACACTTGCAGAGAGTGTGCACAGAAAGCAGCTGTTCATTAGCTATTTCCTTACCTGCTGAATTCTTAGGTATATGATAAAAACTGGCAACTTTTTAAAGTTTTTTAAGCCAGTAAGTGGCTAACTGACAACATATTCTTTTTCTTTTTGTCTATATGGCCTCCAAAATTTGGATATGTGGCATCATTTAGTCAACAATCTACACAACTTGTCCTGAGCTGCTCATTGCTAAGATTCCAGGCCGGGTTAAATCAATGATCTTTTTTCTTTCCTCTCAAATTGTATTGCATTGGAAAATTTTTCTTTAAAAAGCTTTTATCGACTTTTCATAAAAGAAGAAGTGACACACTGGATTTTGAGCGAAATCCCATTTCAAAGGAGCTCTGAGGGCTGCATGGTGAGTCCACAGTCACCAAAATTTTGACGCTGAAATGGCTCACAAAGGTCACACAGTCCAGCAGTTCCCAAAGCCGATCAATCTCCAGAATCATGCTGGCACTTCGTAGAGACAGAGCCACAACTGCTAACACCTCCCTGACACCCAGAACAGGGTGTCAGCACCCCCAGAGAAGGGCCTGGGTCCATGTATGAAGACTCTCTCAGATGTTTCTGTGGCAGCAGCTGTGTGGACCCCTGGATGGGCAGCCACCCCGAGTTCTGCAGTATGGGCACTGCACCCATCTCGGGAAGCACATGGGGGCTGAGAGCCAGTGCTCACTCTGAGGAAGGACGCCTTTCTCTGTGGGTGACGGCCAGCCAGCAGGGGTGCCTGCACACCGCACCCACTCGGAGGGCCATCTTTTCCTAATTTGCATGAAGCCTATGGCTTCCCAGCGACACCACTGATGGATCCCAAATGGATTCCCAGTGGATCCCAGTGAAGGTGAAGGGCTGCCCTGGCTACGGACACACCCTCCAGAGGCAGCTCAGTCCACTGAGGGAATCAGGTAGTCTTCAGAAAGTTCTGCCTAGTTCTCTGCACCTCTTATCACCTGCAGCCATGACTCCTTCCCTCAACCCACGGAGTCATGCAGAATACATCCAGCCCCTTCCCAGGAGAGACCCCCAGGTCTCCACACAGTCCCCATGCTCCCCTCATTCTTGTATTCTCCAAGGTGGTCCCACTTCCTTCAGCTGTGCCTTCAGGAATCTGGCTTTGGCTTTTCTTCCCTGTTTGGAAGAATCCCTCATAATCTACATCACCCACATGGGTGAGTGCATGACTTACTCAAACATTCATACATTCATCAGCGCATTCCATGCGCTGAGCATTCAACAGCTGCTCAACATATAATTACAAAGTGCCAACAGCATTGCAGCCTCTTCCCCAGACTTGGAGATGCAGTGGTCAGCAAAATAGAGTATGTCTCCCATCTCATGGATCTTAGAGGCTAGTGAGAGGGAACTGGATAATGAGCAGGTAAACCAAGTAGTCAGAGAGACAGCTGGGACAGTACCAGCACCTAGCATCGTGCGAGGTTTGGAGAGGTGCGGAGATGAAGTGGTGTACAGTCTAGTGGAAGCTTCGTCCTACCTGATGTTCCCATCTGCAGTGGTTCATGCTGCACTCAGGGCTCGGAGGAGGCCCATGGGAGCACAGGGCCCATCAGCCCAAAAGGTGCAGCCAGTTTCCCGATCAATTCTAAATAGCTCTGGCTTATTATATTGCCTTTAAGTTCACGCTGGCTGGAGCCGATCTTACGGCCTGCGGCCTGCGTGATTTTAGGTGGGGGAGGAAATAGTCTATGAAAAAAAAAAACAAGCTCCATGTTACAATTCCCACTTCAGTCTGCCAGGCAGCTATTTAAGACCTTTCACTCTGGCAGATTTGGCCAGACGAACTCTGGATAACAATGCCTTCCCATGGGTCACCCTCGTATAAAAACTGTGGCTTGTGTTGTGTCTTGCTCTCTGCCCTCTGAGGCCAATTCCAGCGCCGAGCGTCCTTTGAAGCCCCTGTGCCTGCTTCACAGGCCCTGAAGCCTTGGGGGAAATGGGCCTGTTGTTAATGGGGGCAAAGCATTTGCACCCTCTGCAGCCAACGTGGGTGGCATTGGGCTCCCGTGGAATCCCTGAAGGCAGTGGGGCAGGGCTCAGGGAGAGCCAGTGATGGACGTGGCCCTGGCTTCTGGAGGGCCAGTGACGTCCCTGCGTTTAGTTACTGAGCTACTGAGCGGGGGGACGTTGTTATGGGCAAATGATGGGCCCTGGGAATCAAACCTTAATATAGCAAATTTTTGCTTCGTTCTTTGGCGGAGTCGCTCATTCCAACATTTACTGACCCTGTGCTCTGTCAGTGTCTCCCACTTGCCAGGGACGAAGGTCAGTAAGATTCTTGCGGACATTAAGGGCACACAAATTAATCGGTGCAAGGCTGAGTTAGGGGTGGCACGGCGAAGACCTGGGTGCAGGGTGGAAGTGACCGCTTCTTCCCAGGTGGGTGGGTGGGGGCTGAGGGTTGATAAGAAAAGGCCCTGCTGGGGAAGTGGTACCTGAACTGACTTCTAAATATTCCAGCAGAAACAAGGCTTAGAAGTCCGGGTGGTCTGCATTTTGACCCCACCCATCCTGCTCTGTTCACAGAGCCTCCACCAAGCCCCCAAGGCTGTGCTAAGGACACGCTGCTCCCTGGCCAGGTGTCTCACACAGGGTAGAGTGGCTGGGGAACCTGGACCTGAGATGAGCCCTCACCTGTCCCCTCTGGCTTTGATTTGAGATGCGGACGGCTTCAGCGACACTTCTGCAGAGGGTAGGGAGAGTTGAAAGGGATGTGGGTGGAGGACGTCCCTCCCCCAGGACTTCCCCAGCTCCCTGGGTCCCTCTAGGGAGAGCAGGTCAACCTCGCCACCGAGTGACCACTCAGGCCCCTTCCCACCCGACACTCGGGCCCCAGCTTAAGTCCCCACTGTCCATTCACAGCTGTGTGGCCTCAGAGTGGCCACTGCCCTCCTCCTCCCCTTAGTTTCCCTATCTGTGGGACGGCTGGTTGGACCAGATGATCTGAGCGCTCCATCCCTCTGGCTTCTGCAGCCTGAGATTAAAGCCCCAGCCCCATGGCTGTGTGTGGGTTTGGGTCTCAGGAGAGAAATACGGTCCCATGTCCCTAGTGTTGCTGTAGAGCAGGCCCAGATGCACATGCAGCCTCATCGAACCCGAGCAATGTTCTCCTGACGGACACGTTCCCATCATCACAGAGAGAAGAAGTCACAGGACTGGACACATTTTCTGGAGTGCCGTGGAGGCCTGAAGGGCTGGGGTCAGGGTCTGTGCCTCTCAGCCCGGGGCTGAGCGTCCCGTCACTGGCAGTGGGACTCGGTGTACACGGTGGGCTTCTCCCGGGGCTGTGTCCTTGGGCCCCGGGACATGACGACGCCTGCTGGCCCTGAGTGAGGCCCCACGTGACGGACGCATGCTCTGCGAGTTGCTTGACCAGAGGGACAGGAGTGGTAGGTAGTCCGTGCCAGGCAGGAGAGCCTGGGTCAGGGGAGCTGCTGCTTCCTTCCAGGTGGGTGGCCGGGGAAACAAAGGATTTCTTTCCTTTGCAGTTGTTTTCCAGAGCAGCAGTGCTTTCTGGAAGGCTGACCCCAGGAAGTGGGACTCCCATAGGGGCAGCTGCAAGCAGGGGGTGGCACCGCCTCAGTGTGTGTGCCGTGCACCCTCACATCAGTGTGCAGCACGGTGCTGCCAGCTTCGCGGGGGAAGCCACTAGAGCCCCCAGGGTCTGGCAGGCAAGGTGCCGGGGCATACTGGATGTGACGGCCCGGCCTGGAGCGGGCAGGAGCCCGAGGGCTTTGGGCCCAGGGAATCCGTGTGCGGTTCCAGCGCATCCCACGGGCCTCACCTTCATCCGCACAAGCCAGAGGTGCTGGAGACCACAGCCTGCGCCCCGCGGGCGCTGAGGAAACCGAGGCCGCCCCGTCCCTGGGCTTGGACCTCCTTCGGGAAAGCCGCTGTGAAACCGCAGGGGTCATTGCCACGGCAGCACCCAAAGGTCCCGGATGATCTCAAGGCCTCCGGCGTCTGCCCGCGTCCCTGCTCAGTGACCCCCTCGGGCCCCGGCGTCCCACTGGGCCATCCCAAGGCACTTCCTGATGGCAGGCAGCTCTGCTTTCTGCTTCACACAGCCTCCCAGCTGGGGACCAACAAGCCCCAGCCAGCGCCTCCCTGGGCCCCCGCCGCAAGCACAGCCTGTCCTCGCCGCTTCCTTACCGGACTGTCCCAGACGAAGCACACGAGGTAAGAGCTGTGCCCTCTGTATTCTAGAAATGAGAGAGAACCATCCGTGGACTGCAGTGAAGTGAAGCTCCTTCCCACGGCAGCTTCCGGCACCTTCCATCACAGGCTGCATGTCTGTCGAGTCCTCTCTTCACACCCCACGTGCCCTGCTCCCTTCGTTCTCTCCCGCCTTCGACTTCTCTTGCCTCCTGTGGCCTATTTGTTGCTCGACCCAAATCACCCATCCCCTGCCCTGTCGCCCCCAGGCTGAGGGGGTCCCAGGAACAAAGGAGGAAGTTGTCTCTTTGGGATCAGTGCACCCCCCCCCCAGGGAACTGCTCCCCCTTGGCACTTGGTACCCCACAGCCCGCAGAGCCTGCCTTCGATGAGTTCCAGTGATTCCACTGCAGAAAAGGGCTGATTTTCCCGTGGATTTCCATGTTTGGAATTGTTATAGTGAATCTGCTCATTCACCGACACTTCCCGCCGGGAGGAGAAGTTACAAAGGGGCGATCCCAAAATACGACTGGCCCTTACCTGGCTCTTCCTGGGCACCTGGTTGTGTTCTCGGCGCTGCATGGACGGGTCTTCACCCACTTCCATCTCGCATCACCCTCCGTGGGCATGTCCCATCACCACCATTCCCCAGTCTGGACTCAGCCCGGGCTGGCCCTGCAGGCCACACTTGGCCTCCCTTACCTCCAGCCTCCGACAAAGCAGCTGGTCAGCGCAAGGGACGAGCACAAAGGGGCCTTGGGATGCACGAGGGGAGATGGGCATGTGGCCACAGGGGCCAGGTCAGCAGAGCCCCCTCGTCCGTGAAGGGGGGGTATCTGAGTCTCCTGGGGTTGTGGTCCTAGAGGACCCCAACCTGGCTGGCTTGCAAGACAGAAGCGCGTTCTCTCATCTTGCTGGAGGGTAGAGGTTTGGAATTAAGGGGTGGGCAGCCCCGTGCTCCCTCTGGAGGTCCCGGGGGGAGTGGGTGCTTCCTTGCTTTCTCCAGCTTCCCACCTGGAGTTCCCTGGCTTGTGGTTGCCTCACTGCCCTTCTCCCCACAGCCTCTGCCTCCACCTGCACACGCCATCTCCCCATGCGTGCCCCGTCCCCTGCCCACAAGGACCCCGGTGACGGGACTCCCTTGTGAGTGCTGCCTGACTTCAGCTTGACCAGTTACCTCTGCTGGGACCCTGTTTCCAAATGAGGTCCCTCTCTGATGGTGGGAGCATACTTGACCCACAGTGGGGATTAGCGTGCTGGCTTTTCTCCACTCGGGCTTCCCTGGCCAGGTCTTTAGAGAGCTGCCCTGGCCTCTTTCCACTTCACCTTGATTCTTAAATACTTAGGTGAAATGATGCAGTGAATGCAAAATTGTTTCCAATTGCATACGGGGTGGGGTGGGGGGCATTGATAAAATGAACTTGCAAAAACAAAAAGCTGCAGCTGCGTGTTCCCGATTCCATTCGCTGCTGTGCCCGGCTCCCAGCACCGTGAGGCTCCATTCTTGTTCTTGGAATCAGGGTTCATTTCCGTCCTATAAATATCTTACCACCAGCCGCTGACCACCAACCCAGGCGCTGCTGTTTTAAATAAACTTTGGATCCACCGACCTGCGCAACTGCCGAAGTTAGCTGCATCTCTTTGCAGAGCCCCTTCTTACGTTCCCAAATGTTGGGAAATATTTCTAAAAATCCCCAACCTCAGCTTCCCACACTTCAGCATCTGAGAGTAAGCTGTGCTTTTGCCTGGCTACGTCATTCTCGCTCAATTTATAGCCCCCAATTAATTCACAGGTGGGGACCGGGCGGGTGGAGCAGGCCCTGGGCAGGCCGGTTTGGATTCGCTCCCACAGCGGCATCATTCTTTGTGACCAGGGCAGGTTATGGGGTTCCAGGCTGCGTGGGGTGCTTTCACTGCAGAGCCCAGGCCTGCAGCCTGGGAGAGCCGCTCTCGAGGTGTGGCCTCGCTTCTTATGCAAAATGGGGTAGAAAGGCCACCGGGATGCCTCCTGGCCTTGGCACAAGGGCTGCACAACTGAGCAAGGCACGTGTGGAAGTGCCCCATGGGTTGCCGAGTGTGAGGCTGTGTTAAGTCTAGAGACTTAGACTTAAGTAGGGGGGGGCTCATTAAACAAATGCCTAGTCACAGGGTCGAGCAAAGCTCAGATGATCTTTCTGGGAGACAGTGGAAAGAGAAACATCAATGCTTAGCAAACACAGGTTTTATTCTTAATTAAACGAAATTCTTCCCTCTAGAGTATGGCTTCAGGTTGATTTATGGAGTGTTAATATCTAGAATTTATTTTTATTTATTTATTTTTTCCCCCCACGTCATCTAGGAACAGATCATGGGAGGGTAACCTTCAATGTACATAATTTAATGTTTTGCACAATTTCTTTATTTTTTTCAGCATGGGGAGGCACCAGGAATTGAACCTAGAATTTATTTTTAAATGTGGTCAATGTGACTCTGGAATGTAGAGACACGCAGTCTGTTGCTTAAGACACATCACTTCATGCACTCACACGTTACATGCCTCTCAATGACAAGACACGTGTTTCTTTTCGTGCTCTGAGAACTACCAACAAGCACGGGCTATGCAAAAATAACAGGCCCTTCTAACCCTGTATAAATTCTTGAGCCAGACTTCAAATGTATAGGCAGCCCCTGTGAACACACGTGGGCTTATTTTATTTACTTATTCATTTATTTTGCATGGGCAGGCTCCGGGAATCGAACCTGAGCACGGCAGGTGAGAACTCTGCCACTGAGCCACCGTGGCCTGCCCCCTACCTGGGCTTTTAATGCAAATGTTCCCAGACATCTCTCGGCTTTGCAGGGCTCCAAAGAAAAGGCCCTTTGTCTCCACGGGGGCGTAAAGCAGGGAACCAAGGAGCAGGAAGATCTCACGCCAGCTTTTCCAGGGACTCAAACCCTGATCTTGTGAGGGTAACTTAATTTCTCTGTTCCCAACTCCGCGACAGAGTGCCCTCAGAGTAAGAGAGCACGCCCCTCCTGCAGGAGCGGCAGCTCTCTCTGCGTGGAAGCCCACGCGGTCACGCCCAGGTCTTCTCCTCCTGAGCCCGGGACCTGAAGGCAGGCCAAGATGAGCCTGGGTTCGAACGCCTCTGACCCGCAGAACTTCCGGCAGGAGACGTGGAGGGATGGACGTCAGGCTCAGAGAAAGGCCTCCCTTGCCTGTTTCCAATCACGCGAGGCAGGCAGGAGGCTGGAGGAGAGGAGGCATTTCCTCCCGGCCAGCTCGAGAATGCCTCCTTCTACAGAGGCGGCTAAGAAAACACGGGCCGAGGACTCTGGGAGCCCCATGCCCTCCTGGCCCCGTCGTTTCTCCAATTTACACTGATCAGACGCACATTGGCAAATGAAAGCCTCCTCTTTCCTTCTGTTTGCATGAGTTACTCGCGGGGGCAATTTGAACGGATTGGATTTCCCTTGGAGATGCTGGTATTTCCATGATTTGAAAAGTCTGGCTCAATTTCAATAATCTTCGGGCACTTCCTCCCCTTTTATGCAGGTAAATCACGGATAATTTAAAAGCAGAGACCCTTTCGGACCGCTGGGCCTGACTCTTTCATCTGCTTGCCCTCGTAATTGCCGCTGCATTGTGAGACCTCCGAGGCTGGGGGGCTGATTAAGAGGTGGGGGCTCGGGCCCTGCCGAGGGAGGGTCGAGGGCCACCGCACATGGCCTCTCCTTCAAAGACACTTCCTCTGCAGCAGGTACGGGAAATACCAAACCTGAGTCGGTTATGCTCCCAATTGATGCCATATGATCCTGAATGGACAGACAAAGGCAGGCCGTGATGCGAGAGTTCAAGACCAGGAATGCTTCTGGGGCAGGGGTGATCAAGTGCCTGGAAATGGGGGGAGGGGGTGGCGAGTCGAGCTCACGGAGGCATGTGGCACCCCGCCCCCACCCCCCACCCCCACATTTGGAACGGAAGAAAATGGTCCTTTTCCCTCGCCAGGCCCGCGCTTCTATCCGGCACGTGACGAGATCTCACTCGGTCCAGCTCCTGTGGGCTGCTGCAGGGCTGGGTGACGCCCACAGCAGAGGTGGTTGACTTCCAGCTTTCGGTGAGCATGTTGGCATGCCCTCTGCTCCGTCCACCTCTGGGAGGGGAATACGTCCTCGTGACTGGTGCGCGTGGGGGCCGGGGCTGGGCTGGGGTTCCAGGTGTGCATGGCTGGGAGAGCTCAGCGAGGCCGGCCTGCCCATTGTGCAGACTGAGCAACTGAGGCCCGGGGCACGTGACCACCGAACCAGTCTGCTAGAACTCAGCCCCCGACCCGTCCCTGCTAAGGGCCATCAGGACCCCAGCTGCGGCTGAGGCAGAGGCTGTCTGCTTGGCCCCGGGGGAACCCTGGCCTGCAGCGAGGGCCCCGACCTTTGGCTCCAGCCCCCTCTGACCCCGCAGCACCCATGGAGACAGAACCTGAGCCTCGGCTCTGAGAAGCAGGTGTCCAGACAGGGTCGGCAGAGGGCAGGTGAGATGGGTCGGCCGAGCCTCTGGGCGCATTCAGGGGTGGCCCGAGGCGAGAGCGGAATGTGAGGTGGCATCAGGATGCAGGGCTCCTGCTCCAGCGCTGCTGTGGGCTTGCTAAGACCCCCGCGGAGGACCACACCTCGGGTCTTGGCTCTTCCCTCTGCATCACGGCGAGCGGCGCTGCAGGCCTCAAGCTCTGTCTCCCACAGGCGTGCTGCACCAGCCCCTAGGGAGGCTCCGTGTACACAGGCTGCAGGGGACAGTGGAGCTCGCGCTGTCAGCATGCCACCCCACCATGCTGCGATGTGCACCCATGGTCCAGCTCCCCTGGAATAAGTGCAGCATGGGGGCGGGGGCGGGGGCGCACCTGGCCTAGAGCACCAGGGAGGCCGAGACACCAGCAGGGGCTTGGGGGGAGGGCTGGAGCAGACTGCAGGCTCCCCAGGTTGGATAAGCACATGGCCTGAGAGCCGGGAACAGGAAAAACTCGGCGCAGTGAAAGCTCATCCAATAAATATTTATTGGACGACCTGTCTGAGCGCCTCTCGAACACCAGCTCCTGTCCATCAAGAGAAGAAAAGCTTTCTAACCCCCTTGCCTCATCTGTAGCGTGCTGTGGGGTGGGGGTGACAAGGCGCTCAGCACCTCCCACGTGGTCCTGTGCTGGCTCACGGGGTGCAGCCGACCCGGACCCCATTCCTCATTCTGTCCAAGAGCGCCCCTTCCACGGCGCAGCAGACCGGAGAGCAGCTCCTCGTCACACGCACACACCCCGAGCTGCTTTCCGGGGCATGGTGGACAAATTGCTTTTTAAAAAAAAATTTTAATAACACAATTGTATTTAACCTAGCAGAGCCACAGGATTGTCATTTAAGCATGTTATCGATATAAAAATGTTAATGATAAATATAAATTATACGTTTAAAATTATACATTTATATGTATAAAAAATAAATATAAATATAATGATTATATTTTTGTAGTAATCTTCAAAATCTGATGTGTATTTTGCACCTACAGCACATCTCAATTTTGGATGCTAAATTTTCATCAGAAATCCTTCTCTTTTTTTACACTTTCAATTATGAAATGACTTCAAACTTACAGGAAACTTGCAAAACGAAGGCGAAATACGAGCACAACCCATAGAACACCAGCATACCCCCACCTACATATCCAAATTTACTAGCCATTAGCATCTTGCTGCATTTGTTTTATCATTCCCTCTCTCTCCCTTTCTCCCCTCTCTCCCTCTCCTCTCTCTCTCCTGCTCCCACTCCCTCCCTCCTTCCCCCTCTCCCTGTCTCCCTCTCCCTCCCCTTCTCTTTTTCTTTCCTCTTCTAAAGCTTTGAAAGTAGGTTGCACCCACCCTGCTCCTCTAACACTGAACACTTCAGTGTCCATTTCCTGAGAACAAGGACACTCCCTTATGTAACCACCTCAGTACAGCTAGTGAGCTCAAGGATTCGGCATTGGTATAAAGCAGACAGTCCATATTCCGATTTTTCAGCTGCCTCAGTCATGTCCTCAGGGCGCTTTCTCCTCCATTTTAAATCCTGTCCAGGACCATGAATGGCATTGAGTTGCGTTGTCTCTCTCTCACCCTCCCTCTCTCTTCTCTCTTTTAAAAAATCTGTGGTGACATATGTAGGACTTAACTTTCCCGTTATGACTACTCCCAAGCACGTGATGTGCCTCTCGGCTCCTCGGGGCCCTCCTTCTAAGGCCTGGCGAGTGTTGTAATAATAGCAGCCAGACTTCCCTGAACGCTTCCTAACCCTCGGGCCCTGCTCTCAGCAGTTTATATGGGCCCTCTAGTTCCATTATCACAACAATTATGGGTTAGCTGCTATTATCCCCATTTTACAGATGAGGAAACTGAACAGAGGTGGTCTGAGGTCACACAGCTAGCGAGAGGCTGAGTTGGGGTTTGAGCCCACACTGGCATCTGATGGCAGAGGTGTGCTTGGAGCAGGAAACGGGCAGGGTCGTGGGCCCGGTCGGGCACGCACTGGGCACTGAGAGGCCCGTGTTAGTTCCCAGCGTGTCACTGATTTCCATCGGGCACACATGCAGAGGTGTGCTTCTCTAACGGAGAATGTCGGGGGAGGGCTCGAGGCCGCGTCTTGGGAAGGGGCAGGTCCGCCCCTTCTGGGTCAGGGCCCTGGAGAGACCCACCTGGCTGAAGGGGCCTCGTCCTGCCGCCCCTGCCCGCCCCTAATTAAGTTAGGAGCGACTCCAATCCCCAGGGACACCTTTCTCCAGGAAGCGCTCGAAAAGTGCACGGAGTCAAAGAAGTTCAAGGTCTGGGTATCTGCTGCCCTTGGTTCTGCTGAGGAATTCTTTAGCTGATTACATGGCTCTCATCTCAACAACACCAGCTTTGTGTCCCGGCCGATGGGAAGACTCCTCACCATCCCTGGCCGCCGCCAGCCACCCTGCCAGGAACACAGCATCTGGATAGAGCATTTCCACCAGCTTTTAAAACACTGCAGGAGAAATATTCTCTCGAGGCATTTCTTTCCTTTCTTCTTCTTCCTTATACATTTTTCATACAGGGTGATGGTGATGGCAGGGCCCCTCCACCCTTAGAAATCACCCGAATGAAACCAGGTTCAAAGCCATTGAGAAAGAAGGTGGGCGTCCCCCGTGAGCCCCGGGGCCTGGGTTGCCCAGCTTGGGCTCAGGGGGCAGGGTGCAGGTCTGCGGGGACATGGGTAGGAGGCCAGGGCCTGCCTTCCGTGCTGAGGAGAGCCAGCCGGGCTGGGCTGGGGCTCCTCTCCCCACCTGGGCCACTCCTCCATGCACACACTTCCCAGCCAGGATGCCTTACCAGATGCACATTTATCCAGCCCCCTGCACAAAGCCAGCGTGCCCCTTTTCTCCTCCTTTCTCCTTTTCTTTTCTCTGAAGGTTCCTGCATGCTGCACACGTGTGACAAGATGCCCTGCAATGACGGGGGTTTTTCACCTGGGGAGACTGCGGGTAAGCGAGGAGAGCGTGCCTCACCCGAGAAGGGACAATCTAACTCGAGGCGCTGGCCTGGGAAGAGGCCCACGCATGGGTGGACGCGGATGTGAACAGCCGTGCCTTGCCCCTCTCCCGCCCCTGCTTTCACACCAGCCGCTAGCCTCGGCTCACTCTACTCAGGAGACCTCCCGAGAAGGCTAAGGCTGCTGCTAAGCTGCTGAGGAGGCCACATGTCCGAGCACGGGGAACGGGAATTCAAGGCGGCCGCTTCTGTAGCATGAGCCTCTCCTGTCCAGCTCACCACAACCTGCCATGCCAGTGCATAGTAGCACAGGCTCACCTGCAAACAGGGTGCAGGAGGTCAGTGGGGTGGCTCAGAGGAGGGAGGGATTCCCGAGGGGGTGGAAAGGGAGCATGTCTGGGGAGGTGCTGGAATTCCTCTGTCCTTTCCTCTTTTTCTTTTTGTAGCTAATGCTGTGCAGCCCCCAGGGCCGATGGTGACTTCTCCAGGAAGATTTCCTCACTCTCCAGTCTTCCATCACCTCTCTCCCTCCCCTGATTACCTGCAGCAGGTGGAGTCAGCGCTCATCTGCAGCCTGGTGGAACATGCCCTTTCCTCCACGGGGGTCTTGCCTTCCCAGCTGGGGCATGCAGTCCTGGTGGGGGGGGCTTTCAACTCCCTGCCTCCCTCCACAGCTTCCAGACTAGCACTAGGTGAAGGGCAGAGAGTAAGAAGGACCCCAGGCCACCGGCTGAGCTCAGGTGAACAAGCATGCCATATCGGTGACCCCCTCTGGGTGACCCATCGGTGACTGAGAGGGAGCTGTCAGCAGAGGGGAGGACAGGGAAGAGACTTGCGTCTGGGAAGCCAAAGGAACCATTTCGACATGGTGCTGTGGCCAGTAGGGCCAAATGCAAGGGCCAGTTCATGGAGGAGACTGACCGGACAGGACGGCAGGGGTGGATGGCAGGAGACCAGGTGGATCCCTGAATTACTCCTCATTTCTACGACACCAGCCTGAGAAGGACGGGGAGGTCTGGCTGGTAGCCTGGTGGGGACTGGAGTACGTCCCTCAGTGCCCACCAGCTCTGCGGTCTGGGGCCAGCTGACATACGCCTTTGCATTTAGTGGTCTTTTCTGTGTAGTGGGGACCCCCTGCCCGATGCTTTGGGGGTCCGATGCAAAGGGCTGCGGCATGTGAAGCTTCCAGCTCAGGGTCCGAGGCCCGTGGGTGCTTCATGAACATTCACGAGGGTGGTGTTTTCAGGAGACGACAGGGGCCAGCCTGCGTCCAGGTGGATGGAGGCAGAGGGCAGGGCAGGGCCATGGACCGAGAGGAAAGCCAGCGCAGGGGGCAGGCAGGGGGCCAGGGGGCGGGCGGCCCTGGGTCCCCAGGGGCAGGAGAACGCTCTAGGTTGTACTTAAAGTTTGGAAGGAAGGGGAAGGAAAGCTGAGAGAAACCGTGCGGGAGGAGGGGAGGTACAGTTTCCCTGGAATGAAAGTCAGCCTTCTTCTGAGAGGGGCGAGGGGTGGCACAGGCCTGGGAAGGTGTGTGGGGATGGCAGGGGGCCCAGCTGAGCCGGGAGCAGCCCCTCCAGCCAGCGCAGCCCCGCGAGCCCCAGGGAAGCCCACCGCCTCCGCCACAGCAGCAGGGCCCCATCCCTCTTCAACCCGAAGAGGCTTTTGTCCCTCCCCTTCCTTCCCTGCAAACCCACGGGGTACGACAGTGACTGCAAAAGAGAAAAATTAACAAATGAAATGATATTTTCACTGAAACAGGAAAACAGTTATGACTTAAAACCACAAACTCTGCAGCCACAAACCCCACCAACACCACAAACCACAAACACCCGCCAACCGCCAGGACGAGGTGAGAAGGCGACGGCCTCATGGTTTCCCTTAGACCTGGGGCAGGAAGCGCGTTTGTGCGGACGTAGCAAGGCCCCCCCCCCCCCCCCCCGAGAGCCTGCTCTGGGGAAGCAGGCAGGCCCGGAGCAACTTGGGGGGTGGAGGTGGGGGAGAGTCCCTGAGGCCACTCCCTGCAGGGATCCCGGAGGAGATCTGGGTGCCCCAGACCCTGTGGGAAGCTGCAGGGTTGGGGTGCCGAGGCCTGGCTCCCTGGGGTGTCGGCCCAGGACTGCAGCACCGTCTTCTCCTGGGAGCTTGTTAGAAATGCAGAGGCCCAGGCCATGGCTCAGCATCTGCATTCAAACAAGACCTCTCAGCGGTCTGTCTGTCTGCATGCTGAGTTGAGGAAGGCCGTCCCCAGGGGCCATGAGGTGAGGCTGACCAAACTCTCAAACTGCAAAGAAAACACTGGATTTGTGAGAGGCTGGTCATAGGAGGCAGCGAATCTAATGCAAAATTGCACACGGCCTTAACTCCTTCCCCTTGAGTTTGTCCACACTTTATTTAATAAGCGCCTGGCCATATTCAAAGCTGAGGGATAAGGAGGATGAACCCAATTTGTAACCTACGCATAGACCCTGAAAGGAGGAAAGGGGAAAGGGACACCCAAAAAGGTAGATGGAGAATATATATTATCTAAAGAAACAGAAGAAGAGTTCAAATATTACCTAAAGTTTCAAAAATATTGAAAGCAACATTAACTTCCTTTTCTTAAAAGAGCTCAAAGAAAAAACTTAAGATTTCTAAGATTAGAGTAAGATCAACATGAGGAGATTAATGACAAGTTGGCAGAGTTCAAGAAAGAAACGGAAGAAAAGATAAAATGAATAATAAGGGGATAACAGACCTTAGAAGAAACGACAGCAGCAAAAGGCACGAAATGAGGCAGAAGAGAAGGGCGAGGCAGGGCGGCCCTCCCGGCTCTGGAGGCAGAGGGCACCGGGAGCCGTGTACCCGGGGCAGGCTCTGTGGACGACAGACCCTGGGCCCCAGGCGCCAGCTGCACAGGGCAGCACCCCTGGGGGCTCAGGTCCCCGGGCAACTTCGGTGCCATCATCACAAGCGCCATTGACCAGACAGATTAAATTTTTTGAGCACTTATTATGCACCAAGTACTTTTCCTATTATTTTATTTTATCATCAAAACATGTTGCTCTATAAATTTTATGACTTTAAAAAATCACCAGTGAATGTGAATAAGGAAAAAGCAGTTATTCCTAGAAAGCAAGAGGTAGGAAATATAACCAACCAAATCCCATCATCCATAACACCTTGACAATCTGTTGTCTATTCCATGCATTTATTCAAATATATGTACATTTTCTCCAAATGGAATCATATTACATATATTGTTTATAACCTTTTATTTTCAATGAACAGTGTGTTACAACCAGTTTTCTCTGTTCTTGAATATCTTACCATCTTTTAGCACTGTAGAGTATTTCATTACACCAAATTACACCTCGATTTACTTGGCCTGCTGTGCCCAGGTCCTCAGCTCGCTAAGTGCTTGGTTAATATTTGTTGAATGACTTATTTGAAGGAATGCTGAATAGTTAGGTTGTGTTTCTAATTATTTGCTATCGCAAACAGCACTGCAGTAGACATCCTTTTAACTAAATCATTAACATCTGCAATTATTTCCTCCACAGCAAACCTCAGGAGTAGAATGGTTTGGTCAGAGAATGGCCACTTTTTAAAACGTTCGAATGATCTTTGAAAAGGTGATGCCAATTTACACTGCCACGCACAACATAAGACTATGCCCATTTTCTCTCATTTCAGCTAATACTTGCCATCAGAAAACTTTCTTTGCTAATTTGAGAGGTGAAATAGGGAATCTCATTTTGGTATAATTTATAATCCTTTGATACTTAGTGGGGTTCAATATTTTTTTACCTGCTTTGACCATCTCTATACCTTTTTTCCTTTGCATGGGCAGGCTCCAGGAATCGAACCCGGGTCTCCAGCAGGGCAGGCCAGAATTCTGCCACTGAACCATCGTCTCACCACCCGGTCTCTATGCTTTTTATCAATTTTCATTTGATGTCCCTTGTCTAATTAAACTTTTAATCTTTTTTCTTACTGACTCACAAGTGCCCCTTTTATTAATCATATTAATCCACTGTCTACATATAAATTGCAATTTTTTTCTAACTTGGCAATTCTAAAAATTTCTTGATCATTAAAAAAACTGCTCAGACCTTTTCATTTTGCCTTTATATTTCTACCTTTTGACTTTGCACTTAGAAAGTCCTTCTCCACCTCCCACGTTATAGAGCTATGCAGTCATGGAAGTATTATGCCCATTTTGCAGATAAGGAAAATGAGGTTCCTAGAGTCTAAAGTCAGCTAACAAGTGATGATTAATGGCCCACGACCTTCTGACTCCCTAGACTCAGTTCCCTTGAGCAGCTGGTCCCGTGCCTGTGCGGGCTGAGCAGTCATGTTGCCAGTAGCAGATTCCCAATGAGAGATGAAAGCTACTCCTGGAAAATCCCACCCAACCTCCTCTACTTGCTTCCGCCACAGCTGCCCCTCCTCTCTGTCTGCCCCGGTGCTTATAACTCAGTACACTTTTCTCCCTTTGCAAGGCTGTCCTTGGAGGAGCATGGCTGGCCCCTGAGGGAGTGAGAGTTCTCACCTGCTAGTAAATTACTCTGATAATGTGGGGCCTGCAGGGGAGCCGTGGCCTTCACCGCCAGCTGCTTTGGGCAACCCCTTGCCCGGACAGTCAATCCACCATGCCGAGCTCCCGGATTTGGAGAGGGGGGTCCTCAGAAGCGGTTGGGATTTCCTCACACGCCTGGGTCCTTTACCATCTGGGTTGGTTCCTTGGAAAGGAAATCAGGTCGGGAAGAACGCTGGGTCGTGTCGAGGCTCTCCAAAAGAAAGACGAACTTAAAATCTTTGGTCCCTATGTTTGCTTTAATTAGCTTCCATTTATCCCTACAGGTAGTTCTTGCCTGATCCCAAGGTCTGAAATGATGAAACAAGCAAGCAACACATGCAGCCTCAGAGAGCAATTTATTTTCTTCCTCTTCTTTTATAAATTTCTCTTTAAAAAAATCCATGAATTGTGTCATAACTACAATAAGCACTAAATGAATAATGTCAGTATTTTATTGTGATTTATTTTCAGTAAAGGGAGGTACTGTAGAATAACTAAACCATGGTCTCTCTGAGCCCAAGCTTCTTGAAACAGAAAAGATATGACTTGTTTTCACCTCTTGCTTCTTCTTCCCCCTTAAAAAAATAAATCAGTATTTGGTGCCTTTAATAAAAATTAAGAAAACCAAGTGAGCTTTTTGACTAATGAGCTCATTCTCAAGATTCACTCAGCGCCATGACTTTTGGGGTACTGGCAAAGGCTCTCTACATAATTCCAGGGTTAATGACCGCCTTGGGGGAGATTTTCTCCTGGTCATAAACCATGTGGACACACCCTCAAGGCCTCAACGGGGCAAGGACCCAGGAGAGCAACTCCTGGGGCTGCGAGTTAGCCAGCAGGGATGAAAAAGCGCACAGTGCTGTGTGGCCCAGCACCCACCGGCTGGGAGACGGGCGGACCCAGGTGACAGCACCAAGTGTGCTAGAGTCAGAGCTGTCAGCCTGCGCCCTGGCTGGCCACCAGCCCTCCGTGGGCCCACCCAACACCTAGACCCGTGGCCGAGCCCGCGGCCCACACTCAGGGTCCTGGAGCGAGAGAAAGTCTGGCTGGGTCGGGCTGGTGTCCAGGTTAGCATTCGGGAAGTGCTGCCTCGGGAATTCGGTTTAAATGCCTGGGTAATGTGACTTAATATGGAGTCAAACAGAAGGCTTTTGAATGGAGTAAGAGTAAATTCACCAGAAGTGAACGCAAGCTCCCCACCTCATCCCCACCCCCCCACCCCGGGCCACCGACAGTTTGGTGTGAGAGGCGACCTCTGAGGTGGGGAAGGTTCCCGGCTAGGGTCTCCAGATCCCCTCTATGGGGAGAACCCCTGGGCTTGATGCTCAGGCTTTCGGTGTTTGTCACTGGGGCCGGATGCCTTCCAGGGGCATCTTCCGTGTCCCCTCCTATTCCCAGGATAAGTCGGAATCCAAGAAATGCGAAGGGACTGTAGTATTTAAAATGGCAGGGAAAATGAGCGCCAAGGCAACCAACTTCCCAAAAATGCCAAGCTATTTTCCTCTCCACTCGCACCACTCTGCGTTAGACAGCAGAGGCGCCCTGGGAAGTGACAAAACGGATTCTTATTTGTGTATCTTCACGGCTGCGACACTGTGCATCTCAGCTTCTCCTAGCCAGTTCCCACTCATTGGGGGTATGTACTTCATTTTGCTTTTAAGCCAACGTTTGCGGGAAGTGACAGAGGTGCCAAGCTTCCCGGGAATGGTGGAGAAGCTGTTCAGGAGCAAAGGGGGTGTCCTGCCACGATGGCACAAAAAAGAGGAAAATCGAAGCCTGGGTGCAACCCCAGGAGGGCTCCCGATTGCCCTTTCCCCTGCCCCAGTCGCAGAGACCATATTTTTGACATCCATGCCGCCTCCACCAGTGATTTCACCGACTTCCCAGCGAGAACCTTCTCAGCGAGGCGCTCCCGAGCCTGGCGCGGTCTTCCCACCAGTATCTGGGCAACCCTGGCATGCCCGCCTCTGAAACGGGGGCCTTTGCCAAATATATGTTTGGTTCGGGTCTTGCACATGGCGCGCGCAGCGTGCGCCCGGCAGCCGGGGCGACCCAGCCTGTGCACTCACGCTTGTCCCAGGCAGCGCTTGCTTGCAAGCCGGGCTGATTTTGCTCCAAGATGTCTCAATCAGCGGGGCCTCCGCAAACTTTTTTTTTTTTTCTTTAAACACTGTCCTCTCGGTTGCCTACGTTGGAGTGAGTAGACATTTGAGTGGCGCTTTCATCCTTTCCAGGGAATTTGTGGGGAGCTGAACCAGGACAACAGGATTTGGAACCTGAGAGGGTTTTCTTTTTGTCTACAGTGGCCTATCACCAGCCAAATCCAGCGTGTAGGTTAATAAGGCTTAAACTTTAAAGGAGAGTTGAACATCTGATTGACAAGCTGGTGAATACAAGTCCAGGGGGCAGTCCCATGCTTGGAAAGCTCCCCGCTCCCCGAGATGCAGCTGAATTTTAAAGAGGGTCTTCTTGGTTAGTGGAGGCAGACATCTCGGAGAGGGGAGCTTGCCTTTTGAAATCCCAAACTGCTCTGCTAAATCGGTTTCCTTTTGCTCTGAAGAGTGGCAAAGGGGTCTCCCCGTTTAATTGCTACTTATTGTTCTCGACTCCCCGGTGGCCAGGCCCCCTTCCTCCCGCCAGCATGACCCACTGGGGGAGCCCAGCTTCCTGCTCGCAGGTGAGCAGCTCAGCGCTCGTGAAGGGAGCCACGGGCCTCAGTTGCACGAGGGTTTTGTTTCCCAGAGGACCACGATTAAGCCAACGTGTGTTATTTGGAGAACTGGTTAAATCTAGCATGGGATTATCTGGGGTTTATTTTTCTCAAGAACTCCAAAATCGTATCTTCCCTGCAGCTTGACAGGTTGCAACCTTGGAGCCTTGCCCCACAGTTCCCTGAACTCCAAAACCCCCGTACAGGGGAACGTGGAGCCTGTCACCAGCAGCCCGTGGCCGTTTTCACGAACAGCCTTGTTTTTACGAAACTGCAGCCACAATAAATATAACATTTTCTGTCTTAATTTTTATCTTCTTACT
The DNA here is from genome assembly GCF_023851605.1 of Tamandua tetradactyla. NCBI lineage: Eukaryota > Metazoa > Chordata > Mammalia > Pilosa > Myrmecophagidae > Tamandua > Tamandua tetradactyla. The sequence goes on from NC_135329.1 coordinate 70,568,428, forward strand.
GTTCTACTAGAAGTGTTTTAAGAGGGTCATAATTACCGTTTTTGATGGCTGCACAGTGTTTAAATATATGGATGGCTGTCTTCCATTTGGGGGGTACTTCAATTTTTTATTTTTATTTATTTACTTTTTGTTTTGTTTTTTTTACTTCAATTTTTTAAATCATTCTTTATAATCATAGCTAAAATTAGAAAAGATTTTCCCTAAGTTTTTATCTTTAATATACATTTTCAGAAGGGAAAAAGTGGTCTAAGGGCCATGAATAATTCTGTGACTTAGCTCATGCTACTAAATAATTTTCCAAATGGGCTGTGTCAATTTATTACGTTATCAGAATACAAGTGTGCTGGTTCTGCCTAACTCCATCAGCTGCAGGGGTTAGCAGAGTCTTAAAGATTTTGGTGTCTTTTTGTGTGTGTGGTAAGATGATACCTTTGGATACACTTAATTTTCTTTTATTTGATTATTAACCAAACCACACACCCCCCCACACACATTTTCTGTTGTGCTTATTAATTACTTTATTTCCTCTTTGGTAAAATAGCTATCTGTGGAGGTTTAAAAAAATCAACTTTAGATTTTCTACAAGTTTAGAGTATGTTATACAAAGGACAGTCGGAATAGCCCCTTTCCATCAACTCCTCCATTGTTTTCTTGGTTTTTTTTTTTTTTTTTTTTTTAATTTTTTACCTTAACTCCTTTACAGAGCAAAGCAAATGTAAAGCAACTTCCAGGCACATTAAAGAGATTGAATCAGGGGCCTGGCTTCCCAGGGCCTAGAAGAGCACATGTTCCAGGTAACCCTTTCAGGGCACAGAATTTTAACACTCAAGAGAAAGCACTGCTGACCTTGGTGATCATTCACGCCAACAAAGAAGCGTGGTTGGATTGCGTGACGTTTACGTAGAACACTTGCAGATCAGTTTGGATTTTAGTAAGCTAGAAAGCCTTTCATCTTAAAGCTTGAAGAGAATGAGACGTGCTCTAGAAACCAGGAGCGGCCCATGGGTGAGTCTTGTACAACATCAGCAGCAGACTGAGCGGCTTCACGGACTGAAGTGATGAAAAGGGATCTGAGCGGTCGGCGCCCAGGCCTGGGTGGAGAAGAGAGAGGAGCTTGGCCAGACCCCACGAGCCTTGGCGGGGGGATGGGGAAGAACTCACAACGGCACACTGGTCACTCCAGCCCTGGTCTGGTCCCACCCTCCTGTCACAGACGAAGAAGCCACTGGGGAGAGGGCGGTGAGCCTGCCAAAGAGCCAATGGGCTTGGGTCGGTGGGGTCGGCCTGAGAGCCGGGTCTCCCGGTGCTTTCCCGCTTCCCTCCCTCTGGGTGCTTGCGGGCACCTCCTGACTCTGAGATGAAGGGAGGAGCGTGGAAGGCTCGTGGAGACACCACGTCCAAGCCCGGTCCTGGGCAGCAAGTGGGGCACCGTTTCTATGTCACAGTTGGGTCAGGGATCCGGGGCTGGTGGGTCGCTGAGGTGGTCACGCCAGAGAACGGGCTGCGTTGCACCTCTGTGCTGATTCGTACCAGGCTGGGCTGCATTTTGTGCACACCAACCACTTTACAGAAACCAAGGTGGGACGGAGGAAAGACAAACAGCACCACGATATCTGGAAGTATCTGCATGCTGGGACTTTCTGGCTTTCACCTGCACACTTTAAAGGAAAAATGCAGGCACGGACTGAGGGGGAACCAACTGCAAAAAAAAAAAGGTATTTTCTAATGAGTGAGTGACTGATTAATTAATTCAGTCAGCCAGTCATTCAATCAAGGGTTGTTGAGCAGCAGCTAAGACTGTCCACGTTATCATATGTCACTTTTTATTGCACTTGTATCTCTCTTATTTCCTCTGAAGTGCATCTTGTTATGCCCAGTTTACAGAGGTGGAAACTAAACAGCATGAAGGATATTCAGAGAGTTTGGAACTAGCTAATGAGCCAGTCTCTACTTGTCCCTTCATTAATTCGTGAAATTTCGTGAACATTTAACATCAACCAAGCACCAGATACTGCACCAAGCCCGGGAGAGAAAGAGGTAAAACGGAGGGAGGCTTTGTCCTTAAGAAGCTCACAGGCTGGTTCACATGGAAAATTTCATGGTGTGTGGAAAGAAGGATGAGAAGGAAAAAAGACAGAGTGCAGAGAATATCAGGAAGCATCTCCTGGCACTGAGTGGGCAGTCAAGGGAGGCTGCTTGGAGGAGGCAACTCTAGAGATGAGTCGTTAAAGATGAATAGTAAATAGGCTGGTAGGGAAAGGGTGTGAATATCGAATAATTTTTTAAAAATCACCAAAAACCTGCAGGCTTGTTCCTGGAATTAAAAGCCTAAAGTGAAATGCTGTTTTCTATTTGCCAGTGAGCTGAGATGTGTCTTAAAATTTCAAGAAACAACTCTGGTTATCATTTGCTTTAAAGATTTTAGCTAAAGACAATCTGTGGGAAGTAAATGCTAGCAGAGGCCACCAAGCCCACTGCTGAGCTAAACCCTGGCAATTGAAGAAAGACGTCCAGGGGTTGGGGGTTGAAGTTGGGGGATGAACAGGCATTGAATCAAATGGGACTGAAATAGTTTCAGACTGAACTGAATGGCTGCTGCTCAGACACAGAGAAAAATAGCTTATCCCATGAGAGAAGCAGCCCCAGAGGTGGGTTTGATGAGAGGGATCAGGAATCCAGTGTACTGGAGGATAGCACATCAGTGTGGCATTTATCTATCATCTTTAGGCAACCTGATGTATCATATAAATGAATTTTCAGATAACAAAAGCTAAAATATTATCTGCTTTAACATTTTTGATAGGAGAATGAGAAGTCACTCGAAAAATCTACAACACATGTCCTCTCCAAGCACCATCAGTTCTTAGCTCTGTTTATAGTGGGTGAGTTATTCAGTCTTCCTGCCACAGTTTCACTGTCTGTAAAATAAGGTTGAAAATCATCTCGATCTCAAAGCATTGCTTAAAATGTGAAATAAATGAAACCAAGTAGAAGAGAATCTGACTTATAGAAAGAACTTAACACATGCTAGGTACTTTTTCTCACTATCACCATGATCACATGTAAAAAGTCCAGCACATTGAACTAAATTAGCCCATCTCTAAGGGATTTTACCTACTGGGGGAGGTGGGCGACGAGCCAAAGGCCCTTCTAGAGCTCAGTCTGTTTATCTGAACAATGGGCTTCTGGATTTGACACACTCAGAGGATCCCTCCAGCTCAGCTATGCCGTGGACTGTGTCTGCCTGGCAGCCGTGAGAAGTGTCCGTCCTTTCACCGGGGCTGACCATTCTGTCTTCGGGTAAGGCCTTGTCGTGAGAGTTGTCCACCTTGGCCTGGCACTGAATGCCCCAGAGGGTATCTTTTTGGCTGTTTCACACCTTTCCTTTCTGAGTGGAGGACGCCACTCCTCTGGGGCTGTGTTCGTCAAGGTTCTCCAGAGAAACAGAACCAACAGGAGAGATCTGTAAATATGAGATTTCTAAAGGCGTCTCATGCAACCGTGGGAACGGAAGAGTCCAGATCACAGGCTGTGAGGCTGGCAGCTCCAGTGAAGGGTCTGGATGGACTCCACAGCAGAGACTCGCTGGCTAATGAAGCAGTGAAAGAGTCTCTCTTCTTCCTGAAAAGTCCTCAGCCAATTGGATTATCCCATTGGTGGGAGGCACACCTTAGTTAATCACAGATGTCATCAGCCACAGATGCAATCAACTGCCTGATGATTTAATACGCCAGCCTTCCTGTTTATCAGCCAGCCATGAAATACCCACACGTCAACGGTCAGACCAGTGCTTGCCTGACCAGACAACTGGGCGTCATCACTTGGCCAAGTTGACACCAGAACCCAACCGTCACAGGGGTTTTCTCCCATTAGTATTTCCACTCCCTTTTTCTTTTGTCTTTTCTGTAATCATCATGCGTCCTTTAGCCTCTGGTCTTGTGCTCTATGACTCCCTGGACAAGGATGTATCAAGAAATGGAACATCAGTTACGTAGAAGCTTCTGCAATGATGTGTTATAAATATGTAATTATCGTGGTGCCTTTAGATCTGTATGCTGGAAAGGAGGAGCTCGTGGGTGATGTGGGTCTATCCTCTGTAGAAGGGTAAAGAATTGAGGGTGAGGATCTGAGAGGAGCTTAGGAAGCCAAAGGAGAATCAAACCCTCCTAGAGAGCCAATGAAGAATTTGGGACCAGTGATCATAAGAGACCATGAGGATTCTTAAAGCTTTGTAACTTCTTTGCATTTGTCCTTTTGTTAGCTCTGGGCTGTCCAGTGGGGTTTAACAGTAGTTGTTATTATTGTGGCTGTGGTTTGTCGAGTACCTACCCCACGTGAGACCTTTGGCAGCTGTCCCACAGGAGGGATGTCACCAACTCTCCAGCCCTCCCATCTTACACACAAGGGAACTGACTCAGAGCAATTGAGTCACTTGTCCAGTGTATCTATCAGGACCCTCCAGAGAAACAGAACTAATAAGATGCGCATAAAGAGATTTCACTCAAAGCATTGGCTCAACCAGTGGTGGGGGCTGGTGAGTCTGAAATCTGTACAGCCTGCCAGCAGACTGGAAACTCTTGAGCAGAAGTTGGTGTTGCAGTCTTGAGGCAGAATTTCTTCTTCAGAGAAACCTCAGTGTTTGCTTTTAAGACCTTCAATGGATAGGATATAGCCCACCCATACTATAGAGAGTCATCTCCTTCCTTAAAATCAGCTGATTTCCAGCATTAACCACATGTTCAAGACAGCTTCCTGACACCACATTATTAGTGTTTCATCAATACCTGGGTACGATAGCCTGGCCAAGTTGAAGCGTGAAGCTGACCATCACACCCAGGAAGGGTCAGAGTTGGAATGAGAGCTTAGGTCCTACAGGACCCTGGTATCTTCCTATTCCAGGATCCCTTTAATGTCCCTGCAAAGAGGAGAATCCTGTGGGTTTGTTCAGGAGACAGTGGGCGTCATGGATTGGTGAGATGGCCCATTCTGCCGCCATTCCTGGGAGAGAGAGGAGAACGTAGAGATTGCTCTTTTTTAAAAAAAAAAAAAAAAATGTTTTTATTACAAATCTTCACGCACACGCAGTCCACACATGGTGTGCAATCAATGGCTCACAATATCGTCACTTAGCTGTGCATTGACCACCATGATCTTTTTTGGGAACATCTGCATCATTCCAGAAAAAGAAATAAAAAGATAAAAGAAAAAATTCATAAATCCCATACCCCTTACCTCTCCTTTTCATTGGCCACTAGTATTTCAATCTACCCAATGAGATTGCTTTTAATAAAAGGAAGAAGAACCAGAAAAATTTCTTGGGGAAAATCTCCCAGTGCTAACCAACAAGAAGCTTCTGAGGTTTCCAAACATTTTAAGCCAAAGGATCCTGGTGGGAATGCCAGGTTGCCCATGGGAATTCAGGTGCAGGGTGTGTGACCATGGAGCTGTCCATCAGGGGCCCTCTGCTCCCTTCTGAAGTTGGTCATGCTCTGGGATGGGCTGGGCTCCAGGGACTTGAGTGCTGGGTAAGTGACACCCACGTTCTAGCCAAAAGGCAGAAAGCTGTGTGTGCATGAGTGAAATAATACAATCTGGACGGACCTGGTACAGTTGGAAACCCTAACTGGAAAGAGTCTGCAAGGCATGTGTTCTCAAACACCGCATGCCAGGAGGCACCGAGAAGGGTTCCTCAAACGGCTTCAGAGCTGAGTCTTTGCTTCTCTTTCTATCTCCTTTTGCTTCCCCCTTTCTTTCCTCTCTCTTTTCTTTCTTTTCCTTTTCTCCCCTCCCCTCTCCTTCCCTCTGTTTCTATCCCATGGTTTCACTTCCTTTTTCTTCCCTTTTCTTCTCTTCCGTTTCCTTCCCTTCTCTTCTTCCCAGGTGTCTATGAGCACCTTGTCTGCCACAGACCCTGCACCAGTGACACAAAACTGAATCACAGAGGGTCCTAGCCCCCAAGGGCCTCACACTTGCATGGAAGAGGCAGATATCTTTCTCAGACGGCGCTGTTGAAGCTATAAAAACAGGGGCCACAAAGAATACTGAGTACACAGAATGAGGTTCCAGTCCACCCAGGGGTGGTACTGAGCTGAGTTTCAAGGCATCAGTTGGTTGGATTTGCTGAAGCAGATGGAAGGAGGATGGTGTTCAGACAAAAGGCATGGTATGTGCCAAGCGCAGAGGGAGAAAAGTACAAAACCATCAGAATCAGACACGGGGGCTGGGCACCCTAGTGTGTGTGTGTGTGTGTGTGTGTGTGTGTGTGTGTGTGTGTGTGTGTGTGGCGTCAGTGGAAGGGTCCAATCTGGGCAAGGCTGGATGGTGGAAGGAGTTAGACATTATTCTATGGATAATGGGCCAGTGGTGAGAGAATCTTAAGCAAGAAAGGGACAGAGTCTGATCAGCTGGGGACATGATTCAAGCTGTTGTTTGGCAGTTAGACTGGAGGGGAGAAGCCGGGCAGGGGAGAAAACCGAGGCAGGGGGAGCAGGGTGGACCTGGAACATTCCGGTGTGTCTCCTGGCCCAAGTGTCTCCTTTTGCAGAAGATAAGGCACCTCTGGAAGTACTCACAGAGCCCAGGAAGTGAAAAGATGGTCTAAAGAATCAAAATCCTCTGTGAGACTTCTAGTACCAAGAATTCAGTTTGCCATGTCAGAGCAGACAACCTGGCCAAACAGGTGTCTTGAGTGACTACCAGGCCAAGGTTTTCAAAAGGTAACTTCAGTTCACAGAGAGCAGCTCTGAAAACCTGTGGCCTTTCTTGGCTAATCCCCTGGATGCTTCAGGGCCTCTGGAGAGCCCCAGCAGGTAAGAATCTCGGAGGCGCAGAGATAACTGATTGCACCAAATGAGACAGGTAAAGCTCAGCATACTCAGGGATTCTCCCTTCGTAATGAGCACCCCTTTCTAAGGCCGTCACCCACTGAACTACTCCCACGAAATCCCAGACACTGTCAGCTCCTGGGGGTGGGGTGGGGGCGGTACAGGCCTCTGTCCAGCCTGTCCTCTGTCCAGCTGCCCCTCTCTGCTGCCTGCTATTGTGTGGATGATGGTGGTGGTGTTTTCTGTATGTTATTTCATTTCACTCACATCGTAAGCCTTCCAAGATAGTATTATCACCCTCATTTTACCTGAGAGGACACAGGAAACTAGGTTCAATCTCAAGTTCACAAAGATGGCATATGGGGGAGCCCAGTGTGGGAACCCCAAGGCTTTGTCCAGGGCTGTGGACCCCTCACCGAGCTGTGCTTATCTGGATAGCAGAAACACACTGCAGTGAAGCATCAGGGCTCTGGAGTCAGATTGTCCTGTGCTGAATTCTGGCTTTGCTGTGCACTGAAAGTGGAATTTGCCCAGGGGCTCTTGGCTGAAGACTACGTTAAATGAGATGGTGTAAGTAAAGCGCTCAGCACAGGGCCTGGCCAACTCCAGTGGATGGATGCATCCCACCATCCTACCAAAGCAAAAACAGAGAAGCTTCACCCTTCATTTTTTCCCCAGTGATCATAATATTTCAGGTGAGTGTGCCAGGGACCTTGGAATAACAGGATGGTTTCATACACAGATCTAGAGAGAAAAATTCTGGCCGTGTGAACTAGGTGTTTTAATTCATCAGTCCTTGCCATAGCTCGAAGGTGTCATCTCAGGAACTGGCCTCAGAGCTCATGCTCTTTCCCCTCATCAAGGATTGAATTGTTGCCTCCCTCAAAAAAAACTGTGTTCAAGTCCTAACCATCAATTCCATGAAGTCCATGGCTCTTAGAAATAGGTTTTTGAAGATGTGTTTGTTTAAGATGAAGCCAAAATGGATGATGGGAGCCTTCATTCAATATGACCAGCATCCTTATAGGAAGGAAAATTGGGTTCCTGCAGACACACACGTGTGGGCGTGCAGGCGGAGATCAAAGTTATGTTGCCTCAAGCCCAGGATCGCCAAATGTTGCTGGGAACCGCCAGAAACCAGGAATGAGGTAAGGAACAGAGTATTCCAAAGAGACGTCAGAAGGAGTGCAGCCGGCAGACATCACAGCTTCCAAAACTATCAGGTCACAAACTTCCACTGTCTCGAGCTGCCTCGTTTGTGTTACAGGTTACAGCAAACCCCAGAAGGTCGAGTCAGTCTCCGTGCACGCTGCCTGAAAGAAAGGATCATTTTGTTTTGTTTTGTTTTGGAAGAAGAAGAAGACATTCCTGGAAAGGATAAAGGAAAATTAAAGTGTGAACAAATTTGGAACAAGAATAATTTTAGTGATTAGAAACCTACCCTGGACAGAGAAAAGTGATGCCTCACTAATTTGAAGTCTGCGCTAGAAGGGTTTGCCTTTTAAGGGATACATTTCCAGGTAAGATCTCAAAGGACACATGACTGTTCTCAGTGATTAACTTTGTGGAGAATGAATAACAAGGATTATTTGTAGTCATATAACCAAAAGCAAGATGTTAATTGAATAGTTATTTTTAAAAGCTGTAGTCTTTTAACGGCAAAACGTACACAAACACGCCCAACAAAATTACCCCTTGTATCATTCATTACCACTAATTCAAGATTTCTAAGGAGAAATACTGAAGAGAAAAGGTTACTTATCAAGTGTCCAAATGTATATATATTTACCACTGGTCCAGCTGCTGTATATCCTTATGTCACATAATCCTTCCAACAAACTTCACGACTATAATTCTTACCTCTGTAGGTGAGAGCAAGGAGGCTCAGAGATTTATATAGTTTATCCAAGTTCGCAGAGCTGGAAACAGAGAAGCAGAGCTCCAATTCTGTGAGGCAGGTGCTCTCTGTCCTCTACTATGTCACTTCCAATTTGAACAGATACAGGGCCTTTGAGATTAAAACTACCAAATGCTCGTGATGCATTTTCCAGATCTTTTTATGTGACCTTGAGCCCATGCCCAGATGTAGGCCAAGAAACATCAAGAATATGCTGTGATGGTAGAGTAACTCTGAAAGAATTGCAGTTATTTGTAATTCTTTGAGGTCAGAGCAGGCAGGATGATGGAAATTCAGGTAAGTAAGGGACAGGTATGTAGGGTAGGTATGTACCTCAGGACAGAGGAAATAAAATGTTCAAAAACATTAATGGGTCAAGAAACTAATAATTAGAGGGCTGGAATTTGGTCCTGCTTCTGAAATGTCAGTTGCCTCAAGGCAGGCTGTCGCACCTCTTCTTTGCCAGGCCGAGGAAGGCACACAGGTGGGCGAGGCCTGCAGGTACAAGCCCAGGAGGGAAGGTACTTCCTGTGGCCAAGGGGTGACCGAGATGCTGAGCAGGAGGTGGCTTCTGAAGAAAGGAGGTGTGACGTGGGAGAGATGAAGGTCACTGAATAAACTTTATGTTAGAACAAAATACTTTGAAGCAAAAGAATGAAGTGAACCTTGTGGAAAAACGAAACTTCTAAAACAGGGCATTAGAACTTACCGGAATGATGGAGACCTCTGTGCTATGTAATTCAGCAGCCGCTGACCACATGTAGCTCTTGAGTGCTTAAAATGTGGATAGCGTGATAGGGAATTGGATTTTTACTTTATTTAATTTCAGTAAAGTTAGATTTAAAGAGCCACAGGTGGCTGGTAACTAATGCGTTGGATATCATAGCTCTAAAAATAAATCATGACGTTCTCTGAGAACCAAAATCCCTTTGGAGCTATTCAGAGATTGTGAAGAAGATGAACATTTAACATGACAAAAACACTTTCCAAAGATTAGAAAGCACCATTTAGGTCACATGTGAGTTCATTGCATGCTGGCTGAGACAACATAACAGAATGCATAGGATGATATCAGAAAAGGTGCATATTTCCATAAAAAACATTTTAGTTCAAAGCACTATTGGGTGATTCCACCTTCTAGGTGGTTTTTAAAACCTTTCTGTTTTGTCCTGTTTTCAGGGGGAGAAACCATTCCTAAGAAGGATAAAGATATTTAATGTTGACTCAAGTTTTCGAGAATTCACCCCAAAGTAGTGATTTGGGGGCTGCCATCACAATCTATTATATATGAGCAATTTATTGTGGGGTTAGCTCTGATTTTTCAAGTTGTTTCCATCAGAACCCCAAAAGAAACAGCCAATGTGCCCAAGTCTGCCAAATGCTGACGATGAATCTGGCCAGTTCTCTGGGAGACGGCACATGGCTGGTGGGTGGTCAGTGCTGGCAGCTCAGTCTCAAGGTCTCCGCCCCAGCAATGCAAGAGGGGCTGTCAAGATCACGGCCACTATCCTTCCAAATAGCTTCCCCTGGACGTGGCAGCTCAGGGCTCCATGCCCTAGGTAAAGGAGAAAAGGAGGGTCAACACTTCCCTTTTCTCCCAAAGCCATGGGGCTATGCCTTGTTTCCCTACATCAGCAACCCCAAATTGCAAAGGCCTGGGGGAAGGAAGGCTGTGCTGTGGGCTGTTAGCATCCTCTGCTGATGCTCCTTCTGCCCTGTAGGTACCGGTGAGTCCTCCTTGGAACAAAAGGGTTTTTAGACCCCGTAAATGGGGCAGAGCTTTCCCAGCAGGGGCCAGAGTAAATGACTTAATAGACCTATCACATCTTAATTTTTTTTTATGATTTTATATCCTGGGGTAACAGTGGGGAAGGCATGATTTTATTATTATTAATTATTATATTATTACAGTTTTCCAGTCTGGCTCTTTGATGTTTACAAGTTCAGACACCATGTGGTTTCCAAGCCAGATTTCATAACCTTAAACTACCTTTCCATCTGGCTTGCATCCATCTTCTTCTGTTTTAGATCTTGTTTATATTTGGTTGAAATAAATGGATTGGCTGTGGTGTTTATTTCGCCACATGGCCTGGAGGACTGGGGAGAAGACAGCCCTTGGATGCTACAGAACTGGGGTGCTGGTGCTTGCCAATACTTGGCTGGGTAGCTAGGCTCCAGGACGCCCCTGATTTCTGCCCGGGCCCCAACGCCAGCCTTGTAAGAATGTGGGTTTCAGAGCTGCAGTCTGGGTTCTCTGCACAAACTGGACAGTCTCTGTTCTGCAAGGACGTGTGGCTTTTGTAGCCACAAGTTAGGTTCATATGTATACGGCATAACTTGAAAAAAGATGGAAAGGCCAGGCAGGGCACAGGCTGTTGAGAAGACAGACTGCAGGGTTAGACATTGGTACCTTGTGATGGAGGATGGTGGGTCTTAAAGGGTGGTCACTGGATGAGCTGCATGAGCAACCCCGGCACCTGGGGGAAATGCAGATTCCTAGGCCCTTCCCCAGGCCTGCTGGATCAGAAACCCTGGGGTAGGACCCAGTCATCTGTGTTTTAGCAAGCTCTCCAGGTGACTCCAAAGCACATTTAAGCTGGAGAACCAGGATGCAGGAAATAAGGGGGTAGCTGAGAAATGCTGGGAGTGGAGAAGCAAGGTCATATTTGCATTTAAGAAAGGTCCCTGCTGGAATGGGAGACCCTGGAGGGATCCCAGTTTTATTAAAATGTTCTGGGCGAGGGTGTGAGGAGTGGCTGAGCCAGGATGTGGTAATGGGGCTAAAACCCACTGGGCTCAGATGCAAGATGCTAAGGAGGCAGACTTGACAGTGTACTGTTGCTGTTAACAATTTAAGGTGAAGACATGATGTTTAGGATGATTCCCAGCTTCTGTCTTAGGTGGATATTGATACCATTCAACAAGATAGAAAACAAGCAAAAGGTCTTTCTCCAAGAACCAAAAAGAAGCCAGAAATAAAAAATTCAACATCCAATTGAATTTGTACCATTTTAGCCATTTGGCCAGAAATTTGTGAGAAGTGATTCTGTTGAAAGGCAGAGAATAAAAGATAAACCACAGTGTCATGAGCACAGTGGGGCAGACTGAAACCACGTGCTCGTGACTCTGACGTGTGTTGGGGGCTCTATCATCACCTCTGTCGAGCACCTGTGCATTGGGCGGTGGTGAATTGGCTGTGAAGAGGCAGCCTGAGCCTGGACGCAGACATGTTCAGGACAGCTCGGCCACACACCAGTGCCCGGGACAGGCTCGTGTGGAATACTTGCCATGTCCTCCTGGATTTTTGACATATGATAATTTGCTGTGGTTTCAGTTTGCCAAAGTTGCCAGAATGCAGAGCACCAGAAATGGGTTGGCTTTTGCAATGGGGTTTTAGTAGGTTATAAGTTTACAATTCGAAGGCTGTGAAAAGTCCAAATTAAGGCATTAACGAGAGGATACCTTCACTGAAGGACGGCCGATGGTTTTCGGGGTTCCTCTGTCACATGGGGCGGCACATGGTGATGCCTGCTGGGCCTTCTCTCTTGGGTTGGTTTCAGAATGGCTCTCTCAGCTCCTGTGGGTCTTTCTGGCTTCTTCTGGGGCATTTCCTTTCTCTCTTAGAGTCTCTTGGCCCTCTTGGCTCTGTATCTCTCCCAAATTTCTCTCCAACAAGCGGATTAAGACCCACCCTGAATGGGTGTTGTAGCATCTCAATGGAAACAACTTAATGAAAAGGTCTACCCTACAATAGTTCTGCCCCCACAAGATTGGATTAAAAAACATGGCTTTTCAGAGGGACATAAGTTTCAAACCAGCACCGCTGTGATCAAGGATGTGGTTTTGCCCACAGTCCGCATGACCGTAGGTAGTAAAACCAGGTCAGGGTATTTTTATAGACAATCCAATTAATTATTCCAACCCACTTCGTTCATACACGGAAAAATGAAGGCCCAAAGAAAGGAAACAGCTTGGCCAAGGTCAGGAGGTCATTTTCGCTTCCTGGCGAACCCTTATTTCAACTCATGTCTCACTTGATAGCAGTGATAAACGTGAACACGGCCTGAGTGCTGTTTCCCCGGGTGCAGGGGGGACAACCGAGACTTAACAGGGCTGAGTTCTTGCCCAAGGGTCACCTCCATCGACTAACCTGTCCCCGAGTGCCCCGGAGCACCCCCAGCCCCTGCACGCCACTGGCCCTGATCTTCCCCCTCGTGTGTCTCTTCTCTTGTGCCATGGAGCCCTGCGCGATCCCCTCATCACAATTGCTGTGTGTTGCTTATAGTTTCTCTCTTGCTTGATTGCAAGCTCCATGGGGAAAGAGACGGTATCTTGCTCACATGCCAAGTATATGCCGGCCACCGAGGAAGTGCTTGGCAGATGCTTTGTGAGAGAACGCATGCGCCGAGGTCATGTGCCACCTGTGTTCCTTCTGCCAGGCCCGCCAGGCCATTCTCATGCAGTGGGACACCACAGCCGGCTTCTGTCAGCAGGGATCAGGGCAAGGGTACTTCTCAGAAAAAGGATGAGGGTGGGTCACAAGTGAATTGAGGAGGGGTCTGTGCCTGCAGGAACAGTGAGGCTGTGGGCACGGAGAGGAGAGCTCAGGTAATCTAAGGACAAAGGAGAGTTCCCCACCTAATGCTGTTCACATGTAGAAGATGCAGGTCCAAGGAGCATTCCCCAGGGGCGGGGAGGGGGCGGGGGTAGGGGAGAGGCTGGCCTTCACTCAGCATGTGAGTGAGCCTACCCCGCGGCCCGCCAAGGCTCCTGTGCTTTGGGGCGAAGGCCGTGTGCAATGCCCGCACGCCACAGCACACGGGAAGTGTCACGGGGCTGCACGTCAATGCCAGCCCTCCTGGCATGGACGGAGCACTTAGGACAGACCAGTCACTCGAGGGCCTATGAAGTCGACCCTCCTCTCCTCAAGGCATCGTGGGGGAATCGGAGCCTGGGCAGAGGAGACGGCTGCGCAGGGTCCCAGGGTCGGCCGGGGGCGGAACGCGCCTGGAACCGCCCTGGGCTCGGCGGTGTCTGCGCTGGGGCAGCACTGCGCGGATGCGGCAGGCGCGCCCACGCGGGGTGCAGGGACGGCTCAGCCCGCGGCGGGGGCGGCGCTTCCCGGGTGTCCGTCATTTGCCGGCCAGCTTGACCGCAGCGAGCGGCAAGAAGGGGCGGGGCCCGGGTTCATTTCTGGGGTCCGGGCGCCGGCTGGGAAGGGAGGGGAGTCGGTCCTCCCCTCACTGGTGAGCACTCCGTCTCTTCCCCACCTGCTGCCCTGGGAGAGGCCCGGCACGTCCTTCGTCTGTGGAACATTCTAGAAGAGACTGTGACCGCCTGAGGATCTGGGGGGGTTCCTTTCCTAGGGAACCGCATAGAGACTGGCTGGGTTGGGCCCAGCGGCCAGAGGGTCGCGGAGCTGGGGGGTCTGTTATGCTTGCCTTCAGCTCCCAGTCCGCGCGTCGCTGCTCGGTGCCTTCGCAAGGACAAGAAGTCCGGATTGGGGGCTGCGCAGGCTCCCCGCCTGCGCGGGCGTCCCCCATCGAGGGCCCTGCATGCCGCGGGGTCCCGAGGAGACCCTTGAAGCGCTTGGCCTTTGGTCTGGGCGAAGGTGGTGACGACGCAGAGGCTGCGCCAGCGCCCGAGAGGAAGGTGCAGCGACCATGCGGCGCTCCCCTGCTGGTTCCCCAGACGCGGCCGCCGGGCGACCCTCGGTGCGGAGTGAGTGCGTGTGCACACACTAGAGCGTGTCTGCAGACGTGCAGGGCTCTGACTGGGCAATCATCTCTGTGCAGCTGGACTTGTAGCAAAGACAAGGAAGGGCCAGCAGCTCTGCCCTGCCCCCACGGGCCCCCCCCCCAGCCCTTGCTACTCCCCACCCTACACCCACTTTCCCAGGGCCAGGGTCCCACGTGAGCAGGGTCCTCCCTCTCCAGTGCGCTGTGGCAGGGCATTTCCAAGCCAGGTTTGGGATAAACACGGGGAAGAAGGTTCCTGGAGACGCGGCTGCCCCAGGTCGGCTGTTTGGGTGATGAGAAGGAGCAGCGTCCATTCCCAGAGGTGACTCCCGGAGCCGGGGCTGCAGGCAGCTTGCCAGTGACCGGACAGAGATGCACGAGCCTAAGTGGAGCCACTGGGTTGGTTTTGTTCTCCACACTTGTGGGGCCGCTGAAACCACACCTTTCCGGCCTCCTGTCTCTGCTTCCGGGGACTCCATGGCTGGCACCGAAGGGCTGCAGGGCTTCGGCTCCGAATCTGGCCTGTCTCTGTGGGGAGCCGGTGCCTGCATTGTGTCATCTGGTCTCAGCCTGGCCGTGCAGCAGGCAGCCCTTCGTAGATCATGCCCTTACAGGGCTGGGAGGCCTGCTCCCCTGGTCTCCATGTCCACGGGAAGCCCTTTCCCCTCTGGACCTCAGTTTTCACATCAGTGACAATGGTCTGAGTCTAATTTTTAGGGTCTTTTCAGGTCTGGCTCCGCTTTGTTTCATTCCATTTCAGCTCACCTCATTTATATTGCTTCCTCTGCACACCCTCTGGCTCTGAAATCCTGCAGCCTTCCTGGAGGGTCATCCCTTCTTGCTGGCCTGTCCAAAAGGGCAGCCCCACCTTCTGGTGACGCTTCACAGCCTGTTTGGGGATAGTGCCTGATTCTTGGTTCCTCCTTTCTCCAGAAACCAGACTGAAATCCTGATGGCCTGTCACAAGCCGTCAGGTGTGGGGTCTCCCTGCAACGTTTAGAGGGTGGAAGTGAGTGGGGTTAGTCCCGGCTGCCCCAGCTGCCCAGCCTTCCATCCACGTGCCTCTCCCTGGAGCTGAGCACCTGCTGGGACACGGGGTTGCCGGCGCCTTGTCTCGGGTCCGCAGGGCCCTGGGCAGCAGCAGCGAGCAGGACACAACTCAGGAAGGATATGGCTCCATCAGGAAGCAAGAGCAGAAATGGATGATGTCATAGCACTTTTCTTTCCTTTTTTAAATTTGTTTTTCTTCTTTTTGAGGCAAAGAAGAGAGCTTCAGAAAAATGTATGGGCCAAATTTCAGAGTTTCTTAAAAGTTTTGGGTGTTTTTTTGGGGGGGTTGTGTGGAATTCCTTTATTTTGGTTTAAAAAAGCAAGAAAGAGAATGTGAGAAGGCGTGAGCATTCAGGGCTTTTCCTCTCTGAGGGGGTTACAAAGGCCATATCTTGAGTATGTGACTTTGTCTTTCTCATGTGTGTCTGCTGAGCAGACCCTGGACCCAGCCTCGCCCACCCCACACCCAGGGCTGCCCGGGGCTCTGCCCCCAGGATGTGCTCACTGTCTGTGGGGACAGCGTTTGGGTTTGTTTCTGATCCTGCCAACCCCTTCTGCCCTTCCGCAGACAGGTGGCTTTGGACAGCTGCAGACACCTGCTCTTAGCATTTACCTGGAGAGATTTGCTAAAGGAACCATGGTCTGAGAAGCAGGAGAACTGACTTCAAAGTTACCTGGAACCTACTGGCCTCTGGGTTCCTGAGCAAGTACCTTTATGCTTGGATCACAGTTCCTTCCTCTGTAAGGAAAGAGGAGAATTTGAAGTCTTGAGATTTCTAAGCTCCAGTTCACCCAGCATTTCTAGGATTTAGGTGTAAAGGGATCTCATTTTTGTCTGACTCGGCCCCTTCCTCGAGGGGCAAGCCAGGTCCACCCTCTGCTCCTCACTGTGTCACTGGTTCCAGGAGTAGGTGCCCTGGCCTGGGGGGCGGGAGGCAAGGATGGAGGCAAGTGTCTCACCGAAAGTCGGGGAATTCTCAGTCCTTCGAGAGAATGGAAACAGGTTCCAAGGCGCGTATTTGTTCCTTGCTGGTCTGCACGCACCCCAGTGGGCCACGTTCCTTTTATGCCACGGGGCACACGTGTGTGCACATGCACGAGGTGGGACGGCGGCACGGAACAAGGCACGTGGGTCTGGGCAACGTCAGCCCCGTGGGAGTGCTCGGGAAGCTGCTGGGAGCCCGCGGGCAGTGCTGTGCTCCCTGAAGGCCTCATCAAGGCCTACCCTCAGAGCCAGCGGCCCACAGCGGGGTCCACGGAGGCTTGACTTGGCTTGTCCAGCAGTGAAATTAACATCATAAAATTCAGTTAACAGCGGCACTGGGGGTTTAATTGGTTCCTCCATAATTAAAGGAGGACGGGGAGGGCTTGAGCATCCAAACTTCAAACGCAGCTTGGATGGATTGAAGTCACCGGCAGACGCCCCGGCCTGCCAAAATCGATTTGGGAAATTGCTCGCGTTCTCCCTTTTCCAAGCAGTTGTGTACACTGGCCTCCTGCCTCGGAAGGACGTGCTTCCGGGTGGCCTCCCAGCCCACTCCCCCAGCCCCGGGCTGAGCAGAGGTGGGGAAGCGCCGTCTCCAGGGTTCTGAACCGCATCCCCTGGGATTCCCAGTCCCCACCTGCCGGCTTCCCTCCAGACCCTGCCTGCCCTTCGCTCTGTGCCCTGCAGACCCGGAGCATGTGGGGGCTGCCATAGCACTAGACTCTCTTATAACTACCCGTTTATGATTTCTCCCGTGACCTGGTGTGAGATACCACCCAAGGGGAATATGGCCATTAAGCAGTGTGTGTGGACTGTGGTTTGGGCCGTGTTTATACCCCATGGTGGGTGACGGTGGGACTGCTGGGGTTGTTGGGGACGGCTCCATCAGGAGGCCGCTGCGGGCACAGTCTGAGGCTTTTGGTTATCTCAGTCCTGGGATCCCATTTTGTGTCCCCTTGGCAAGAGGGCGCCTGTGGGACCCAGAGTTTCCAATGCCCACCTGGTATCTTTTAAAACCTTGTACCCCGCTCCTCAGCTGGGACCATTCATGTCACTCGATGCAGGGTCTCAGGCCCACCCAGGCCTGCTGAATCAGAGAGGCACTTTAACAGGCTCCCCAGGGGATGGATTCTTTGGCTGATGCAGTTGGGAGGAACCCTGCTTTGTGAGGCTCTGCCTTCTTTCCCGGGAGCATCCTCTCCTGCCTGCATGTGCCCTGTGTGGGCATGGGTCCGAGCGCACAGCAGAGGCCAGTGCATCCTTGTTCCTGCATGTGAGGGCTGAGCAGGGTGAGCTGGCTCTGTCTGGTACCAGGGGACGCTCCCTGCCCACTCTGGTGGCTTCCTGCTTCGTGACTCCTCTGACACGGCCCATCTTTGGTGGTCAGATTGGGGCAGCTTTCCAGTTCTGGGGAAGGCACTGTGCCCCACTGACAGATGCCTAAAGTAGGACAGACAGAAGAAGTACATGTTGATTAAATCTGGATTGAAAAGCTGGCATTCCCCTAGCAAAGGCCGTCAAACAGCTGTCACCCAGGAGCATATGGCTCAGCAGTGAGAGGGCACAGACGTGGCTAATCCCACCCTCAGAGAGATGAGCCACGATCAGCAACAAGTGAAGAAAGTTGTGGCTGTCGCCAGCATGCTGCCTGGAAGGCAGTGGGGGAGGGAGATGGTGGGAGGGAGGAGGTGGTGGGGTGGGGGTGGGGAGGGCCGCACTGCAGCCAGTTTCCTGAATCACCTTCCCAGTGACCTGGATTCCTATCTCCAAAGGGGACAGCAGGGTACAATGATGCTGATACAGAGACTAAAAACAGTAACGGTGATAATGATAAAACCACCCTTTGTCAGTCTTATGTCATGTGACTAGTAATGTGCTAGGTTGTGTATTTCTTCTCTTTCACTGGGTCTGAGCTTCAGTTCTGTGCCTCGGGGAGGTAACATGGTCCCCATTCAGCAGATGAGGAAAGGAAAGGGCCCTGGGGTTCAGCGGAGGGTCTACGGTCAGAGAAGCAACAGCCCCACCAATCTCTGGGCAACATGGCCACGCTTCCCTGCGTTCGCCCACCCAGTTCTGACCGTACATAAGAGAGATGCTGACAAAGAAGCAGGAAGAGGTCTGAGTGTTGGTGAAGCATCTGCAGATGAAGTGATGGCTCCACAAGGCATCCCACAGGCAGCTAAGAGTTCAGGGCCACAGAAAGTGGAGCAGGTGGGCAGACAACAAGGAGAGATTAGCTCTGGTCCAGTTGTGCTGAGCAACTCCATAGAAGACCTTCTAAATGCCAAGTCTTCTTTTGGTGAATGCTACATATCCTGGCCAGTGTCCCCTCTGCAGGTGAAGAGCTTTGATGCTGTAGAGGATGAGGGCAGAGGGCAGAGGGCAGGTAGGCTCTGCCTAAGAACTCGGAGGTAGTCTTTGCCATGAGCCCAAGATGCCTCCAGATGGCTGGCATTTCACAAGTGATTCCGTCTCCTCAGCAGAGGGTGTTATTTTTCATCGCCGTGCGCTTTTCTCGCTCAGCCCAGGAACAGAAGCTGAAGGGCTGGAACAGTGTCCCATTTAGCAACTTGGGAAGAGAGTCTGGTCTGATCAGAGCCGGAGAGAGGGTGCTGAGTATGATATTAGCAATTAAGGCATATCGAGTTGTCCAGGAGTATGTGCTTGGAGAAAGACTGCGCAGACCATTCCTTAGCCAAGTCTAGGAGGGTTTCCCTGAATGGCCTCATAGAACTCTCAGTCCCAGTAAAGCCACCTTGCAGTGCAGTGGGCACTCACAGAGCACGTGCCGTGGGCAGATGTGAGTGCCACAGCCCAGGCTCTCAAGAAGCACATGACTGAGGCGTCAGCAGGCAGGAGGGCACACTTTCCATCATCGTGGCTCAGCCTCTCATGGTTTGCTTATTACCTGGAAAGCCAAAGGCTCGTGGCTTATACTCACGCCTGCAGTTGATTGGGGCATGTGGTTGACAGAATAACATGCACCGCCCCAAAAGGTGCCCACCTCTTAGTTCCTGGGACCTCGGAATAGGTTCCTTTCCCCTCAAAAAAGGGCTTTTATTTGGATTATCCGGTCAAGCTCAGTGTCATTGCAAGATCTTTACAAAGAAAAGAGAGAGACAAGAAGGTCGAAGTCAGAAAAGTAGATGGAAGAAAGGAGGCAGAAGCTGGAGAGATGTGGGACTGTGAGCCAAGGAATGCGGGAAGCTTCCAGGAGCTGAAAAAGACAAGGAAACAGATCATCCCCTAGAGCCTCCAGAAGAAACACTGCTCTACTGATGCTTCCATTAAACCCATGAGACGCATTTCAGGTTTCTTATCTCCAGAACTATGACATAACCAATTTGTGTCATTTTTAAGCTAATGTATGCTAATTTATTGCAGTGGTAATAAGAAAAGAATACAGGCCATGATCAGAACTGTGCAGGTGAGAATGGTAAGAGGGTGTGCAGCTAGGCTAGCGAGCAGTCCAGTCCACTGCTGGGCACCTGCCCACCCCTAAGTGGATACAGTCTCCTCTTGCCAATCACAGTGGCATTTTACTGCACTTTATAGGGAGAATGATACACTGTAACAGTACTAACAGATTTGGGGGGTTGTGATGGTGTCAGACTCTGGCTCTTTGTAATATCTGGGTCCTGCTGTACCCAGAGGGGACTGAGACCCCAAAGGATATACCCCAAAAAAGCTGGGCAAGTAGCCCCAGAGAAGAAGGCGCCTTGGCTCAGTGTCCAGGGATGGCTGGATTGAGTGAGGTGACCAAGGGCCAGGGCCAAGGAAATGGGAGAACAAGCTCATGGAGGTGTTCTGTATTAAGAGAATGTGACCCACCAGGCAGGGAATCTGGGAAGGAACACAGCTGTCAGATCCTAGAGGATATTTGCTGTCAGGATAAGGGACTTGGGTTTTACCTATTTTGCAATGGTGAGTGAGCCATCAAAGCTTTTCAATTAGGGTTAAAATGACCAGTCTGTACTTTCGAAAGACCACAGTGACCTAGGAAAGTTAGATTGCAGGGAGAAGGACTGAAGTCTAATCAGAATTTTTAAAAATGATGCCCTCTTTTTCCTCCTTCGAGCCGAGGTATTTCTTGAAGGTCTTCTCTAGGATGCGTTCTTTGACATTTCTTGTTAGGTGATGGGCTTCTCCTCAGTCCGTTTGCCTCCCAGAAGAAGGGGGCTGCCTGTTTTTCTAGTTTTGGACCTTGGAATGGGACAGGAGGCAAGCATTCACAATTACTGTGGGTGATTTAAGGAATCTTGGCATGAGTGCCTTCAGCACTGAAGGTTTAGAGGAGCCTGAAGATTTTGTTCTGGAGTTCCTGATAGAGTCTGCCTGAAATTACTAAAAGCCAGGGGTGGGTCAGGTACTGGAAAGAGGCAGTACTCTTCTGCATTTCACAAGGATTCTGGAAGCTATAGATGAAAGAGACTAGTGTTTTGCTGTGAGATTCTAGAACAGATCACACGACAGATGAGTCTTTTGAGAAAAATGCAGTGATTAAAAGGCATTATAAACTTATCAGGCAAAACTCCTGCCCATCAACCCTCAGAACTCTAAAGAGATTAGATCTAGGGCAGGTTCCAAAGAACCTACCTCCTTAGCTTACAATGTATAAACAGCCAAATATTTGTTGTGGACCTGTTGTGTACTTAGTGTGGAATAGATGCCAACTTGGAGAGAGGTTGGACATTGACCCCTGGGTGCTACAAACAGGTTCCTGGGGGAAGGGATCCCTTTGCTTCCCTCTTGGGTGCCAGAAAAAAGCTAGACAACTTTGTTTTGGAAATCAGCCCAGGGAATCAGAGAGGACTAGGCAGCTGAGAGAGCATATACAGGACCTGAAGACTAGAAAAGCTAAAAAGAGAGAAAGTGTTTTCTCTTTAATCACACTATCACAGGCTATTAGAGCTGGATCTACTTGCTGGTCTATTCCTCTGTGTCTCTGATGACATCTTTCTGAGTGAATATTCTGGAGTAAAGACTCTGTTGTGCACAGAAGGTACAGGAATAGTTTTCTTTCACACACGTTTCCCTGGCAACCAGTTTCAAGATAGAACAAGAAACAATGATAAACAGTAATTTTATGCCCAGTACCTCTTCATACCTGTTAGATGGATGTTTCTGGTAGACTCAATGTTTCCACTTGGGAGTTAGCTGCAAAAGGATTTCTCAACAGCTTCTTGATAGTATTTAGCTTTGGAAAGTATTTATTCCACTGTTATTGCATGAAGAGATAGTTTTAAAATATCCCAGAATTGGTTTATTTTTCTGAAAAGTAAAGAAAACTGTCAAAAATCAACAGAAGTTGATGTGCCAAAATTCAGCTTATAAAGCAATTCTGACATCTGATTCTCAATATGAGCATGCACGCGCGTGCACACACACCCACACCCACAATATTCTGCCCTTGAATTGGTTGGTTCAAGACTTCACAATATCACCAAAATGTAACTCACTCGAGGAAGCTATTAGGAATAATAGGAATGGCATGTATTATCCATCCTGAACTATCTTAATCTTGTCATCATTTCACAACTTCCCTTAGGACCTCCTCTTCCATGGACAACCAGATCTGTAGTGAGCGAGAACAAGCAGGATGCCCACACTTGGGACATGGTCAAGCATCACTGTTCCCTTCAATCCTGAATTGAGTTGAGGAGACGTCCTCTTGGTGTCCAGCCAGGAAAGACAGTGTCCAGGTTGACACCAAGTGTCACCTTTAAGGGATATGGTCCTGCCTTTCCTGGCACACGGGGCCAGTCCTCAGCCCACGTGATGTCTCCAGGACAACCCCCCCAGCAGTCAGTGCCAAAATGAAGGCACTGATTTGCCCTGAGCCTGGTTTTCAGTGGCAAGCCCCGTGCCACCGAGCATGCGTGCCCGTCGCTGTGCTGCTTGGGTGCCAAGACCAGATCCATAGCCTTCTCATCAGGGGTGGTCACAGTTGTTCTTTCACACCGTGTGCTTCTGTTATCATCAGCTGTCCCCCGTATCCGAGCCTAAAGGGAGTTTGCCACAGGCTCTCTCTGCGTTATCCCTAGCATCGTGGGTGGTTCTGCAGGGTCCCGGGCGGAAGCGCAGCTGCCCCCGTTTGTGTCCTGCAAGACTCTAACACTGAACGATGTTCCTGTGGCTTTTGTCTCCCCTCTGCACTTAATGATACAGTCCATCAATTTCCTATAAGGAAATATTTGATCCGGTTGTTTCTGAAATGTTCACCCAACTCTGCTCAAAATCGATTTTGTAACACTCTATGACAAAAGTTCGATTACCGGGCTAGGAGCTAAGGAAAAATGGATTCCAAACTAATTTTTGAATATTTATCATGATATGTTTTTCTCCTTTTTTGGCTGCTTGAGCAAAATTATTGCAGCAGCTTTGGTCCTCCCTTTATGGAATTGTTCTTTCATCCATTCATGTTCCTACCCTCAGTTGCAATATTCACTATTATCGTCACAACTGTCATACTTCTTTAAGCCAATTTTGAGCCACTGATCCATATTTTTCTGCTAGCCTATAAAACGGTAACAGCAATAAAATGTGTGCATTTAGCAGCGTATACAATAGTATGCAATGAGATGAGAAACAAGTAGCTGAAGCATCCTATTATTTGAATGATAACTTAGATGAACTCAAAATATTCTCATAGCATATATACAATCTTTAAGCATATAGTGATGAAAAATGTAATAAGTTTCGATGAACACTTGCGGTCTTTCATTTCAAATTTGTGATATGTGGGTGAACGTGGGTGTTTTATGTGTTCATGGGGAATTGTTACGCCTCACGTAGACCATTTGTGAGAACCCTGGGGAACATGAGGGGCCTGTAGACCACACCTGGAGACACCTTGAGTTACTTGGAGCCACAACCTTTCCATGTGTCATGCTCAAGCTCCAATGTGGGGTCCTTGGAATCCCCCACCCTGACACGATTTGTCTTCCACACCCCTCTGTGCCTTTTTCATAGCTACCTTGCGAAGAGGACCACCTGGAAATGCTGAGGATAGATTTGAGAGTTCTGTGCGTGCCTTTTTTATCATGTGACAGGTCCTTTCGCTTTCCCACTTCCACCTGGACCCACGGTGAGTGTAGTTTTCCCAGCAGCAAGGGAAAATTATTGGGGTGCAGGGCTGAACTGTCTCATGCCTCACAAGCACAGAGAAACAATTGCCCCATCTGCTAAACGACAGTGACCTGCCTTCATCACAGCCCCCTCTCTAGGGCCGGCTTAAGCCCAGAAGAAACTGTAAATGCCACCATTTTTGTGAGGCACTTCGTGGCCCCTCACTTAACTCCAGGTATTCTCTCCATCTGAGCTGCGGATCTGCCTCACCTGCTTTCTCCAGCCGGTGCATGGCTGGGGCACCACCGGTGACCCTCCCTCCTTATGGTCACGCCCTGGATTGGCCTTCCAGGGATTTCATCATCAGTCATTCCAGGAGGTTTCTAGGTCACTCACGCGCACAGACCCATTGAGTCCATCCCATCAGGTGCCCCATTATCTCTCCCCATGGCTGCATTGGCAATGAGGGCTGTTTTCCTCCTGGACCCTATGGCTCCATTCCGGTGGGTCCCCAGTGCCCGCAGAAAGAGGTGGGCCCCTCAGTGCATCACGCAAGGCCTTCTCTGACACCCATGGCCTCATGCCTCCACGCAGCTCAGGCACCGAGCCTCTGCTCTGGGCATCCCGCACCTCTGGCCGTTCCTCGGGGAGCGATGTACCGTCAAACCTGCAGACTTTTGCCTCCAAATTCACCTGGCCCCTTCTCCTAGGACAGCAGGTGCCTTTTCTGGCTCACCCGACTGAATGCCGTCTTCTTCATAAGCTCTCCACACCTTCCCACCAGCACGGATTTTGGAGTCAAACTGAGTTCGCATCCCAGAGCTGCCTCTTACTTGTCGTATTGCTCTACTTTCTTTTCCTGTGTAACCCTTGTGTGGTTCAGTTGTCCCATCTGCTAAACGAGGGCAATGATCTGTACCATGGAAGGAAGCTGTGAGAAATCGAGGCACCAGCTCTTTGACGTAAAGCATCCTGCACAGATAAGATGTCCCTTCCCTGCTCCTTCCTTTCTCAGTGTTTCTTCAACATGTTGACTTTACTTCTGTTTTGGTTTCTATTTAATTTTCCCTACAATTATGTATACACGCACGTGTGTTCTGCATTTGACTGTGAGATTCTTATGGTCAGGAAACATTTCTTCCATCTCCTGGTTTCCCCCTGCTCCTAATTTAGAGTAAATGCTCAATAAATGTTTATTGGAATTGGAATGTCTGGTAACTTGTATTTTGTATATTATGTTATAAATGTCTGTATAGGTAACTTATGAATTCATCTTGGATAGCAATGAAAATGACTACAGAATAGAGACCTGTTGTTTCAACTACAGGCATTCTCTGTTTAGAATAGCAGGCTCTAACTTTTCAAGGTTTGCCTGTGTGGTGCAGAGAGAGAAGAGGGAGTCAAATTGCTTCCTGCCCCATAAGAGCAAAATGATAAAAGAGGCTGGTGGGATGTACAGACATGTTGGAGGCAAAAGAGCATGCTATCCAGAAACCCTGCACCCCAAACCATCTCTGCAAAATATCAGTGCCACTTTGGGCAAAGAAAGGGGGATGGCACCACATGGAAACCCCTCTGGAGTGAGCCTATCCTTGAAATCAAGGGTTAAAAGAGAAAAGCACATGCACGTACACACGCAACTGTTTTCGTTTGCAAGATTAGTGAGGTTTTTACCCAATGCCTGATTTCCGCAACCATGTTCCTATGTGATGCTCCTTTGCCAAACACAAGACTGTCATTGTATATTCATTCATTAGAGATAATGATTTTGAGTTTCTGTCCCCACTGACCTGTGGACAGATGGCTAGCATGAATGCCACATTTATCTGGACACCAAATCAGCCCCAGCAGCCCTCTGATGGGGTTGAGTCTTGGGTGGCAGCTGCACCGCAGACCTCCTCTTTTCTCTTCTCCTCCCGGGGGGCTGCCCAGTGGGTGCACCGAATGTGAACTTCTGCAGAAATGGGCTTCTTGGTCATGACCAGTTTTGCTTTCTTTTCATAACCATCCGATAAATGTCAGGGCTGGTTAGAGCTAATCATTTCAGATTGCAGTAAAAACAATTCCAAGTCCAGATTGTGAGACGTATTATTCGGTTTTGAATAACAATTGCTTCCCATCCCCCCCATCCCCTGTCTTCCTCTCTGTCTGTCTTAATACTAAATGTTCAAACAAAGCACAGAAGTTGAACGGAAGGGCTGCATTTGTGAATCATACTTGCTGAATTTTGAAATGCATTTAAAGATCCGATTGCAGTGATGTAAAAAGAGACTGATTCTTCGCCGGAATAACTTATGGGGACCCATTCATTGAAAAACAGGCAGACCACTAATTTGACCATATTAGACAGATTTCTGTAGTAATTACTTTCATTTAACAAAAATTATTTCTCTTAGAAGAAAGATTTATAATAGGGCAATTTCAATGGACTGTTTCCTCTATTGCATTTAAAAAAGATATCTGACTATGTTAAACCCAAGTTTTTTGATCTGATTTTATGGATAGAATAAAATCAGTGATTTGATCACTGGCTGCAAGCCTCTTGTAAGGTCACTTACAGTTAGGACTTCTGATAAGTGCTATTATTTCATTAATTCATTCTTTTTTTTTACTTATAAAATTCTAGACAAGATATGACCTTTATATGTCAAAACAGTTTTTCCTCTTCCAGGAAAAATTAACTATCTTTCAAATTTCACAGTTAAGAAAGCAGTTTAGAAATCCCAATGAGAGATTTTAGAATTCATCCCCTCCTATTAACAAGGTACTGGTTGTTCTCTCCTTTACAACATTAGTATTTTAATATCAGGTCCTGAACTTGTTAGAAAAAGTATAAACACATGCACACACAAAAGAACAGCATTGGATGATAGCTCCTACTTTCCTCTCACCTTTTCCTCCTTTTTGTCATCATCCCATGTAATCCAAATTCAAGCTAAAAATGCTCTTCAAACACAAAAAGGTTACTGATCCCACTAGCTGAGTTGCAAATTCCCTGCTTAGCTTTTCAGACCCATTTTTCTGTCTTAAGGGGAAAACCTCCATCTCTACTGACCTAATTTTTCCCATGCCTTAAAGACTCAACTCAAATGCCACCTTATCCATTCTCCCAGACTTCTCCAGTCTTCCCTTGGCACTGGGGCCTTCCAGTCTCAACTGTTGTGCATCTGTGCGTCTTCTATTCTTGCACACCCTTGTCCTCCAGCAAGCAGATTTGCTCTGTACCCATCCGTTGTCTTGTAGCTCCTCACTGCAGGTCCCCAATCCTACTCTTTCCTTTCTCAGTGTCGGACCCAGCTCAAGGAATGTCCTGGCTATGTACACTGACTTCATTTTAAATAAAAATCAGTGTCACTTAGAACAGTTTTAGGTTAATAGAAAAAGTGAGCAGATAGTATAGAGTTCCCACATACCCCCCTGCACCCAATTTCCCCCCATTATTAACATCTTACATTAGTGTAGCACGTATGCTACAATTAATGAACCAATATTGATACATTATGATCAACTAGAGTCCACAGTTTATCCACACTTCCTTAATTATTTTATTTTATTTTTTGGCATGGGCAGGCTCCAGGAATCAAACCCGGGTTTCTGAGATGGTAGGTGAATATTCTATCACTGAGCCACCATTTACCACCCCCACATTTCCTTAGTTTTTATCAAATGTCCTTTTTTTGTTCCAGGATCCTTTCCAGGAGACATTACATTTAGTCGCCATGTCTCCTAAAGCTCCTCTTGGCTCTGAGAATATTTCTTAAGATTTTCCTTGTATTTGATGACCTTGACAGTTTCAAGAACTACCAGACATTTTGCAGAATGTTTCTCAGTTAGGATCTGGCTGTTTCTCTTTTGATTGGACTGGGGATATGGGTTACTGCAAGGAAGAGCATAGAGTTGAAGCACAACGTTCACCACATCAGATCAAGGGAACGTACCATCAACGGGACTGATGACTGTTGATGTTGACCTTGAACACCTTGTTAAACAAGTGTTTTGTCCAGTCTCGCCAAGGTCAAGTTACCCATTTCTCCGCCCCCCCCCTTTCCATATTCTACTCTTGGAAAGGAAGTTGCCTTGCACAACCCACACCAGAAGTGGGAGATGTTCCACCTCCTCAAAGACAGAGTATCTAGGTGACTTATTTGGAAATCTTCTGCACAGGACACTTGACTCTTTTCACCCTGGCTTTGTTTGTACCCTTGTTCTCTGTGGCTTGGCATATTCCTGCTTCACTCTCATCATGACAGTCCTCCTGATCGAAAGTCTAGATTCCTGAATCGGCAACCTGCCCTCTGAGGGTAGCACCGCCCTTCCGCATACGCTCAGCTGCGTAGTCCTAAAACATCTCTCATGGGGACTTAGAATAGTTTATAAAACAAAGCTGAATCCTCTGCCTGCCAGGCATGGTCCTCTATTATCTAACATGTTTTCGTTTACCTTTCCAATCCCTTCTTTCCTCGCTTCCCTACCCATGCACGTGATCTTTGATCCGAATCAAATGAGTTATCGTTCCCCGCCTCCCGCCAAACTGCAGCACTATTTTACATCTCCATGCCTTCCCATGCTCTCTTCTTTCTGTCTGGAAAGCCACTTCCCCTTCTTGTTCACATTTTAAGGCTTAAGAGCCTAGTCCAACCATCTTGTCCTCTAGGAAGTTTTCCTAAATTACTCAGTCAAAGCTCATCTTTCTCTCCTTTGTGCAATCAGTCTTCTCAGTACCCTGCTCTGTTACTACATTTACCAAGAAGTATCTTGATCACATGTTCATATGCCTGCCTCTCTACAGGATGAGCATTTTAAGGGTGCAGATTGCGAATATCCGTGCTAGACATTTACGAGCCATGTCTAGCATGGTATTTGTGCAGTGAGCAATCAGTTGAGTCATCATGTAAATTTTCATGCATATACCTGTCACTGACCCACAAGCATCGTGACCTCCTGATGGGAAGACAGCAAAGCTGACCGTTCTTCTTGTCCCTGAACAGAGCCTGGCTTCACCCACACATAGCAGGCCAGTAACACCTGTCACCCGAAGGTTGGATGACAGGAGTGCTGGGGTGAGCACCTCCCCTTTGAAGGCAGGGCAGTTCCACATCCCCAAGAGCTGCTGATTATATAAACAAGCCATCGAGATAAGTGGCTGCTTCCTCTGAAAGCTGGTTTTGGTTGCAGAAAAGTGCTGACCATCCTTTAACACTGAGACAGGAAAGAGGCACTGTAATCAAACATAATTGACAGATTACAGGAGCTCAAAATTACCCTATAGCAGAAAATTCTCTCTCGGGCTAGGCAGAGAAACCTTGGGCATTGATTTTTTTCTCCCCATCTTTATATGAAGAAGCCTCTTGAAGCTAATCAGATTTCACAGTGAAGCTACAATGGCAGATTTTCTCATTAAACTAATATGTCAGCAGACCGTCAAAGGATCGCCTGCACTGGTGTCAAAAAAACACATAAAACCCAACTATTCTGGTAATTTGGATTTGTCTAAGTCTGGGTTGGCAAGACTGCCCTGCCGACCTCCATTTGCTCCTCAATTTTCTCCCTTGTTCTTCAGGTACGAGCCCACCAGGTGTGCAGGCAGGGCTGAGTGGGCCAGAGCTTCTCTTAATTGGCTATTAGTCTTTCTAAAGTGTAGACGGATGAGAAATGCACATTTCTATGTGTGCCTGCGTGATTATATATTCTCTTAAAATCTCATACCCTCAGCAATCTCACACGTTACTAGTGAGACTGTAAATGCTACAGTGTTTGTGGAGAGCAATTTGACAATACATTTTAAATGCCTTGGAAACACTCATACCCGGTAATTTTATTTCTGGACATATATTGCTTATTTTTTTAAAAACCTTGTCATTAGGGGGAATTTCAGACCAATACAGCAATGGAAGAGTAAAGTGAACTCCCATGTACTCAACCTTTGGCTTCAGTAATTTCGAGTTCTTGGTCACTTTTGTTTTCATTGTACCTAGCTTTCCCCTCCTTCTTATTTTGAAGCAAATCCAAGATATCATATAATTTATGTCATTTCTTCTATAAAAATATCGGCACAAATATCTAAAATTTATGGGCTAAAAAAAATAATCAAGGGCTATGGTGGCATCTCGTCTGCCATGCTGGAGACCTGGGTTTGATTCCCGGTGCCTGCCCATGCAAACAAAAAGAAAAAAAACTTAAAAAAATAATCAAAATACCATTAGTACAGCCCCCCAAATCACTATTTCATAATAACAAGTCTTCTGTGAGTTCTATGAGTGTTCACAATTCTTTGATTATCCCATACTTTTTTCTTTTCTTTTTTTTTTTGTATGCTATATGGTGCGGTCACATTTCATTATTTTTCCATGAGTATCCTGTTATTACAGCACTATTTGTTGGATTTTTGTTTGTTTGTTTTGCTTGTTTGTTTGTTTTAGGGAAGTGCATGGAGCGGGAATCGAACCCAGTTCTCCCACATGGCAGACAAGAATTCTACAACTGGACTC
Organism: Tamandua tetradactyla; assembly: GCF_023851605.1. Taxonomy (NCBI): domain Eukaryota; kingdom Metazoa; phylum Chordata; class Mammalia; order Pilosa; family Myrmecophagidae; genus Tamandua; species Tamandua tetradactyla. Next base: position 70,598,478 of record NC_135329.1, read on the forward strand.
CCCTTGCTCTCCCTCCCCGTCCACACCCCTGGGAGTCATGTCTCATGTAGACAGGGGGAGGGCAGTGAGTTTGCTTGTGGTTTTGGCTGGAGAGAGAGGCCACATCTGAGCAACAAAAGAGGTTCTCTTGGGGGTGACCCTTAGGCCTAATTTTAAATAGGCTTAGCCTATCCTTTGCAGGGTTAAGTTTCACATAACAAACCCCAAGATTGGGGGCCCGGCCTATTGCTCTGGTTGTCCCCACTGCTTGTGAGAATATCAAGAATTCTCCACTTGGGGAAGTTGAATTTTCCCCCTTTCTCATCATTCCCCCAAGGGGACTTTGCAAATACATTTTTATTCACGATGAAGGTGAGATTTTTGGCATTGTCTGAAACCAGTGATGTGTACTTCTGTCAGGAGATACCTGATACCTGGATAAAATCTTACGATTCGCCACTGCGTTTAGGTGACTCAGTAGTTATAAAGTTTAACAGCAGCTTTTCACCAGGTGGTCCTAACAGTCAATGAGCAGCCTTATTGGATCCACCATTTCATTGGGGTTGCATGATGGAGACATCTTCGTCTGCTCTCCTTTCATAATTTATGAGCTGGAATATTTCTTTCAGGAGAAACTTTTCCTCATTAGCTCTGGCTCCTCTGAGGTACGGTTGGTAGAGAACATGAAGATGAATGCGTCCTCCTTTCCTTTGTTCCCCTTTATCCCTTACTCAGAACAGCCACGATGGCAATGATGGCTTGTGACGGTGCTACCTCACCTGGCACAAGGGACTGTGCAGATGGGGTGATGTCAGGAGCTTGACCTGGGAGGTTATTCTCGGTTATCCGGTGAGCTCAGTGAATCACGAGGTGTCCACCCAGGAAGGCAGGGGGGCTGGTGAAGGAGAAGGAGCTGGGATGATGGAAGCAGAGATCGGAGTGCTAGAAGGCCTGGAGCCAAGCGTGCCCACCACCTCCCCAAGCTGGAAGAGGCAAAGACTCCTCCAGAGCCCCTGGAAAGAGTGCGGCCCTGTGGACGCATTGTGGGCTTCCGACCTCCACACGGGTAAGAGAAAAATGCGTGCTCTTTTAAGCCACTGAGTTTATGGGAATTTGTTGCAGCAGTAATAGGAAACTAATATAATGACCAATTTTTAAAATTCATACATTTCTAATATAATCAGTATGTTTCTCCCCACATTCTTTTGGATGATCAAATTATCCCACTGGCCCCCGAGTCTGTGGAGGGGCCACAGTAGTTTGTTACAGCTTCCTTTGATTTTTGTATGATATTCCAGGTTTACCTTGTGCATTTTTGGGGAGTCAGACATTTCTCCAAGGAACCTGGATTCTTTATTGGACAAGCAATATAGGGACTGGTCTGGTGATGGGAATGTTTGAGAAGCTTGGTTCCTAACAATTCGACATAACTTTCATATTTAAATCTTATCCATATATCTCTATCTTTCCATCTATCTATATCTAACTATGCATGCATATATACATACATATAACAATGTGATACTAACAGTAAGACTCCTGGGAACACTTGAAGATTACCTTTTTTCTTGTCCTTCAGATAGAACCCACTTGAAATGTATAGTCAAATAACTGTTTTAAAGTCATTTGAAATAGTTTTCTAAGTTAGGCCGCCAAGTGGATATTTAATTGGGTTAATTTGCTTCATTTACTTTTTTGATTCTTAGGGCTTACATTTTCTTAAAGATTACTTTGTAAATTATTGTCTTAATTTTTTAAGCATTAAATATTACATAGTTCTAAAGTCATACTACAAGCAAAATATATTAAGTGAATTTTAGCTCCTATTCTGTACCCTCTTCTCTATTGCCTCACTTTAAAATATTTGGCTTATCTTTCCTTTTTAAAAAGAGTAAGGGCGGGCCACAGTGGCTCTGCAGGCAAAGTTCCAGCCTGCCATGCTGGAGACCTGGATTTGATTTCCGGTGCCTATCCGTGCAAAATATATATATATATATACCTCTCTTGCTATCTATATTTACCTATCTTTCTATATATCTATGTACTAGTATATGCAAACACCTTTTTGTAGTTTTGGCAGAATACCATATCTTGGGTGATAGGTAAATATGTATGTAATTTTGGAAGATTGCCATATCCTTTTCCATGGAGGTGCTGCCATTTGCTTTTTCATCAGACATTTATGAAAGTGGTTGCTCTCTGCAGATTCAATAACGTTCTATGTGGTCAAACTTCTGCATTTTAGGATTGGTGTCTGAATGCTCTTTTACTTTTCATTCCTCTAACGCTCCGTGAGGACACACACCTGTCCATATGCTGATGCTTCAAGGACACTTTTGAGTTGGACATTTGTCGCTCTGCCTCCTGTGTTGCTGCTGTGCATTTTTGTTTTGCTTTTATCTTTACATTCAAAATTATTTTACACAGTCACATGAATCTACGTTTTTCCATATTGCATTCAGGTTTTTGGTTATTGCCAGGAAAGTTTTTCCCGATCCCAAGCTGTAGGGAAATTCACTCATAGTATTTGGATCTGTTCTTTACCTTGAGTAGTTAATTAATCAATTAATTATTGCTTATTTTTATTTTTTACATTGAAGTCTAAAATCTTAAACTCAACATGCTCCAAACCAACTTTTCCACATGCTTTGCCATATCACCACTATCCTTGACACCATTCTCTCCCTTCTCACCACCCAATGATAACCATTTCTCTAGAGTGGAATTTCTTCATTTTCTCCACTGCTCCTTTTTGTTCAACTTGTTACCTTTTACGTGGTCTAGAGGAATTGGCCTAACCAGTGTCCCTACATTCTCCCTCACACATTGTGAGGGACAGATCCTATTTTATCTTCACTTATGCCCGCAATGCTGATTTAGAAAGCCATCTTTTCCCATGGATTTGAGACGCTACCTTTATCTTATATTAATCTTCTAAACATAATGGGTCTATTTATAGATTTCTATTCCAGTCCATTGGTCTGTCTGTCTAAATGTGTTTATATAACAGATTTTATTCTGGAGGAGGTAATACTCTGCTTCACATTTTGTTCTTTTTTCATAAGGAGTTCCTGCTATTATTACTTATTTGTTCTTCCAAATAAACTTTGTAATCAACTTATTTAGTGCCTGGAAAATAATATAAATGATATTATTTTTTGTTGTATCACAATAAATTTAGAAATTAATTTCACCATGTTTAAAAATATGGTATGTCTTTTTGGTAGTTCCACTCTGCTTTTCAGTCTTTCAGTAAGTTTTCCTCATAGACTTTTCATATTTCTTTTATGTTTGTACCTAAGGTTATTTATTTGTTAGATTGTTTCTTTGTTTTTGCTTATCTAAAAGGAATCTTTTATCATGTCCCAAACTGGCTTTGTATTTAATATATTAAGGTCACTAATGTTTTACATGTTGACTTACTATAGTGGTATTCAATTTTCTTATGGCTCATAGTAGGTTTTGACTTGATTCTTTTGCTTTTCAATGCTATTAATAAATTTTTAGTCTTGTTTTCCAATTCTTAACCTCTAATTGCCGTATATTGTCTATTTATATTGGTTAATTGCTTAAACAAAATGTTAAAATGTAGGGGAGGTGGTAGATTTCTTGTATTACCTCATCCTTTTCCATATTTCCCATTAAGTAAGATGCTGGCTTTGGGCTTGAGATTTTCTGTCAGTTCCTATTTTATTGAGTAGTTTTTACAGGAATGAGTAGTACCTTCAAGATATAACTGGTAAATGGAAGATGCACATATTATTTTTCTCCCTTAGCCATATTTATATGGTATGTTAAATTAAGAGAGTCTTTAATGTTGAGACACCTTTGTATTCCTGAAATATACACCACTTTTTGTTGTTGTTTTTAAGTTGCTTGTTTATCTATGCTGGTGGCTTCTGTTTGTTAACATTTTATTTGATATTCTTTAATGTATATTTTTAAGTGAGATTAGTATGTATTCTTTTCTGGGGTGGTTTTTGTTATGTTTGGCATCAACATTTCACTCTTTTCATAGATTTGGAGCATTTCTTTTCTGTACCGTGAAACAGTTTAGGTAGCTTTTGGAATGTTTGAACTTTGAAATAATGGTAGAATTCCTACCTGAAAATATTCAGGCCTGGTACTTTTTTGTGGGAGAGTTTTCCTGCAACTTTCTGTATTTCTTTTAAGAAAAGTAGTTAATTTAGACTCCTTGTCTTTATTGTTTGTTGGCTTTTGATAAGTTATATTTTCTCATTTCATCTGTTTTTTCTTATGTACTTGCATAGAGTTGTGCAAAGTATGACTTTTAACGCTTTCTCTTTTTTTGTTCCTTTTTTTTTTTAACATTTCCCTCTGGTGTACATTTATTTTAAAGAATAATAGAAAATCAGAAGAAAAATTCACTAGTAATGATTCATGTTGCAATGCAGATTATGATATCAAAACAATAGGAAAGAGGAGTGTTGAGAGGACAAAGATATCTTACAGTAAGGGTATGGCTAAATAAATAATGCTGGATATCTATGAGAGAATGTTATGTAGATGGAAAAAGATAGTCTCTTAATGTCCTAGGAAAATGACTTAGAGTCAATGTCAAATTTAAAAGGATATGAAGCTGCTTAAGAATATGGGCTTAGTAATATATATATATATATATATATATTATATATATATATATATATATTTTTTTTTTTTTTTTTTTTAACATGGGCGGGCACTGGGAAATGAACCCAGGTCCTCTGGGCGGCAGGTGAGCATTCTTGCCTGCTGAGCCACCGTGGCCCCTTAGTAATATTTTTAAAAGGGCCTAAGAAAGAGAATGGAAGAAATATACCAGATCATTAAACAGATAGATATGCATATTTCAAACCTCCAGAGTCAAAATGCCCTTGGAGACATGGAGGCTCCCTATGGCACGCGCTGTGTCTTTGTAATGAGGTGGGTTGAGTGTGAGCTACTTTCCCTAAGGAAGGCCTCAAAGTGATTTGGAAAGCAGAGCCCAATGTTACGTGTCCTTAATGAAGACGCAATGACATCCCCAGGCATTACCAAAAAGAAGCCTCCTTTGGTCAAAGTGCTTTTTCCTTTTCTTTTTTCTTTCCCTCTCTCCTTCTCACCTTCTCTTCTTTCCCAGAGTCTTTCCTGTGCAATAGAATTAAAATGCCCCCAAAGATTAAGAAAATCAAAACGATCTGTTGAATCATTTATTCATGCAACCACTATTTATGAAGTTCCCAGAATTCTTCTACTGTGGGGAGAAAAGAGAGGAGGCCCCTGCCCTTGGGGAGGTTATCGAGGTGGGGTGGGGGCTGCAGTGTCTGTGCGGATTGGTTGAGTATAAGTGTGGTGAGCACCTCTGGAGTGCTGGGAGCCACCTGCCTGCCTGGTCAGTACCAGCTGGGAGCTGGTGACAAATTCCTGGGCACTGCTTCCCACCTGCTGAGTGACAGTCCACTTCCCACCTACTGAGTGACAGTCCACTTCCCACCTACTGAGTGACAACCCGCTTTTTAGTGTCAAATAAGAGCTAGTAGAAACTGCAGTTTCTGGGGTTCCAGAACACAATAAAACAGGAACGGTGTTTTGTTGAAGCCAAAGCTCAACGTCTTACCTGCAATTTCAACACTTCTTCCGATTCTGTCACATTCATCTGACCTCTCTATGAGGTGCATGCTTTCTGTTTTGCATATTGTTATGATATTAATGATTAGCAACTACAGATTTTTGACCTTCCCTATTGTGTCAGGTAATTTTTACAGATACCATGTCTTAAAAACAAACAAACAGAATGAAAAAATGCAAAACAGAGAGCAAAATCCTAAGGCCTTTCAGGAAGAAGTAGCAGCTCCTCTTACCCCACTGTGAGTTAGTCCAAGTCTAGAGTATCAGTGACCTTCCTCCCCTAACTGAAGGTCATTACCCCAACCATCATGCATCTGGGCATGACTTCCCATACCTGCTCTTCTGCCCTCAGGATCCAGCAAGCTCAGATGTGTACGAGTGATCTCCGGGCCAGGTGGCCTCTCTGGGTCTCCCCTGTCCTTGGCTGCAGTTCCGAAGGTCTCCACTTGGATAGCTGAACGGCTTCAGACCATAAGCACAAGAAGGCAAAAAGTAGACATAGATATGAGGGTATTATTGATTGAGAAGTGTTTTTGAGGAATGAAGGAGAGGAGAAAGAAGGAGCAAACTTATTAAACCCAACTTTGCAGTGGTGAAAGTGAGACTTTGTGGAGATCTCCTTGACATCAATTATTTTATTTTTATTTCCAGTGCAGGTAGAATCACCCCCATTTTCATATGAGAAAACTAAGATCACTTTGGGTTCTGTGCCTTGCCTAGTGTCTAAGTGGCAGGGGACAGGCTTGTATTCAAGCCATGGACTCTAAATCTGGAGCTCATTTCTTTTCACCATGCTGCTTCCTTCCTCAAAACTTGAGTAAAGATTTAAACATAATAGGGTCCTTCCAGAAGCCCAGTCCTAAAAGTAGGGGTTGGGCAATAGGGAGGGTATTACAACCATTGCAGCTTTCTTGAGCAGGAAGAGAATTGGCACTGAGATAGACTCAGGGTTAATGTTGAAACATGGAAGCTTTTTCTGAGGATGCTAGGTACAACTTAGAGCTATCCACACCCCCAATGATCTGGTTTTTGTCCTTTTGAGATCTTAAAAAAATCTCTCTCTTCTCCTTGTTGTGTTTCTGATGCTCCCCAATGGCATTGGGGCTGAGCAATCAAGCAAAGGAAGGAAAATCAACAGGTCTCCAAAAATAATGGAACTCAGAGCAGATGGTCTCCAAATGTCAAATGTGAGATGTGTGTCTGTGCTGGTTTGAAAGGATGTATGTACCCTAGAAAAACCACAGTTTAATCCTAATCCCATTTTACAAAGGGAACTGTTTCTTCTAATCCCTATTCAGTACTGTGTGTTTGAAACTATATTAGATCATCTCACTGGAGATGTGACTTAGGGAGTCACATCTTTTTTTTTTTTTTTAATTTTTTTTATTAATCAAAAAAAAGAAAAGAAATTAACACAACATTTAGAAATCATTCCATTCTACACATGCACTCAGTAATTCTTAGTATCATCACATAGATGTATGATCATCATTTCTTAGTACATTTGCATCGATTTAGGAAAAGAACTAGCAAAACAGCAGAAAAAGATATAGAATGTTAATATAGAGAAGAGAATTAAAATAATAATACTAATAAATATATATATATATATATAAAGGAAAAAGAAAAAAAACAAAAACAAAAGATACAAACACACCAACAAACAAACAAAAAACCATATTTCAGGTGCAGCTTCATTCAGTGTTCCAACCTAGTTACATTACACTTAGGTATTATTGTGCTGTCCATTTTTGAGTTTTTGTATCTAGTCCTGTTGCACAGTCTGCATCCCTTCAGCTCCAATTACCCATTATCTTACCCTGTTTCTAACTCCTGCTGGTCTCTGTTACCAATGATATATTCCAAGCTGATTCTCGAATGTCGGTTCACATCAGTGGGACCATACAGTATTTGTCCTTTAGTTTTTGGCTAGACTCACTCAGCATAATGTTCTCTAGGTCCGTCCATGTTATTACATGCTTCATAAGTTTAGTCTGTCTTAAAGCTGCATAATATTCCATCGTAGATATACGCCACAGTTTGTTTAGCCACTCGTCTGTTGATGGACATTTTGGCTGTTTCCATCTCTTTGCAATTGTAGATAATGCTGCTATAAACACTGGTGTGCAAATGTCCGTCTGTGTCTTTGCCCTTAAGTCCTTTGAGTAGATACCTAGCAGTGGTATTGCTGGGTCATAATCCATTCTGCCATTCTATGTCTTTTGATTGGGAAATTCTGTCCATTAACTTTTAGTGTTATTACTGTTTGGATAATATTTTCCTCTACCATTTTGGCTTTTGTATTATATATATCATATCTGATTTTCCTTCTTTCTACACTTTACTCCATACCTCTCTCTTCTGTCTTTTCGTATCTGACTCTAGTGCTCCCTTTAGTATTTCTTGCAGAGCTGGTCTCTTGGTCACAAATTCTCTCAGTGACTTTTTGTCTATAAATGTTTTAATTTCTCCTTCATTTTTGAAGGACAATTTTGCTGGATATAGGAGTCTTGGTTGGCAGTTTTTCTCTTTTAGTAATTTAAATATATCATCCCACTGTCTTCTAGCTTCCATGGTTTCTGCTGAGAAATCTACACATAGTCTTATTGGGTTTCCCTTGTATGTGACAGATTGTTTTTCTCTTGCTGCTTTCAAGATCCTCTCTTTCTCTTTGACCTCTGACATTCTAACTAGTAAATGTCTTGGAGAACGCCTATTTGGGTCTATTCTCTTTGGGGTGCGCTGCACTTCTTGGATCCGTAATTTTAGGTCCTTCATAAGAGTTGGGAAATTTTCAGTGATAATTTCTTCCATTAGTTTTTCTCCTCCTTTTCCCTTCTCTTCTCCTTCTGGGACACCCACAACATGTATATTTGTGCGCTTCATATTGTCATTCAGTTCCCTGATCCCCTGCTTAAGTTTTTCCATTCTTTTCCCTATAGTTTCTGTTTCTTTTTGGAATTCAGATGTTCCATCCTCCAGTTCACTAATTGTAGCTTCTGTCTCTTTAGATCTACCATTGTAGGTATCCATTGTTTTTTCCATTTTTTCTTCTTTGTCCTTCACCCCCATAAGTTCTGTGATTTGTTTTTTCAGATTTTCTATTTCTTCTTTTTGTTCAGCCCATGTCTTCTCCATATCCTCCCTCAATTTATTGATTTGGTTTTTGAAGAGTTTTTCCATTTCTGTTCGTATATTCAGCATTAGTTGTCTCAGCTCCTGTATCTCATTTGAACTATTGGTTTGTTCCTTTGACTGGGCCATATCTTCAATTTTCCGAGCGTCATCCATTATTTTCTGCTGGTGTCTGGGCATTTGATCAGATTTCCCTGGGTGTGGGACCCAGCTGGTTGAAAGGTTTTTCTGTGAAATCTCTGGGCTGCTTTTCTTTTCCTGCCCAGTAGGTGGCGCTCGTCTGTCTGCGGGGCAGTCGGCCGGGGAAACCGCACGTGGAGGCGGGGGTCGCTGGCCGCCGCGGCTTGGGGGAGTGCCGGTCCAAATTGCCCAGCTGGCCCAAGACGCCAAGCGCGTGACGGGAGGGCCCCGCTATCCAACGTTCCCAGTCAGACCGGGGAGCCACGTGCGTGGAGGGGACCCCAGTCGCCAGCCGCCCCGGCCGGGAAAACGCGCGCCCCTCGGGTATCTCACCGCAGCGGATTCTCCCTGCCCGTTCAGCCGTTCCAGAATGGGGTACGCTGTCTTTTTGGTCTCTGTCATGGCTCCGGGAGCTGTTTCGTATTGTTTCTGTTTCTTTAGTTGCTTTTCTGGAGGAGGAACTAAGACCCGCGCGTCTTACTAAGCCGCCATCTTCTCCAGAAGTCGCCGGGAGTCACATCTTGATGTGATCTTGATGTAATCTTGAGTGATCATGAGTGGTTGTTAAAATGGATTAGGTGGAGACATATCTCTACCCATTCAGGTGGGTCTTGATTAGTTTATTGGAATCCTATAAAAAGAAGAAACATTTCGAAGAAGAGGAGAGATTCTGAGAGAGCAGAATGTCATAGCCACAAGAAGCAGAGAGTCCACCAGGCAGCGACCTTTGGAGGTAAAGAAGGAAAATGCCTCCCAGGGAGCTTCATGAAACAGGAAGCCAAGAGAGAAAGCTAGCAGATGATGCCATCTTCGCCATGTGCCCTTTCAACAAGGGAGAAACTGTGACTGTGTTCACCATGTGCCTTCTCACTTGAGAGAGAAACCCTGAATTTCATCAGCCTTCTCGAACCAAAGAATCTTTCCCTGGATGCCTTTGATTAGACATATCTATAGACTTGTTTTAATTGGAAATTTTCTTGGCCTTAGAACTGTAAATTTGAAATTTATTAAATTCCCTTCTTAAAAGCCATTCCATTACTGGTATATTGTCTTCCAGCAGCTAGCAAAGTAGAACAGTGTCTAAGAATGGATTTGTGGGGGAGTCCATGAATGAAGAGACTGAGATTCCAAATCACTACAAGTCATTTGCTCAACCATCTATTTATCTAATCATCAATTAATCATTCATTTATTCATTCATTCTTTAAAAAAAAAAACCGCTTATTGAGTATGTACTTTGTGCCCAGCTTTAGTCTATATGCTAGGGATACTGAAGTGAATGTCACTAAGGTCCTCCCAGATCAGCCAGAAATAAAGAACTCAGAGAGGTGGTCACAAAACAATATAAGAAGTGGCATAAAAGTTGTACAAAGGGCTTTCAAAAAGAAGAAGGAACATATCTTCTTATGGATAATTTTGCAAGTTTCCACAAAGGCGGTTTTGGTCTTTAAGGATGAAAAAGAGTTTGTCAGGCAGATACATTTAAAAAGGGTATGTATGCCTGGTAATGAGAACAGCAGAAACAAAAGTACAAAGTAATAAGGCTTTAGTGGCTTGTGGCTGTATCAAAATATGTCTGTGTGTAGGTGGGGAAGACAGGAAGCAAAACTAGATTGTTGGAACCAGGTTCTGAACAGTCAGGGAGGCCAGGCCAAAATTTTACATGGGATTCCGTAGACAACGGCAGGATGATGAAGTTCTGCTCAGATGCCTATCTCTACCTTGGCATCATTTAATGAGCTCACCAGTTCTGACTGGGGTTTCTCTGAAGCTTGTTCTTCAACTCTGCTGGCTTGTGACTAATATACATGAATGGAATGAGATCAGGGATACAAACAATTTATCGGAGTTGATCATCTCATCTCAATTCCATCACAACACCGTAATTGGTCTCAGGGACAGTGGTGTCATCTCCTGTGATGCAAACCTGAGGACAGCTCCACTGCTGAGACACTCATGGGATTTGGTCATTTAGTCACAGTTTATCAAGAACATATGATATGCTTGACTTTTGTATATGTTATGCTGTTGCATTCCTGTATTATCCTGAGAAGCAGGTGGTTTTAACCTCATTATCCACAGGAAGAAACTGAGGGTCAGGTAGGTAAAGTGTCCAGTTCAAGGTCACACAGCTAAAAAGCAGTAAAGCTGGTATCAAGTTCAGGTTTTTGGCTTCCAGATCTGGTGTAATCAGGAATGAGATAGAGAATACTTCTTACCCTCTGCTGATGAAAAGGATTCTCATCGATTTCAGACAAATCATCTGAATTCGTGACATTTCATTGAACATGTCTTTATGAGCCAGGCACTGCTCTAAGTTTAGAAAGAAAGACTCTGGTCCTTACTGGGTTCATACTCTGATGAGCCTGACAGGTAGTAAGTGAACCAACAACTATTTTCTTAACTTCTTCAATCCTCAGTCAAAGCTGTGATGGTCTAAATGAGTAGCTAAAGGACAGGGTTCCATCCCAGAACTGGAAAGCTGAGGGTTTCATTCTTGAGGAAAGTCTTATTTCTGCCTGAAGATATCATAAGGTTGATTGATCAGGGCATAAACCATCTTTTCCATGAAAGCTCCATTTTTCCTTGAAGACTTGAATTGAAGAGATTGTTAGGGAAAGGCTACAGAAGTATACTTCCTCAAACTGATTAAGGGCATCTATGAAAAACTATAGTTAACATCACATGTAATGGTGAAGTTTTAAGTGCTTCTCCCCTCACCCCCTGAAGTTTGAGAATAAGGCAAGAACATCCACTCTCATCACTTTCATTCATCATTGTGCTGGAAATCTTAGCCATTGCAATAATGCAAGAAAATGAAATAAAGGCACAAATGTCAGAAGGAAATAAGCAAAACACCCTTTATTTGCAGATAGCATAACTATTTACATAAGAAAGTCTGTAGAATCTATGGAATCTTAGAAGAAATTACTAGAACTAGAAATCAATTACATTTTTCTATATAAAAATGAAACAGTTGGAAAGTAAAAATCAAACAATATGTTTTGCAATAGTATCAAAAAATAAAAGACTTGAGAATATTTTTAACCAAGGATGAGTGTATTAGTCAGGGTTCTCAGCGGAACAGAACCAACAGGAGATAGCTGTAAATATGAGATTTTATAAAAGTCTCTCAAGCAACCGTCAGGATGCATGTGTCCAAATTTTGTACGGCAGGCTGCAAGCTGACGGTTCCGATAAAGGTCTTCAGTGAACCCCTGAGGAGAGGCTGGCTGGCTGCAGAGAGCGAAATTCTCTCTTTTGACTTCTTTAAAGCCCTCAACTGATTAGATTAAACATCACCAATAGCAGAAGACACTCCCCTTGGCTGACTGCAGATATAATCAGCCATAGATGTAATTAATGTGTTGATGATTTAATAAACCTTAAATTTAATAAGATTTCTGGTTTATAACTCAGTCACAAAGTATCCTTGCAGTAACATTTAAGCCAGTGCTTGCTTGACCAGACAACTGGGCACCATCACCTGGCCTAGTTGACACATGAACCTGACCATCACAATGCACATGACCTCTGCATCGAAATCTGTAAAACATTACTGAGAGAAATTTAAAAGGACTGACATAAATGAATCCATAAACCATCCTTATGTATCAGAAGATTCAGTAGTGTTGTGATGGAAATTATTCTCAAATTCATCTGTGTTCAATGTAATTTCAATAAAAATTCCAGCAGGCTCTTTTTTGATAGGGCTTGATAAGCTGATTCTAATGTATATGGAAATGCAAATTTCCACATACAAATTTATAGAATAGACATGAAAATGTTTAAAAAAGGAATAGGGAAGTTGGGATCTTATATTACCTGATTTCAAAATTCAATATAAAGCTACAGTAATCGTGTATGGTATTGGTGAAGGAATAAACATTTAGATCAATGAAACACATACATGTAAGGTCAATTAATTTTTTACAAAGATGCTGATTTAATTAACAGAGAAAAGAAGATATTTTCAACCAGTGGTGTGGAAACAACTTTATCTGACAAAATAATAAATAAACACAAGTCCTAATCCCATACCACATGCAAAAAGATTAACTATTTGAAATGAATAACTGGCCTAAATGAAAGAGCTAAAACTACACAATTTTGAAGAAAAATACAAGAGAAAATCTTTGTGATTCTGAGGTAGGCAAATATTTCTTAGATCATTAAAAACACCAGCCATAAAAAATGATAAGTTAGACTTTATTAAAATTTCCAAAATCATTCTTATTCAAAAGGCAAAGTTAAGTAAATGAAATGCAAGACACAGAATGGGAGAAAATATTTGTAGCACATGCATCTGACAAAGAACTTGTATCCAGAGTATGGAAAGAACTCTCATAATTCAAAAATAAGAAGGCAAGTGACCCAGTAACAAATGGATGAAAGGTTTGAAAAGGGAATAGCAAATGTTGGTGAGGGTGTGGAGTAACTGGAATGCTCACTCCCCACTGCTGAGAATGTACAAGAACACACCCACACCGAAAAACAGCTGGGCAGTTTCTCAGAGAGTTAAACACACACCATAACTTCCGTTTCTAGGTGTTCACCAAACAGACATGAAAACATACGTTGACAGAGAGACTTGTAAATGTTCACATCAGCTTTGTTTATAATAGCTGAAAACTGGAAAAAAACCAAATGTCCATCAACATGCGGATGAGAAAGAAGCTATAGTACATCCATGCAGTAGAATATTCCTCAGCAACAAAAATGAACAAATTATCAATACATACAATATGCATGAATCTCAAAATAAGTATAATGAGTCAAAAAAGGCAGATAAATGAATGAACAAAATGTTTGATGCCATTTATACATAGAATGCTAGAAAATGCATCTTAATCTATATTGTCACAAAGCCAATCAATTTTTCTGGGGCCAGAGGCAGAGAGAGGATAGCTTGCTAAGGGGCAAGAGGATGGAAGTGCTATTTACACCTCTAAAAATGATTTTACAGGTGTCAAGCCAAAGTAATTGAACTGCATACGTCACACATCAGCAGTTTATTGCCTATAGGTTATGTCCCGATGAAATAGGTTAAGATGAAGGAGACAGGGTCGGGGGGTGAGGGCAGGGGGTTGGAAAAAGACATCACTAAGCTGGTCCATAGTGTGGGCTTGAGAGATCAGAGGAAGGAGAAGTTTCCACTACCCAGATTCTACCTGTGGGTCTGATCAGCCTGGGGTCCGAAGACGGTGCCATCCTTACCTAGATCTGAGAGGGTTCAAACTCCAGGAAATTTTTGTTTCCCTATGCCTGATATCCCTTGCTTTTCACCCAAAATGAGATGGAATCTTGAACTAAGTCAGCAGATAGGGACTCTTTCATGAACTTTTTACATAGCTTTGAGTAATGATACACTCTCTCTCCTTGATATATATATATATATATTATTATTATTTTTTTGCATGGACAAGCACCAGGAATCGAACCCGGGTCTCCAGCATGACAGGTGAGAACTCTGCCTGCTGAGCCACCGTGGCCTGCCCTTCCTTGATATTTAAATCTGCAAAATGGAGTTGTTGACCTAGAGCCCAGGATAATTAGAAAGATTCCTTACGGAGTTGACATTTAATTGTTTCTTTGCTTTTCTGTGTGTGGTTTTCTTGTTTGTTTCAGTAACTTTTTTTTTTCCAAGAAATACATTCTTCAAAGATAATCCTGGAATTCAAAACTCCTTGGCATGAAATCTGACGTGCTTCAGAACCTGGCCGTGCCTTCCTTTCGGGCTGCGCTGCTGCTTGTTCTGTCCCAGCTCCAGGCTCCAACAGCCTTGAACCATTTCCCCAGCACTCCAGGCTCCTTGGACTTCTGCACACTCTCCCTTCTCCTCGGAATGTCTTCCCCACTCTCTGTTCTGACAAGCTCCTAGTAGGTCTTCAGGTCCCAGCTCAAACATTCGCTCTTGGAAACTTCTTCTGGCTTCCTCAGACTCAAATAGTTACTTCTTTCTCTGTGATTTCCCAGCTCTCTTTTGGAGTTTTGCTGCAGTGCTATCATGATAGATTACAATGATTTAGTTTTTAACAGTTGCTCCTCACAAATGAAAAATTCAGTTGTTTTGCTTGTTTGGCTATTGTTTTAGCCTCCATCTGCATGCAGGAACTACCATAACAGAGCAGTAAAATAAAATTAAAGTAAAATTCTGGGATCAGAGAAAAGGCCTAGGTGTTTAGTATGTTTAGTTTTAAGTTCCTACTTTGTTGCTAAAGTTGGATGTGATTCTGGCTTAGGGCAACTTGGAGGCCAAAAAAGAACCAAGAACGATGAGTTACACCATCAGTCCTCCCTGCCTCCGAAGGGAAAACAAAGACGGTCCCAGAAAAAGCGAACGTTTTTCTAGCCCTCTGTTTTCACATAAATGTCTTCTACATGACTTTGCCATGGGGACACTAGGAGCAGGTGTGGCCGGTGCTCGGGCACGCCCCAGAGCACAGGGAACTCACAGGTGGTGTGTTTCCCTCCACGAGGGCCACAAGACGCCGAGCACAATCCGCCCTGGTGCTCGGGGGAACTGGGGTCCAACGGGGACTCCAGGGCACCAGGCTGCCCAGTGGACAAGCTGCTTAGGCACCAGGGCGACTCTGCTGGGACCGTTATCACCCTCCTTCTACA
The DNA here is from genome assembly GCF_023851605.1 of Tamandua tetradactyla. Lineage (NCBI taxonomy): Eukaryota > Metazoa > Chordata > Mammalia > Pilosa > Myrmecophagidae > Tamandua > Tamandua tetradactyla. The sequence continues at coordinate 70,614,003 of NC_135329.1, forward strand.
GCAGAGGCTGAGAGAGGCCACAGCGAGAGGCAGCCCTTCCTCAGGTGGGTTTTGGACCCCTGAGATGTGCCAGGAACTTTCTTGCCCCGTGGAGAATTTAGTGAGGAAAACAGACCCCCACTCTCAGGGTCATCCAAGTTTTCAGGAAGGGACAGACAAACACCCAGTCTACTAAGCGTGTATTCTGTTAAATGGTGATACATGCTAGGAGGAGGAGCAATGCAAGGTGGATGAAGCAAGTGGGGAGGGGGTGTACTGTCTGACAGTGGTGTGGGAGAGGGTCTCTCAGGCCCCCCAACAGGGTGGGCTTTGAACAAGGCTTGGGTGAAGTGAAGGAGTGAGCCCAGTTTCTCTGAGGGGGCGAGCACCTATTCTAGGGGCGGAAACTGCAGCTGCAAAGTCTGAGGTGGGACCATGCACGGAGTTGCCAAAATGGAACCAAGGCCAGCGTTGCTGGAGCAGAAGGGTGAGGGGGAGGGGGTGGTGGGAGCTACTGGCCGGGGCCCACGGGCCCAGCTCACGTGATCCTCTGCCGGCCATGGCGAGGACCTTGGGGTTTGCTCCAAATGAAGTGCAACAACAGCAGGAGGGCAGAGGTTGGATGTGATCTGACTCACGGTATCTTAGCACCCAAGGTTGCCTTAACAAACTACCATTGACTTGGCGGCTTAAAACTACAGAAATGCAAACTCTTAAATTCTGGATGCCAGATATCTGTGATCAAAGGGTCAGCAGGGACACGCTCCCTCCAGAGGGTCGAAGGGAGAATCCTTCCTTGGCTGGAGACTGCGTTATCCATCCATCCACATGGCCACCTTCCCTGGTGTGTCTGGGTCTTCTTTTTTTTTAAAAAAAAAATCTCTTACGAGGACGTTTGCTGTTGGATTCAGGACCCCACTGTGCCATCCAGAATGATGTCTTTTTGAGGTCCATAATTAAATTACATACATCTGCAAGGACCTCAGAACCAGGGTATTAGGACTTGGACAGATTTTCTCGGGAGTTGCCATTCAATCCCCTCCAGGTAATAAGAGGTTCGTGCTCTCTTTTTTTGCAGAAAACAGTCTGTAAGAGAGCAGGGGAGGAGGTAGGGAGCCCAGCCAGGAGGCTCTTACAATTTTGCACGTGAGAGGTGCCGGTGGCTTCGGCCACGCTGCTGACAGTGGAGGTGAGAAGTGGAAGGACATAGTTCCAGCCCAGTGCCCGTTTTGACTGAGACTTAGGGGAGGAGAGAAGGCTTTCTTCAAGGACAGAAGGAAATTAACATTGACAGAGATGAGTTGGCTGTGGGAGGAGCACGTTTGGGGAGTGGAGAGCGATCAAGAATTTAGTTTTGGATATATGCAGTTTCCCTGTTAGACATCAAAGCAGGGATGTGAGGTGAGTGGTTGGATAATTCAGTCTGGAGTTCAAAAGACAGGTTGGTGCTTTAGATATAGATCTGTGATTCATCAGTGGAACTGGCTGAGAACACCTAGGGAGAGAAGGTAGAAAGAAAAGAGGCCAGAGGATGCAGTCTTGGGGTTTTCCAGAGTTTGTCTGTTGGGAGGAAGACTGAGAAACCAGCAAAAGACACAGAGACAAAACAGCCAATGTTTGGGAAACCGAGAGTTGGGATTTGAATGGAAATCTGTCTGAATCTAAGTTCCTTTTCCAATGCCATATCGAGGGGAAGAAATGTGAATTGCAAACCTCTGTGCTCCACTGGTTATGGCAGGCCTGGCCAGAGCCGATTTCAGTCATGTCTCTGCTTTATGGTGAGGAAGACCCCAGTCCTGGCGCCATGCAGGCTGGAGGCTCTACGAGGGTGCTGCCATGTGATGGGTGGAGCAGGGCGGGAAGGGGCAGTGAGAAGGGAGGACCTTCACTTTCTCCAGCAGCTGAAGGAGTCCTCCGCCTCCTGGGGGTGTTCCAGGAAGCCCCCAGCCACCCAAGCCAGCCCTAGAAAGAAAGGCGTGGAAAGACCATGGTTAGAGAGAAGGGATGCTCCTCTGGTCTGCAGAGTGGGAGCCAATGGGAAGAGAAAAGAAAGGACAAGAGAGGGGAGAGGTTGTGGCTAATGAGGAGAAAGGCTTAGAGGAGTGGAGGAAGGTCAGAACAGGGAGAGTTGCCTCGGGGGATGTGGATATCGGGGGCCCCGATGGCATGACGTAACTGGTGGCGAGCCTTTCCTCTCACCCTGGTCTGCATCTCCCTGCACCCCACTTCCCCGTTCATGAGTGTGGCTAGGTCCTGCTCTCCTCCTGAGTCTGTGATGGTGATCAGATGGGATAATGCAAGTTGAAGAACCTTGTAAATGGAAAGCACAGCGACCGGGCAAGGGGTTAGCTTTGAAGGAGGGGTTAAGTGTAGTTGCTTGGAAAATGATATGTCTGCCATTTCAAAAATATATTTAATCTAACTGAATCTTTCTAATGTGGCACAACAGACAGATTTGGAGCTTCTAATCTGTGCCAAGCTCTGTATCCAGCTTTGGAGAAATAAAGAACAAGACTAAGTCCTGACTCTCAAGGCTCCTTGTCTAAGGGAGGTGGAGGTGGTGGGTGAGGTAAAGCCATCCCTGCTTCCTCACTGAGAGTCTCACCACCTTGTGACATTTGCACGTGCTCCCTATGTCCGTGATGACACTGGCTTGGCCTTTGGGGATACAGCCATGAAGAATGAGCGATCTGCACGTGTGCCCAGTTGGAGCAGAAAGAATGCTGAGCTGCGCAGTTGGCCCCCGTGAGCACCATCTTGGAGCTTATGGAAATGCAGTCTCAGGGGGCCTTCTTAGACTGCAGCAGACCCACCTGCCACACAATCTGCAGGTGACTCACGTTGAAACTGCAGAAGCATTACAAGGCTGACGTTGTGGTCCGGGTAACTCTGCCTTGGGGGAATGCACTTGGTCAGAGGATGTGTAGCTGCGTTGCTGGGCTCTACCCACCAGATGCCATCCCCAGTCCCCTGCAGTAGTGACAACTAAAGCTGCCTCCAGACATCACCAGAGCCTCTGAGCACCTGCGAACCTGGACCCGCAGATTCTCAGGCTCCATCCCCGATCCACGTAACTGGAAACTCTTCAGGGGGAGCTGAGCCCCTTGCATTTCAGCTGGCCTCCAGGCCATTTGGACGCACAACGGACCTGGAGAACTACCCGCTGGGTTGGACCCACTGGCTGCATAGTAGAAGTACCTGGGGAGCTTTGGTGAAAACCTAACATCCAGGCCCCACCCAAACCAATGAAACCAGAATCTTTGGGGGTGGGTGACCCAGGAGAATCAAAGTTACAGCTGGCATTGAGAATCTGAAATAAGACCGACACAGGAGAAGGGATCTCCCAAGTTCAGAGCTCAGGTCTTACTTTCTAGTCCTGGGCCGTCCCTCTTTGGGAAGAGCAGACAGCCACAGGCAGCCTCTCCCATTGGCTCCCGGAAACCCACACCCCAGGGCCTGTTCAGGCACATCTCTGATGGGCGTCTGATGTGTCCTAACGAGACGCGTGGGGACACAGACGGCCAGGAGACTCTGTCGGTGTCCTAAAGGACGGCCTTTAGGACATCATTGTGTTCATAGGTTTTTGGACACCGGCTGAGAATTTCAGATCCCTTCTGCCTTTCTCTGCCTGTGGCTCCCACCCCCGGCGTGGCACGGTGGAGCATTTACTGACTTCTTTCCACCCGGCTCCCTCGGTGATGGGCTGCATCAGGAAACACCGTAAATGTCAGCACTCCTGTAGAAATGTCTGTCACAGGTGGTAACCGACAGTCACTCAAGCGCTGCTGGACAGAAATGGGCAGGGGCAGTATTTGGGACTCTTTCCGAGGAGACGAATAGTGAGCACACCCCACACCCAGGCCTGGGCTGGGTGCACTGGGATAGGCCCAGGGAACAGCTCCCGCTGAAGCCGGGCACTGCCACCCCCTCTGGGGACCTGAGCAGCCTGTGACCGACTCACGCTTATCATCTCAGATGTTGTCACGGTGCAGCTTTGTGAAACTGAGGCTGGAAAGACCCACGGGCAGCAGGCGTCCTGTCTCTGAACACTCTGCTCCTCCTTGGTCCATCAGCCAGCGTTTCCCACACTGGGAATACCTGGAGGTTCCGGCTGCTCCCATAGAGGCCATGGTCGGACACCAAGGCCAACAGAGAAACTGGCGCATTGCTTGTGCCTCTTACTTGCTTCCGTATCTCAGCCAAACCTGTCCACTCCTCTCTGAGACCCGCATTCCCAGACTCCCTTGCTGTAGGTTTCCTGTTAGGTTCTGGTGACAGGAAGGATAAAGGGGGCTCTCTTCCCATTTTCCAGCGCCTCACAGTTTGGAGCACCCCTGTTACCAGCTGTGACTCTCGCCTGCACCCTGAGCTCCAGAGAGGCTGGTGTGGGGAGGCCCCTGAGGGCTCAGGGCTGGCTGTCAGAGTATCCTTGCCCCAGGTCAAAGCCCCAAGTCCTCTCTGAGGGCCCAGTGTCAGACATGCTGTCTACTTGGCTGTCAGAGCACTGGCCCCGCTGTCCCCTTCCCTGAACCTTTAGGTCCTGGTGACTCTGCCTTTTGTTCTCCTGACCCCAGAGCTAGCAGCAGCTTCCTGATATTATAAATCTCTGCAGTACATCAGCATCCACTCCTAACAATCTTTTATCCTTTCAGCACCAACGTAGCAAATCCCCTGTATTAAAGCCCCTCTGTTGGAAATAACTTTTCATGGTTTTTGGGTCCTGACTGGATCTGACTGATGCAGGCAGCTGAACTTCAACAGGGCCTTCCGGGAAAAGTGAAAGAGAAGGGGAGGCGAGGATGAGGCCTGGAATGTGAGAACACTTTGGCCATCACTGGCCTTGAGGGAACCCCTTGTAGATGGAATGAGGTGGCGGTGGTGTGCTGAGTGGCAGGTGGAGGCAGACCCTGGGCCCTGGAGGGGCTGTGCAGAGCGCAGTGCACTCCCTGGGGAGAACCTGGTGCAGGCGGCCCCTCCTAGAGGGCACAAGACGGTGGCCTTGCTTGTTGGTCATGCAAGAGGTGTTGGACCTGTCTCAAGGGCTAAAGGACTTTTGACAGGAGAGATGCATGAAGTGATTTGCATTTGCTAAAGAAGATTTTATCTGCTGCGAAGAGAATAATGGGAGAGAGGCTGAGGGGAAGCAGAGAGGCAGTTAGGAGCTTTTGTAGCATTTGTCCAGGGAAAGAGGGAGGAATGGGAGATGGTGGAGCACGGAGCTCCATCTCTCCACCCATATAACCACCTATCAGATGAGCAGGTTGGACTAGGTCAGGCATTCTACATCAGGTCTGTCGCCCACGCTGTGCTTCAGGAGCCTCAGAGATTGTCCACACAGGGCTGGAGGTATTTCCGTGTCTTCCTTAATTCCACAGGGAAAAGGTCCTCTGAGGGGTCAGAACCACTCACCCAGTCTGTCTCCAATGCACTTGCAGCTAAAATAGTCGATGATTCAAAATCCTGTGCCTTTCCGGTGGGGATGACACTCTGAGTTTTCCAGCTGGTTGCGGAACGTGAGCAAGGAAGAGGAGGGCATCCTGGCTTGACCCGGGGATGGGTTGATACCCCTGCTGGGCTGCTCCAAGTGCAGGTGTGGAGAGAGTGACAGCTGCCATGTCGCCTCCTGAGCATATGGCTGGAGGGCACCATTTCACTTCCACGTCACACCCCACAGAGATGGGCACCAGTGTAGTGAACAGTCTAGAGGCTCTCTGAGGGGATATGGCCAGGGCTCCCCTCTGCTCCGCCTGCCTCCATCACACTACCCTGCCTTCCCCGCCCTAGAACAAACGAGGGGTAGCCTTCTGGGGTCTGGGAGTTTGCGTTCCACTGCTGCCCCTACACCTAGCAGCCTCTGCCTTCTCCGCTGGCACATACTGTCTCCCCTCTCCTCTGACAGAACTGTGTTCTCCGGAAAAACAAAGTCTAATATCAGACATATCTTCAGTGATATGAATTGAGGTCACTGGGTCTGATCTCCAAAGGGAATAGCAGCTTCCTGTGCTGCCTGAGGCTGGAAATTTAGTTCCTTTTGGAGGATGTAGGTCATGCATGAGAGTGCTTCATCACGGTGCCCCTGAGATGCCAGCAGGCAAGCAGCAGCTGGCCCCTCTGTGTGTGCCCACCCAACCCACCTGGCCAGCCTGTGGCTCCATCCTTGGAATGGGCTGAAGTGCAGGATACCAGGGCCTTCCCTGGGACCCCCATATGCCCCATCTTGTTGGTATTTTTAAAATTTCTCTGTGGAAGCACTTTACGGTCAGCGACCCCGGTCACTGCAAAGCCGAAAAGAGCAGATTTATGGCAGGCCTGGAGAGCAACAATCCAAGGATGCATTTCCCCTACTTTCAGTAGGTAATTTATTTTTAAATGGCCTTTCTCTTATTTATGGACCTCAGAGACGCTGATGGCTGGGTGGACTGCATCTTATCAGGCTGCCCAAAGTAACTGGAGGACAGTGAAAGCTTCAGGTATCTCAAGGGGGAACCAGAACCCAGGGCTTCTTAGAAGCGCAGTGGAAGTGGGATGCCTCCCTTGGCTCCTGAGCCGCGATTTGAGCAGCGTCAGGCACCGAGGCATCTGGGCCAGGAAGATGCCGGCCCAGAGCTTCCCCAGAGACTTACCAACATTGCAGCTCGGCAGCACACGCCGCCCTTCCCGCCTGGTAAAGTGGGGCCGTGGCCGTGGTGCGAGGAATCCTATAAAACACCCAGCACCTCTGTACTCCATACACGCTCTCCACAAAATCCCTCTCATTAGCTCTCTCCCCTTATTCCCAGCTCATCTCTGGAAGGACAGAGCTGCAAACCCGGGATGTAAGGTGACCATCTTTATATGAGGTTCAGACACTTCCAAGACGCACGTTCAAACAATCAGCCTGCTTGAAATCCCACCCAGATGTTTGAATAGCCTCCATCCAAAGGTAACCAGGCAAGGTTGGCTGTTTATTTCTCGCACAGAAATGAAGATCTGCTTCCACTCCAGCATAATTACAGTTTAGCGGGGCCTTGTCTGAGACTGATGATTTTTGCAAGTACACAACTGTCTATTGCTCTCCGCTAGTTTGTTTCCATGGTGATCCAATTAAAGCAGCGCTGGGTGATGCCAGCCCAAAGGTAGCGGCTGCAAGTGCAGCTCCTGGTGGCTGGGGGCGCGTGGCCCGACCCTCCCACAGCACTTCCCCGATTTGGTAGGGAGAGCTGGTTGCCCAAGGGCTGACCCAGAAAATGCCATTGCTTTTGAGATAGTCGACGAATGAGATGCCTCTCCCTCCAGGCTCCCCAGTGGGAAAGGTGGTGGGCTCAGTGCTGCAGGCTGGCTGTGACCTTGGGGAAGTTGCAGATTCTCTTCCATGCTCAGTTTCCTCACGTGTTACTGGGTGACCTTGAGAAAGGAAAGGGTCTGTGACAGTGCCTTGAACAATGAATGCAAGCATCACTGGCCACCGTGTTCCTTCTTCTGCCAGCTCACTGCTCCCCAGTGGCTGGAGCATGGGGAGGGAGAGAGAAAGAGATGAGCCTGCTGTGTTAGGCGTTCCCAGCTTCAGATCATGCCCCGGACCCTGGTGGAGCGGGCGAACAGCCTCTTGGATTTGTCACTCACCGGTGACATGGAAACACGGCCACCCAGCTCACGCGGTGTTGTGAGGATTCAGGGAGGTGAAGTGAGGTGCTTGGTACGCTCCCAGCACACGAGGCCTCCGACTGCAATGACGACGCGTGCTCCCGGTGCAGGCGACGGTGGTCACCACGGAGCAAACAGGCCCCCACCTGCGACTTAGTCTTCGGAGGCATTGTTTGGTTTGAACCTTAGTCAGCATGACCCTGTGCAAATCATCTAACTTTATAGCTCCAGCCTTGACTGTAAAACGGGGATGATCAGTGGTGGAGCTGGGGCTCACATGCAGATTCATCTCCTAAAGAACAGTGCCTGGAATATCATCGACACGGACTCGGAGGGTAAATGTCAACCTCTAGTTTCGTGGTGTCTGCAACACACTGACCCTCTCATATCAGAGCGTGTTCCCACCTTGGGAGTGCTCCCTGGTGCCCAAATGCACACGTACGGTCTCCATAAATCCCCACTTCTATCCCAGGAGGTGAGTGCTCCTATTGCCCCGGCTTTCGGAAGAATAGAGAGCCATTTAGGGAGGTGGGGGGACTTGCTAAGGTAGCGCTGCTGGTACATGGTGGAACTGGGATTAAGCTAAGGCAGTCTGACCACTTCCCCCCAAGCTTGTGCTTGCCCTTAACCCTTACACAGCACTCCACCCACTGGGTTCTCATTAAAAGCCCATGGAACAGGCGTTATTATCGCCATTTAAGATGTGCGAACAGGTCCAGAGAAAGGCAAGGTCTTGCAAAGGACACAGCAGCAAGCCAGTGGTAGGGGCCAGGACCCTGTGCTTCCTTCTTTCTAGATTCAAGGCCAAAGGCTCTCCTAGCTGACTGTCCCTAAATAGCACCCTTAACTGTCATTGATTCTGAGAAGCTATCCAGTTAGCCCCCTGCCCAAGTCTGCCCTCCCTGGCTTCTCCTCGTGGGCTCCCCAAGCATTCTCAGAGCACTATGTGAGTCGGGCAATGCATCATGAACATGTGGGACTGATTATGTACAGGGCTCATCAAAGGCCCGTTCTCCTCCCTTACAGCCAGAACAGCTCAACACCTCGTCCACCCACCACAGCCCTCATTTCCTTTTTATGAAGATCAGGGAGCAAAAACATCTCAAAAGCTACCAATTAAATGAGCCCTGCTGTGCCCGTAACCACAGTGCACCTTTGGAGAGCCGGGGAGTTATAGAGTCAGTAACTGACAGGCTAGCACATGTGTTCTTTATGATCTACAGTTCTCCCAAGGTGCTGGCTGCTTTCCCTTAATCCTAGAGTCCCTGTATTCCGCACAAGTTGATCCAAAGGATAGGACCATGGCCCCACCTGTCATATTTCCAAACTGGTCTCTGATAGCCACGTGTGCACACTTCTAGGCCTCCCACACTCCACAGGCCAGGACAAGCTCCTGGTCCTAAAGCGTAGCTATGAAGAGGAAGACAGAGTTCCGCATGTCTAATTGTTCACCAGAGCCTGACTGTCCTACCTCTCCCGAGTAGCTCGTGAGGCTTCCTTTTCTATCCATCCTATCTCTGCAGACCTCAGTTAAGACCCCATCATATTCCCTCTGCTCTCCTAAGTGACCACCCGCCCTCCACCAAGGTTAACTTCAACCCACCCTTCACATGGTCACCAAAGGGATCTTCCAAAGGCACATCGTTCTTTACTGCCATATTTAAAGTCCTCCACTCCATGCTGCCTGCAGCGTAGAGATAAATCTCCCTAGGCTGGCAACAAATGTCTCCATGAAGGGGTCTCTGCCTACTTGTCCAAATGAGCTTTTCCAATCTTCACTTAATCTTTCTGAGCCAGTGGCAGTGAGCACACTGTTCCCTCTTCCAGCACCCCCTTTCTTGCCCCTGTGCCTTGTCTGCGCCATATTCTCTATGGCTCTTCCATGGCCTTCTTTAGGTGGCCACCTCCACCAGCGTTTCCTCTCTAATCCACGGCTCAGGTATTCTGTCCCCTGGGTGGCAGTCAACCCCCTTGGGTTTACTGCCCCAAACCTTTGGGTTTCGCTATTTGGATTTATGGGTTTCGCTCTACAAAGCACACCTTGTTTGATTCCTTCTTTTTCTCCCCCGGTGGAGTAGGCACTGTACCTTATCTATTTTTGCCATTCTATTGTCCCACTTGAGTACTGATTCAGAGTGGTCACTCATTAACAGTCTGTTTAACTGAGCCATGATTGAGTGGGTCCAGGGGGAAAGGAGCAGCTACCACTCTGGGTGAAGGTCCTTGCCACACTGGGCTGAACTAAGAGCTGATTGATCTTGAATAAAGATAAAGTAGCTCACATGTCTTCCTTCCCAAGGAGGGTGGTGTTCGACAAAATAGCAGTGTGTGTATATGTGTGTGTGGGGGGGGGGTCTGTGGGTATGCATCCATGAGCATACGTGTGGCATTTCTCATCTGAACCCCAAGCCGAGGGTGGAATGAAACTTGTAGGACTTGGGTCGTTGCCCACATGCATGTCTCAGGATTCGAAGCCCGTTCTTCAGGCTTCTATCAATGCCAGAGGAACGTGGAAAGGAACAGCCTTCCCTCCCCAAGGATGACAGAAGCTCAACTCAATACGGTCAACATAGAATGAACATCTACCATGAGTTGGGCACTGGGGATGTGCTGGAAGGATGAGTGTATCCTTCCTGGTTTCTGCCTCAAGAGACTCACCATTTAGGTGCAGGACGTGGAGGTGGAAGAAACAACTGTGATACATGGTTTCCTGGCCACCCCAGGGGAGCCTGAGGGGCGGCCAGGAAACCTCCAAGTCGTTGGCAAGAGATGGGGCTCCCTAAGCTTATTTTTCAAAAGATCGGTGAAAATAAGGCAGGGAAATGAGCAGAGAGGAGCCGCAGCTCCTTCAGCAGGGACCCTGTTCTGCTTGGACTGTGTGCCCACTGCCTTGAGAGGCTGCAGAAAACTCAGGTTTTTCCTGCACAGGGAGATGGTCCCATCGCATCGTCCAGTGGCCTCTCTGGTCCCGAAGACCCTCTCCCGGTGGAGACATGCTCCCAGCTCAGTGGAGATGCTCTCCCAGGACTCATCCAGGTAGTTGGTCTAAAAGCAATTGCAGCATGTTACGATGTGGAAAGCTGGGGAGCAGGGTTGCCCTCGGTCTCAGAGTCAGCTTCCTTATAAACAAGCTGCCTGACTTTACGTGCCCTCACTTCAGAGCCTCCAATTTCCCAGATGCCCAGTCCACTCAGACCTCTGTGCCCTTTGGGTCCTCTGAGAGGGAATCCTCTCACTGGTCTGGAGATCCAATCATGGCCTGTGATTTTGGTCGCTGGGGCAGAGGGGCCGCACGGGGTGGTCACATCTGGATCTCCTCCACCGGGCGGGTGAGGACATTGCAGCTCGGACAGTCACTGAAAACAAAGGCCTCCAATTTACCCTGCAATGCACACAGGTCACAAAGCAATAAAACGCCTTTTAAAATGTCATCTGCTCAACTGCAGATTCCAGCCAATAAATCCCCATGACCTGGAGGTAACTGGGGGTCACTGTTTGCAATCCGACTGCCAGGGCTGCCCTGCTTCCGGGAAGATGAGCCTGCTTTAGGAGGTTGTTGTTTGGTGGCTGGTGGGTGTGTGGGCTGAGGAACCCAAAGTCTGAGCATCATCTTTATTAGTGCAACATCCCAGCGAAGCATTTGCAGCACTCACAGTTTGGGAAAAATTGGGACCTGCAGCTCTCAAAAGGATGGATTCTATAATTGTAAAACAGTGGGATTATCTGGGCCAGAGAGAAAATGAAACAAGGCTTGGCTCAGTTCTCAGGGTGTGAAGGAAGGGAGAAGAAAACAACACAATGGTAGTAGCAGGGAGAAAGTGCAGCCGGAGCAGAGCCCTGGCGTGTCCGCAGTCTTGCTAGGTCCAGTCACCTGCTTATTCTCATCTCACCTTCACTAGCTCTTGGCAAGTGGTCACTGTGGTCCCAGTACCCAGCTGAAAGTGAGGCTCACCGAGGTGGTGTGACTTTCCCAGGGCTGTCCTGAGACCAGTTAGAGCTAGGATCCCAGTCAGGCCTCAGGAGCCGAAGGCCACACCCTGCCCTCACTCCGCTGCTGCCATCGGCACCTCCCAGGGTGGCGGTCTCTCTCCCTTATGCTCAGAAGGCTCCTCTCATGGATGGGAGGGTCCTTCCACCCACTCCACAGTTGAAGTACTGAGGCCCCATAAGGTGAGCTGTAGCCTGGAGCTTTCTGGAGAGAGAATTATTTGAACTAGGCTTGAGCGACGATTGGGCTTTGGGTCAGCTTAGAAGGGGGAAAGGGGATACTGTCTGAGGCGCCCCAAGACGGGTACCAGGTGTCTGGGGGAGGGTGGGTTCCTGCATAAACAGGTTTCAGCCGTCGCAGAGAGCTTCCATGGTCTCCCTGCAGGAGCGAGGCTCTTTGGCCTGCGGCACTGCACCCAAAATTCCAATCATCTTCACACAACTAGACACACCGCTACAAGACATGCCCTCCGCCTGCCCCTGAGGCCTTGGCTGCCATCCATTCTCTCTCTAGACGCGACAGCCCTTGCTCAGCCCAGGCCTCACGCCCCCCACGTGCTCACCTCATCCCTTCTGCTTTGTCTTACAAGCCCACTTCCTCTAACCCTTCCAGCCAGACCTGGTAGGTCCTGCCTTCAGGGACTGGTCCAAGATCCACTCCTCCAGGAAGCCCATTTCCATTGTAGGTCCTCACGTCCCCACCACAAGATCAACTAACAAATGCAAACTCTCTCTTTTTCTTTATTAGTTTTGTCAATAGGAATGGGGCTACCTAATAACACACAGCAGTGCATATATCATACCAGGTAAACTTTATACAGGAACTGCTTGTTTTCCCTTTATGCCTTTGCACCCCCCGCCCTCATGCACTGAATTTGTAAGCCTTGGTGAATTCATGTCACATGGGATACCAGACTAGCATAGTGGGTGATGTTGTGAAGACTTGGAAAAAGGAAAAGGAAAGCTGCTCTCCGTCTGCACTCGCTGACGTGATAACTGATTGCCATGCTTTGTGATAACTGCAGAAAGCAGTACAGATGCATCATTCCATCCACGAGTCCCTGGAGCTGTAACTTATTTGAGCATTGAGGGGTTCAGGTAGTACTCAGAAGCTGCTAGTATCTGGACACTGCAATGCAGAGAAACCTTTCAGTGCAGAGGTTTCTCTGCACTAAAACCAATGGGGTGGAAATTGTTCATGGTTTGGAGCCAGAGAGACCAGGGGAGAGTTACTCCTTACACCTTAGCCTAGAAGTTTCTATTTGGATAAGTTACTTCAAGCTTTGCTTGGCTCAGTTTCCTCATCTGGAAAAGGGAGATGGAATTTCTGCCACACAAGGCTGGGTGAAGAGGAATACAAAGAACTTTGCTTCTAAAGCTCTGAGTGAGTAGTGGGTGTGAGTGAGCGTGAGTCCACAGGCACCACCCCACCCCCCCAGCATGCTTGTCGGCCATCCACACTCACACCAGGGCTTCTCCATCATTTTGCTGAGCCTGTAAATATTTGTAAAGACAAACTCTGGACTCACACCCACTCTTGGCTGTTCCTTGAGTGGACGGTGCGTCTCAGAAACAGGATTTTATGGAGCTGCTGAAATCGAATGTGGAGAAGACTCAAAGGAAGCCCCACCTTTCCCGGGGAGCATTCTCTGGCTTGCCCAGCCCACAGTGAGCTCTCTCTTCTCTGCATTTTAGTATCTGTTTGCATTAATTTTGTGTTTTTAGCAAGACCGTGAACCATCTCATGAATCTGAATTTGGTGTTAGAAAGCCTAGGCTCAGGCGAGCCCGCCGCCTTCCCGTGATGACTGTCACACGTCGGTGACGGTCTCCTAGCCCCGGCCTGCACAGCTGAAGGGGGCATCACGGTTCCTGCCTCTTTGCTGTGAGGACCAGGTTGTCATGCGTTGGGTGAAAGCCCAGCACAGAGGGAATAGTGGTACTCCTACGGACCACAGTAAGAGACTCCCGGAGCCCTACCCTACCATTTTGTACTGCTCCTTCCCACATCCAGGGGTCCACACGAGTGGCCCCACTCCACTGTCCTCTAATCACCATGTGCAGTTCTGACCCCTGCTCTGTGTTCTTCTCCCTACTGTGCCTTCTGCCAATTTACGGGACGTGGCCTGAACTTCCTGGGCCCAGCCCAATCCATCCTCGCTGTAGAAGGCTTCCTGATTGCTCCGCCCCCAGAGACCCCCGTCTCGTGGGCAGCCCACCCAGGACTCCTGCCACGAAGCTGAGGTGGGGGGTGCAGGGGATTTTATGCTGGGAGAAGGGAAGCCAGAGCAGGTATAAAGGATAGTACTGAGTAATAAGTACCCTTCCTTAAGTGCTCTCTGTGCACCAAATCTCTGATAGGCACGGATTAAATGTTTTTAATCCTCAGAAGTCAATGCTATAAACCTGGTTTTGCAAATGAGGACAGAGAAGCTCGAAGGGCAGGTAACTGGCCTCAGGTTGTATGACCTGTTGCAGCAGACCCAGATTTTGAACCTGTCTGCCCGGCTCCCGAGAGCCTCATTTCCCCCAGCCGCAGGAAGCAGGATGCAGCCTGACAGATGGGCATTGCAGGAAGTTCTCTTCCGCCTCCACAGAGGCCCCTTCCTGACAACGAGAGCTGCTCCATCAGGCCGGCCCAGCCTCTTGGCGTCGTGAGCTGCCCGGCCGGCCGCTGTGCCGTCAGGAGCCGCCGTAGAGGAGACTTGGGGTGGAATTAAAGGAATAGAAACGGCAATGCTTCCTCTTCTCTGCCGCCCTAAGTGCCTGCAGATTGCCTTGTCTCCCTGACCGATGCCAAGGGCCGCTTTGTAGCAAGGATCACTGCCCTCAAAAGCCACGGCTTCTCCTCCTCAACCCTCAGAAGGAACAGAGAGGCCCTGACCCGGCTGCTGCCCAGTGCTCGGCTTCCCGGGTCTCTGGCCTGGGCCTCAAGAAAGGCTGTGCCCTATGGCCCCAGGTCTTCCGGTGCCCAGACCTGGAACGCCCACCGCAGTGGGAGCTGGGGGCCCCTGGCTGCCCGCGTGCCCACTCTGCAAGGACCCCCCGGGGGTGGGCCCCCAAAGGGATGCTGGGCGGGTGGCTGCCTGCCAGTCCCAGCTGTGCAGAGACCCTCGGCCGTTCCTCCCAGGCGGGGCCCTGACCCTGTGCCCTCCGACATCTTATTAAGTGCCCAGAGCCCCGGCCTCGGGAAGGGAGAAAGAAGCAGCTCCCTGACGCTTTCTCCCCCTAATTCACTGGAGCAAGCCCTGGCTGAGCAGGGGGGGTGGGGTGGGGGGGGGGCAGCCGGGCCTTTGATGTGGAAGGCCCCTAATTGGAAGGAAGTGAAGTGTTAGCCTGTCAGCCTTTTAGTTCCTCATCAAATACTTTAGGAGGCACCGCGAGGGGCCCTGCTCAGGCGGGTGCCCAGGAGGCCCGGGCCAGCAGCTTTCTGTTAAAACACTCAAACTTCGCGTCTGTCTAGAACGTTCAATACTCCATGTCAGCGTCCCCAGGCGCTCTTCTCTCTGCCCCCCACGGCCCAGAGAGCTGCTCGGCCCACAGTGCTCGCTGCCCCAGCAGGCCCGGGAGGAAGGTGCGGGCAGGGGTGGGTGAGCTCCCCTCCGGCTGCCCCTTTGATCTCCCCTTTGGGGTTGTGTCACTCCCCAGGAATGCGCCCCCCCCACCTCGATCTCAGACCCACGGAGGGGTGCTGGGAGACTCCTGGAGTAACCCTTTCGGCTGCCTCCTGGTTTTACAGCAGGGAGGAAAAAGGGTGCCCCAAGGTCTCCGGGGTACAGGCTCTGCACACACCTCAGCTCCTCTCTTTCTGGAAAGAGGTGATGATTGAGCAGTCGCAGGGTGAGAAATGCAATGCACATGGAATGGAATTAAATCTGCCCAGAGGAGCAGACTGCAGTCTCGGCCACGCATCCCAGGGGACTGAGGGCAGGGCACCTGAGGGTGCAAAGGGCTGCTTCTGGCTGGGAGAAAGGGCATGCTCAAGGAGGGAAAGAGCAAGGCTGGGGAGCGAGAAGGGGGGAGAGTGAGCAGGGTGGGGGAGAGTGTGCAAGTGGGTGGGAGGCAGGGGACCGAGGGCAGGCGGTCAGCAGGGGCTGTGGGAAGGGGCAGAGGGCAAAGGCAGCAGCTGGGGAAGGGAGACCACCCGAGCAAGGCCTGCTTGGGTCTGAGGACTGAAAGTGGTTCCGTGAGCTAGGACACCGTGGGGTGGGGGGCAGTGGTGAGGTGGCTGGGAGGGGAGGTTAAGGCTGGGAGCCACGGGGGTCTTGGGACCGTGAGGGACCCCCGACCAGCACCTACTGCACCAGCGTTCTCTGTCCCGGGATGCGAGTGCAAAAGGAGGGGCTGCCAGGCCGGGCACCCTCTGGGCAGGCGCTGACCCTAGAGCTGGTTTTATGAAGACAGCGAGTTCTTAACTCATCTCCTGGGGCTGACGGAGAGGGTGCAAAATTCTTGCCTCATTCGGCTCTTGAGCATCGCCCATCTAATAAATACCAAATAAATGTAATTTCTTACCCCCTTTTTCACACTCTGTGGGCACACCCACAAGGTAAGACCCCAGCCAGAAACATAAATTAAAACCTAAGACATTAAAATTTAAAACAGTGCAACTTGACCGGGTTCATTCTTGGTCCTTAGTCTTTCAAAGCAGGGTGACCTTTCCATTTACAAATAATAGCTGTGACTTGGTTCCTGCACTTTCCAGGAGCCCGTTCCCCTTTCCTTATTCCTGGCACGCCCAGCATTTTCTATCAAGGCCCCATGACAGAGCACAGGAGAGCCAGTGGCCAGTTTTGAGTGGAGGCATTGGGGGTGGGAAAGGAGGGTGGCTGTGTTACCAGAGATGGCCAATAGGGGCTGGCTGTGCTGTGTGGCCTCTTGAGACTGAAGGACATTTCCATTTGGGGAGCAGTTCCCACCCTTCTTTGCAGTGGTCCACTCGCTGGCCAAAAAGCACATGCAGCTTAACATGCACAGGGCTGTGCAGGGCTGCGGTGGGCAGCGAGGCCTGCGGCCCACTCTTACCAGTAACGGCCTAGCTCAGCCCACGTCATCAGAAGCCCTTGGGGTGAGGGGAGACTTGAAGCCCGCTGCATGTGTTTTGGGGGTCATGATCACCCGGGGGTTTGACGACAAGCCAGGCAAGTCCCCAAACCTGAGATCCCTCAGCCTGATACACGTCCACCTTAGGTAATTCCACAATCTCTCCATCAAGAAATTCTCAGAGCCCCTGCCAGCAAAGCTTGCCCAGGCATGGGTGGGTTTGGGAAAGCTCCGGCACGGCGGCGGAAGCAGTAGCTGGGAAGGCAGGATCCTGAGCTCAGGTCCTAACATACCCAAGGCAGGTCTCTCAGCCCCTTAACCCTTGAGCATTTACAAAATGGAGCTATTAGACAAGATGGACTGTAATCTATCCCAGCGTGAATGTTTCATGTTTTTATGAGAACCGCAGAACACATGGAATAGTTTAATTATCATTACTAAATATAATAGTCCCCAGGTTGCCAAGCGTTTGAATAAAAACAGAAAGGAGAGGTCCCATGGCTTAGGCCTGTGTTTACAAAGTTCCATGTCATTGTCAGATTGTTCAGCCTCATCTGAATGTTTGATGTCGGTGTTAATCTAACCTCAAAATCAGATCCTCGGAATAATCCTTAGTTTGGCACTGTCACCACCTTTCCTGGGTGAGGAAACTGAGGCTCAGCCAGAGTGATTGAGCCCCGATTACTTGGTCAGGCAATGCTGGGGCTGGAAGTTTTCCCCAAACCACCATGACAGCTTCCCCTGGGGTTTTGGCTCTTCTCTGACCAGCGCTAAGGAGACCATCTGCCTCCTTACCCATCAGATGGAGATGGTCACTTTTCATCCGGCTGTTTGCATGCTGTGATCAAAGCTACAAGTTACTCTGCTTTCTTCGAAGACATGGCAACTGCAGGGAGAATTAGACTCTTTTCTGGGAGTTCCGATTCCATGGAAACTCCTTAAGTTCATTGAGTCAATTCATTAGTAGCTTCCAAGACTTTAACCAACTAAAATTGCATGCTAAGGCAAGACCAAATACATTGTTTTAAGATGAAAAAACAGCCATTTCTAGTTAAGTTGACTCCCACTTAAAATCTTTAAGTGTGAATCTTCTTTAGCCTTTCTCTAATTGTCTAATTAATGTGATATTAAACTGACACCAAGTAAATGGGAGCTGGATTGTGTGCTAACAGTTTGGGCAAGCTGAGAAGAAGTATAATTTCTGCATGGGAGCCAGATGGGAGGAGAGACCAGGAAGGGATGTGTGCATGCTAATTTGCAGTTTGATAGACTCTCTTTGTAAAAATAAACATTTTTGCAGAAGTCTAAGGAAAGCAAATGCCATCCATTTCACATCACACGATGCCTTCTCGTAGATATTGAAAACGTGCTCATTTCCAACTGCATGTTCCAAGACCACATCTAATTAAAGCAGAGAAATTCACCTCCTTCCACCATCATCTCTGAAGTGGCTGGAGGACCTCAGTGTGGTGCTGGCAGGAAATGCTCGGGAAACTTGCCCTGGGTCAGAGGCCCTGGGGACAAGCAACCCCTCAGCTTCAGGTGCTTGCAGACGTGGCATGCCCCCTTGGGACCAGGACAGGGGAGGGAGATTTACCAGCCTACCTCCTCCACCAAGCCTTGAATGCCTAGTCTGAGGGAGGCAATTGCTGATCCCATCCCCGGATGTCCACTTGAGGCTTTAGCCCAAGCAAGAGTTCTGGGTCAACGACAACAACGACAATGGGAGTTCTGAGAGTTTTCCACATTCCTAAGAAGGGGACATGCAGCTATGCCTCCAGATCTCCTTCAAGGAAGGGCATGCTGACCAACAGCAAGGTCAGCGGGCAACGTCCAGGGGCCAGGGACTGTAAGGTCTGCTTTGTTCAGGTGACTGGGCAAGCCCAGGGTCATCAAAGTCCAGCCACCTTTTTCCAGTAGGATACACTGATGGGTGAGATTCGTCCCAGAGACCCCTCCCAGGGGGAGTTGGTGAGCTCTCTGCCAGCTCCTGGTACTTCGCTTCTGCTGTGGCATCCTCCCTTTTCCTGCACAGGCATTGGTCCCTAGTAACATCTTGCTCTCCAAGCTCCATCTCAGCATCTGCTTCCTGGGATGATGCATTTCTTGTTGTTTTGCCCCCTGCCTGATTTCTGTACAGTCTAGTAATGAGATCTTGTAAGTAAAAGAGTCCTTGCATTGCCTTTCAGGGACATGAGTGAGATGGGTGAATGGTCTGTCCCAGGGAGCCTTGAGGGACCTGGGGACTTGAGTCAGGAAGGCTGGTACTGAAAGGCCTGTTGGGTCCTTCAGCTGTAAAGACCGTGGCTTTGTGTGGCCGAGCCCCTGTGCACTCCGCAGGGGGGTGGCAGGGGTGAGGATGCGGCTGCCAGCCAAGCCCTCCTTCTCAGGAGTTCAGCAGATTGCTCTGAGCAATTAATCAAATAAAGGCCAATTCAGGACTAGAAAATAGCCTGGATACTTACCTTTCCAAAAGCAAACAAACAAGTCTGTTTCCCTCAGAAGGCAGCAGGTTTTTAAGATAGAAATGGACCTGAGGGCATCCCATCAAACTGTTCAACTGACACAGCCACCTATGGTGGCACCAACCTCACCCAAATATCCCATGGCATGCAGGAGCACGGGGCGGTTCTGACCTGGAGAGTAAGCAGCCACCTGCACAAACACCCAACGTCCATGGGGTTGGGTGAGCAACCCCATACTGATCTTGCCTGGTCCCACACGAGTCCCAGGAAGCCAATTAGAGGAGTTGAGGGCAGGATATAAGGTTCAGCTACCCAAGAGAAACTGAACCCATCCCAGGCAATGTCCAAAGCCTAGACCTTTTACCAGGATAAGCTCAGGCCTTCTCCAGAACACGAGAAAGCAATGCTGTGGTTCAATATTTACATGAACCTAATTGTTATTTTGCCTTTATCTGTGGCTTAGAAAGATAGCTCATAATTAAGGCTAAAGTGTTTCTTCTTCTATCACGGTGGCTTCAGACCCAGGGGCAGAGGAAGTGTGTTAACTAAGAAACTGGTGAGACAGGAATTATTAGAAAACATACGGGCGTCTAGTGATTAGAGGAGAGCGGACCCTAAATTGAAACCAGGAGACAAAACTACCACGGGCCTTTCTGCAAACCACAGCATAGGATGCAATTTCAGCTGAGCTGAAATGAGCAAGATTTAAGAATGGAGAAGGATTAAAGATAACTCTTTTACGGACGTTCCAATGGTCCTGATTTAATATTTGATGGTCCATTAGAATTCTTGGAAAGTATAAAAGGAGAAGTACATTGATGCAAATTATCAAAGGGTCATCAGGCAAACACCTCTGGCCTGCTTTCTTGGTGGCCATTCTGCCTAGACCTCAGCTTTCTCAAGGACTCTCCTTAGACGAAAAGAATGTTGGAAGGAAAGAAGACTTTGGAAGCTCCTATGCCATCAATGAGGAAAGCAAAATCTGAAAGTGGGGCAGGCCATGGCGGCTTAGCAGGCAAAGTTCTCGCCTGCCATGTTGGTGACTTGGGTTTGCTTCCTGGTGCCTGCCTATGTTAAAAAAATAAAGCAAAATCTGAAAAGGGATGGGAATTGTCCAAATCCTATGACTCCCAGGTACCACATGGGGACAGGCTTCCTGGCTTCTAACTCATACTCCTTCTGTGGAACCATGCTGACTTGCAATAATGATGCTCAGGATTTTTAAGATGACAAGCAAAGAAAATCCCTTATGTACCTACAGTTTTCCTGTTGCCACATTTCACTATCTTGAAGTTTGGGCCTTGAGCTCATGAACCATTTGCCCCACAGTCTCAGCCCCTGGTGACCTCACCAAGCCTTGTCAGAGAAAGAACTCCACCTTCAGAAGACATCTGCAACCCAACCAGTCTGTTTCAGATATTAGTTAAACAGGTCTGATTGGTCATTTGGGGAAGGAAGAAAGGAGGGAAGACAGGAGACCCTTTCTGGACAGATCCTCTGCCAACCTGAAGTCAAACTTTGGAGATGGAATAAGAGGTCAGTGGTGGCTTAACTGCCCTCCCATCTGTTTTAATTCTCTCTTCCAGAGAATTCTGGAGCTATGAAGAGCTTCCAGCAGGGACAGGAATTCATCATCACTCAGAGAGAGCTTGCAATGGTCACTGGAAGTAAATATCAGCCCAAGATAGCTTGAGGTCAATGGGCTCAAAGGAACCCGTGGGTTTTGTGTTGAGGCAGAACATCCTGTATAAGTCCTTTCAACGTGCCACTCTTCCAACAGCCACGAGTGACTTTATAAATTATTAGTTACATGCAAAGATGGAAGAGCTCAGAGGCAGAGCTTCTGAATTTCAGGTCTGTAGAGTGCTTCATTAAGACGCATACGGTCTTAACTGTGCCCTCAAATGAGAAAATGGCTCTTACCTTCTGACTTAAGCACAAGTAATGCTTCACCTGCATGCTCTGGCCAGTTGGCATTTTAAGAGTTTCTTTTGTATGTAAGTCTGATTTGGCAAGAAGGAGGCAATCATTGAAGCAAAAGATGAAGATTTATCAAAGCTGACACAGGACAAGGGTATGGTGACACTCAGCTCCCCATTTATAATTAAGAATGGGGCACTAGAAGATGGCTTGGCAGCTCTGTGTATGTGTGTGTATGCATGGGTGGGTTTTATGGGATGCGGGTATTAGCGTCTGTGTGATGAGTGTGTGTCTGTGTGTGTGTGTGTGTGTGTGTGTGTGTGTAAGGGGAATGAGATCCACTCTAAGTTGTGCTTAGGGTGATCCTGTTGAGCTTTTGTTGCAGGAATCCTTGGTTTCAGGTTCCCCAAGCTGGTCAGATTCCACAGAGAAGACTCTTCCAAACTCCTGCTCGGAGGAGTAGCCTGGCCACCAGCATCATGAGAGCTGGGTAGGAGAGGAGGGCCAAATGATGGTGCTGGAGTGGTGAAGCTCTGCTTTCACTTTTCCTCAATGGTACTTCTCTTCCTTTGCCAAGAGAACCTTAGTCTTGCAATCATGGAGGAATACATCCTTATTCTTCTGCTGGTATGAGGGAGGAAATCGAGGGTTTTACAGCATTGGATAGAACTGGCTGGGAAGCAAGACCTACACTCCAAAAACTCTTACCATCTTATCCTTCTAACACCCAGGCTGTCTCTCCTATCCTGGCCAAACTCATAACCCATCATATACCCTTTCGGATGTTGCTTCTCAAGTCCCTCTGTTTTCCTTTGCTGGAGGGAAGGTGATTTAGGGGTGGGAACCAGCTCCTTTATCAGAACTAGAATTGAAGAGCTAGTCAATATCATTGATGGTCTTGGTCTCCATTGGGCAAAGCCCACTTTTCTGGATGGGACCAGGAGAATGGAGATGAACTTGCTGATAATAATCCTGAAGGGGATTGTGCTAATAAGCTTGAGGTCCAGATAATTGAGGCCTCTTCCTCCCCAGCCTTGAATCATCTGCTTCATGTGAGTGCCTTCACCACAATATGGTTCCAAACTTGAGTCCTTTAAATTCACTTCTATCCTTTGATTCTCCTATTTCAGCCCTCATGGTAAGATTTTCAGCTGTCGACCCTTACTTCTAGTGCTCTGCTTCTCCTTGGATGATCTATTTGGTAAAAAAAAAATGTGTTTAAATAAGATATTGATAGGCTCCATGTGGGGCCTGTAATATGTCCAGCAAAAACTGAACATGAATTTAATAGTTTTTTTGCTTGCTCTAAGACCTTTCTCATTTCTTTCTGATATCATAAACAAAGATCGTGTGCATTTCAGGAAAAGAAAATGATTTTTTTTAATTCTTCAATTTATGTACAGAGCTCACCATCAGCTTGACTCTCTGCAGAGGCATGGCATAATAACAGAGCTTCTGAATGGGTGTCAGTAGCTGGAGGTTTACTAAATGACCAACAGGGCATTCTTACTCTGATTCTGCAATTCTATGAGACCAACTGGTTTTCCAATTCTGCTTCTTCTATTATCTCATTATACATATGAGAGAATTATCTTCAGTGTGCCTCTTTTTCCCCATCCATGGAGGGGGTTCATTTGGAAAGTCTCTATAGTCCCTTTCCATTATGAAAAATAAATATTCCTGTTTGGAAGGAAGTTGAGTCTCTTACAGCTCTAAAATACTGTGGCTGGAGAAAAGCATTTGTGATATTACAATGGAAGCCAGACCCAATCCGTCCCCAGAGCCAGCACAACGACCACATGCCTCCCAGGTTTACGGGCTGGCCCTGCGTTGCCTTGCATTTCATGCTCCAGCAGCATCAAACAAGGTCTTGCTGCAACGAGCATACAATTGAGGTTAGCATTAGATCTGAAACGTACAACAGATTCGATTGGCTGCTGATTTAATACTTATCATGATGGTTTCTATGCTCTCTATTGATGTTTGCCTGCCAAAAAATATGGTAAACTGGTAAAATACATCACCACTTTGGTAATATTGGTAAAGCATTACAGGTGTACACCATGGTGGCAATTTTTTTTAATGATTCGTACATTTATTTTAATCATGAAATGAAACACCAATCATTTTGAGCACATTGAGCTGTCTATCAGAATCTAGTTTTTTGTTTTTTTTTTTTTTTGCATGAGCAAGCACTAGGCGTCGAACCCAGGTCTCCAGCATGGCAGGCGAGAATTCTGCCACTGAGCCATTGTTGTACTGCCCAGAATCTAGTTTTCATAAT
Source organism: Tamandua tetradactyla (assembly GCF_023851605.1). Taxonomy (NCBI): domain Eukaryota; kingdom Metazoa; phylum Chordata; class Mammalia; order Pilosa; family Myrmecophagidae; genus Tamandua; species Tamandua tetradactyla. Next base: position 70,637,303 of record NC_135329.1, read on the forward strand.
GAAGACCTTTTTTGGGGTGCATGGTCTGGGAATCGAACCCAGGTCTCCCACATTGAAGGTGGACATTCTAACCACTGAACTACCTGTACAACTTATAATGAAGACTTTTTGTAGTAAAAACTTTCAGGGTCATGAAGATCGTTATCAATTTGAACGTTGAAAGGGGAAATGCTGCTCAGTGCATGCCAGTTCCAGTGCACGCATCCTCCCACGGCCAGTCCAGGGCACACGTTCTCCCGCGGCCAGTTCCAGGGCATGCATCCTCCCATGGCCAGTTCCAGAGCACACGTCCTCCCATGGCCAGTCCAGGGCACGCGTCCTCCTATGGCCAGTTCCAGGGCACACGTCCTACCATGGCCAGTCCAGGGCACGCGTCCTCCCATGGCCAGTCCAGGGCACGCATCCTCCCACAGCCAGGTGTAAGTGAAACTCCTGGGACCTGGGAGGCAGTGGCTGGTGAATTACGGGTCTTAGCCAGATGAAAAGTGACTCCTTCCTCCTGCAACACAACCTGTTAGCAACAATCGCAAAAACAGATCTTCTTGCGTGAATAGGACATAATTTAATCTGTGTATTTCCGTAAAAGAAAATGAAATTAAGAACTTTCTATCACAAGTGGAAAATAGATACAATGAGAAGAAAAGTGTTTCCTCAAACCTAGGAAGAAGACGGCTGTGGAGGGAGGGAAAGTATTGGGGACGTGTTACTGACAAACCACAGACATATTTGTATGTTACAACGTGAAATTTCCATTCTACCTGGTTTGGAACGTCCAGTTTGGTGGACAGTGAGAAGGAGGACAACATCTACACAGCCAAATGGACGGAGGTCTAGCTTGGATAGCCCACACTGAGGCTCCCCCAGAGAAGGTTAACGACTCTCAGAGAAGGAAACCTAGCTGCAGTTGGGCCTGGGCTGTGAGAGCAGGCCTAGTTCCCAAGTGACTTTGGCAATCCGTGCAACCTCTGCAGGGTGAGCTGTCTTTGGTGATTCTTGCAAGGAACGTCACTGGCACTCTGCCTGGAACAATTCTTTCACGGGCTAGACTGTCCTGTATTAGGATGTCACCCTACCTGAGCTCCTGTCCACACATGCTAGCACTACTCATTCCTGTCACCGTGACAACCAATGTCCCCAGTGGGATTTCAAATGCCCCTGGATGGCAGTTCTTCCTCAGCTGGTTCCCGCTGGCACCTGGCCATCCACAGACCACTCCATCTCAGAGAAGAGCTGTTTTTCTCAGTGTGTCCTGTGTTTTCACTGGATGGAAGGACACACCAGAGAAAGACACCCCACTGCATTTCGGAAAGCTTGTAAAATACCACTCATTCTTCAGAACTCAGACCAAGTGTGCCGTCTGGAAGATTTCGTTGGTTTTGCCACACATAGAGGAGGCCACCTCTGGGCTCCCCCAAACGAGTTCACCCCACTGTGATAGCAGTTGCCGTGTTGCTGTCATCACTGAATCGGTCTTGGGCTGTGAGTTCTTTGAGGACTTATTATTTCCTGCCCCTTGCATATCCACATAACTCTGGCATATCATAGATGCTCTATGAAATGTCACCAAATGAATATATGGTGACTTTCTTTCTCCAAAGTTGGACCTTTAGCTTTCTCCACATGAACGTTCCCCTTCAAAGGGACTTCCATTATATTTTCAGCCTAAGGAACAGAAATGGAGAACTAAGAGGTTAAGTCAGGTCGATAAGAATTGTAACAACAACAATAATAGTAGAAATTGAGGGTACAGTAGAATAATAATTATAGATATATAGACACTATTACCTAAGTCTACACTATGCATCGGGTACTGTTTAAGCTCTTTATTCACTTTATTTCATTTAATCCTCCCTAGGGCAGGCACCTAAGATGCACAATTTAAAGAAGTTGCTCCCTCACAGGCTTCCTCAGCCTGCCCAGCCCTGAAACGGAGGTCCTCCTAAGTCCTGGCCCTGCCTCCCAAGACTTCTCTTCAAAATTTGTTGTCTCATTACACAGGAGAAGAAACTAAGGCTCAGCGATTTTAAATAATTGCCTGACTGAGAGAAGTGAGTGGCGGGGCAGGGACTCAAAACTGAGCCCGTGTGAAGCTGAAGTGTGTTTTCAGTCACTAGGACAGGCGTTGTCACGCTGTGAGCTGCTCGGTAGAATGTGCACAGAACCCAAGAGTGAGCATTTAGAAACTGTGGAGCAATTGCACATTGCAGCAACCACGCCTATGAGAGCTACCCTCAATCTCCTCACGCAGCACAGCTACGAAGTCTCAACACCTGCGCCAGGGTCCTTTGCCATAGATAGCTTGGGAAGCATTGCATAAGAAATAGCAGCTAAATTGGAACATCCATTTTTTAATTTTTAAAAAATTACTTTGCACATAGGTTACTAGAAAAGAAATGTAACAATGTGAAACTTCGTAGACTCTATTCATGATTTTTTTAATTTTATTTTTATCTTTTAAATATTTTTGGCATACATGGAGATGGGCTGACCATAATCTACTGTTCAGGAAACGCTCAGCCCTGGTCCACATGCTGGGTCTCTTTGTTTTGTTTATTGATGTTGAGATGACGGGACGGGACGGGACGGGACGGGACGGGACGGGACGGGATGGGATGGGATGGGATAGGATGTTGCGGCGTGGGGCTTGCCTTGCCCGACCGCACTGGGGTCTCGTCCTCCGATGCGGTTCGGCTGGAGAGCGGCGTCAGCCGAAACCACGGGGCTCGAAGGTCTGGAGGGCGCGCGAGCACAATAAACCGAGAGCAAAGAAATACTTGCAGCAGTTTATTGCACGGGTAGCTCGCGGAGCCTAGCTGGCTGACAAGGCTTACAGGCTAGGCTTCCGAGAGGGGGAAGCACAGGGTATATATAGGGTTGGTGAAGGGGCGGTAACATAGGCGGGGAAACTTTGACGGATGGCTAGTATGGAGTATGTGGATTGGTTAAGGGGGTGTGAACATGGTCCAATGAAATGGCTTGAAGATGTTGCTAGGCAGAGAGCGAGAGGACGAAGGTTGGGCCAATCGGAGAGTGAGAAGACAGTGGTGCGATGTGAGGTCAGCAGTTGCTAGGTGGAGGGTTAGATTAGCAAGGCTTGCAAGATCAAGAGATGTTTGGACATGTCAGGGCATGTCAAGGCAAATAAGAGGAGACAGTTTTTAAATATATGCAGCACTAGGATGGAATAATGAACTCACCACCCAGCCCCGGAAGTAGCACTACCTCGTCCTGCCACCATGATGCTATAGACCATCCTCTCCCATCCCTCAGTACCTGGTTACTGGGTCCTTCCATGGGGGAGGTATGGAAGTTGTTGCATGGAGTTGTAATTCATCCATTTTCATGGCGATGCTATCCCATTGTGTGAATATTTTCATTGCTTCCTTGATGGCATTTGGGTCGTGTGCCTGTTGTCAATGGATTGCCTCTCAGCTCCAGTGCCACCCCTCGTTACCTGTTGTGTGACACCGGAGCCAGACGCTGAAGTATTTCGCCTTCTCCGCTGGCACAACGTTACCGTCTGTCAGTAAAGGGGACCAGAGGGACTCCTCCTGTGGTTCTGACGGGCTTCCTCAAGGGCACACACCACACACATGGCTGCTCCAGGTCCACAGCCAGGCTGCCCAGGGGACGGCTGTGCTTGGCCTAAGCCACGTGTGGGGCCCCGCCGTGGGATCTCACCATGGACCTCGCCATGGGACCTCTCTGTGGGACATTGCTGTGGGAGCTCTCTCAGGTGGCTTGGCAGCTAGTGCCGATGTACTGCACGTCCCTGCGGACCACGTCCCCCGAGGCCCAGGGTGGATTCTCAGTGAGTGCCCGGCATGGCCCTCCAGTGAATCTCTCCAGCACCCCGTGAGCCTCAGCTGCTTCCTCTCCAGCGAAGTCTGCAGCTGAACCTCGGGTGAGAGCTCTCTGCCAGAGTTGTCCTTCCTCAGCTCTAGGGGCCACAGCTATGCCGTAGATGTGCTAGTCCGACACCTTAGAGGATCTGTGGGTTTTGCTCTGTTTTGTTTTGTATTTTATTCCTTTAGTTACCAATCCCCTATTACTCTAATACCCTGGTATAGTTCATTTTTATTTTTATGTTAAACCTTCCCTGGTAAAATTCGTGTGTGTATTTTTGTCCTGTTGGCTGGACCCTGACTGATACAAGTTGATTCAACTTTTTTGGTATCATTTATGGTGAGCCTCTGAACATTTTTATATGTGTCTCCTGTGCACGTTTCTGTTTCTGTTTTGGTTTTTTTGTATATGCCCAAGAATGTAATTTTATAACCATGAAGTGTGGCAAGGCTAAACTTTATAAAGTAATTCTAAATTGTCATCATTACTAGTAGTGTATGAAGGAACCCATTGTTACAAACTCTCTCCCTCCTTTTGTATTGGCTAATTCTCAGTTTTTGTCAATCAGAGGGCAGAAAGTGGCATCTCACTATGGTTTTGATTTGCATTTTCCAATAAAGAACAAAGTTGAACAACTCTTCATGTTTTTTATTCATCATATGCTTTATTTCTCTTTCAATCTTGCTGCTCATGTCTTTTGCTTATTTTTCTATGGAGTGGTTTGCCTTTTTTTCACTTTGGTTATAGATGTTCTTTACATATTGGTCATTTTTTAACTTTGTTACACTCATGTCAGGTATCTTTGTCTGGTTGGTATGTTAAAAGCAACTTTTAAAAGGAGAATTTCTAAGAACGGAGTGTTTGCTTTTTAATATAGTTAAATGTATCAAACTTATTTTATGGCTAACATATTTGGGTCTTGTATAAGGAATTCTTATCTATGTTAAAGTCAGAAATATTTTCTCCTTATTTTTTTCTACACAATTTAATTGTTGACATTTACATCCAAAAGGAGTTGTATTTATGTATGGTGTGAGGTAGCAATCCCATTTAATTTTTCTATGTAAAGAATTATTCTTTTCTGATCTGTTTTGCCTCCTTTTCACAGCAATCTCTTTTGTCATATATGAAATGTGAAAGTTCCCTCTATGAGTGAATCTTTTCTGTGCTCTCCACTCTGCTCCCAAATGGACCTTACCCCTATCTAAGTCTTAGAGTCAGGACGATGAATGCTCAGAGCTGAGGAAAAAGGGGCATTTACAGTTACTAAGACTCTACCAAGCATTGGATTTGGCAACTTGCATGCATTTTATCCTTTAAAACTGGCAATATCCTCTGCATTATACATCATTGTCCATATCTTACATAGGAGGAAACTGAAGCTCAAGGAAGTTAAATGAATTGCTTAATCTTGTGCAGCTTATAAGTGTTGGAGGCTAAGATATGAATCCAAATGCTGTGTTCTTTCTACCATTCTATATTGGTTTCCTAAATCTTCCAAATTAAATTAATGCATGTCTTTAGGAACTGGAAAGGGAGTAAGGTGATTGTAAGAATAGCTCTGTAGTTTAATTTAGGTTTCTCTTCTGCTTAGAAGACAGACTTTGGAACACATAGTCGAGATGAAATATGCGAGCATTTGTAGGCTTGTCCTTGGCAGTCAGATAATGGGCCTTGGGCCCCAAGCTCACTCTGCCATCTACCAGCTGGTAGGGATGGACACACTCACAGTCCCATGCCTCTAGACCTTGTTCTCATTGTCCAAGGGACTGGGTAAGGTGGCGTCCACGGCAACACGCTGGAGTGGCAAGAGCAATGGACTTGAAACCAGAAAGACCACAGTCCAAATCTTGGCAGTGACATTTACGTTACATGCATCCCTCTCTGAGCCTTAAGTTCCATGTCTGTAAAATGGGGAAAATAAACCCAACCTCATATGGCTGTTGTGAGAATGGAAATATCTATTAAATGTCTAGCACAGTAGTTGACGCCTATTAGGCAATGAGTAGACAAAAGCTCTTTTCTTTCCTTTGCTAGTGGCTGAGATGAGAGTACTCAGAGTCTCCTTTCAGGCTGCTCTTATAGCTCCTCCTTACTTCTACCAGTTTTGCAAAAGTACTTTGTACTATAAGGGTTTTTATTTCGCCAGTGACAATTTCAGCTCTCCTTGGAATCCTGACCACTAAGAACAGGGCTCATTACTCTAACCACAAAAGTAGTCAGACACTTATAGTCTTCCCTGGATGTCCTCAAATGAGAAATGGTCCTGTGCAGGACAGGATGTACTCTGTAGCAGCCATATGACATGGGCTTTTGGGCTATATGACATTTGCTTTCACGCTTTCAGAACTGTGTATTTCAGAGGAAGGTCAGAGCAGACGTCAGAGCAGATAAGGACCTCTGCAGTCAATTAACCCAACCCATTTAATGTCTGATGGGGAAGCTAAGACCCAGTGAGAGCAAAGGGGTCTCCCCAGGCCATATTGTGACCCAGGAGAGAGCTGGGACTAGAACTAAGACCCTTACCTGATCAGCGGCTCCCATTATCCCATGCTATCTCTCAAAATCCCCACTAAAAATGTGAGAACAACCCCTTGTTAAAAATCATCCCACTCTATTCCTTTACCATCTAGATACCACTTTGATTTTTAGTTTCAATAGGAGCAGTTACTCAAAGATTTAATGGGCTTGAAACAGCAACTACATGTCCTAAGCAGTAGTCAATACCTGCAAAGCCAGTAGCAGGCACTGATTGCTTTATAAATCTTAACTCATTTACTTCTCACTACATTAGTTTTTGTTATTCCCATTTCTTAGATGAGCAAGCTGAGGCATTGAGATATTATGCAACTCAACCAAATTCACTTGATTGCAGAGTTTATAGTCTCAACAACTCTGATGTAGTGCCTTATTTGCTCTGATGAAAAAGAACTGACCAACTTTATAATAAAATGGTGCTCAAGAGGTTAACTTTCCAAAAAAAGAAAGCAAGGACTTGCAGGAAGTTCTTGGAATTAGTTAAAACATCATTTTTCTGACTTTGTATTTGTCTCTAAGTGGGAGTTCCCTAGCAATTGGCTCAGATAACACATTGGATGGCTATGCAGAGAAAGTGTTTGGGAACCTTCTCAGGTGAATATCTTAGTGTAGGCAGTATTGAAAATGGGTTCTAAGTCACAAAGATGCAAGCTTATGAAATATCTAATTATAAGATTTAATCACAGAAATATACATGGTAAGATAATTTCATTGAAAAATTTGTATGCATATAAGTATAACACATATACACTATAATTATATGTCATATAAATTGGAGTCCTCTTTTTCATAACAGAATACATTATCTGAGACTTCAGTTATGAGGTCTCAAAGGAAAGCAGTAATGACATTCAAACAGTAATGACATTTATAGAATTAATTTATAAATATCTTTCTCAACTTAACACTAGCATCTATTTCCCTATGCATTATTTTAACGCTTATCAATCTTATGTTATATTTTCGGCATTAAGGTATTTATTGTAAACAGCCAATCATATGGTAAAAATCAATTGCAAAGTGAGACGACCATTTTGTAAAACATGCAAGAGTTCATGAAGTTAATAAAAGTAATATTAGATATTGTTTGGATCACATACAAAGCTCTTACCAAATCAGTAACTGACAGAGTCTGATAAAGAGAAAATAAAATAAGATGCTGATAGGATAGGTGTTCAAATGAGAGTGATTTCAACATCAAAGCCCCTTGTGGAAATTAAAGAAATCCTGGAGATTTTTTGCCAAAATATTGTAATATCCTTTTTTATGTTGCTATGAAATCCAAATGTGAATTGAAAAATTTCATAATATGCTATCATACAATGTTGCAGAATGAAAACTATGCCTCCTCAAATTCTAAGATTTATCTTGTTGTTACAGATATAGCCTAAATTTGCTTAAATATAAGATTAAGAACATAGTCTTATTTTTGTTTTATTTTTAAGATAATCACAATGAAAATTTATGTTCTATAATATGTACCTTAAAATGATCTCCTTATGTTATATTTAAATTTTGTCTTTTTGTAAAACCAATTATCCTTGGTTAGTGAATACCCCTAGTGTCTATATAAATATAGACTGTATAAGTCATGACAACTTTTAGGAGCGAGGAATGCAATTATCAATTAAATTAATAAGCCTATTAGGTGTCTACTGAAACAGCCTGTGTCAGAAACCCAACCATCTTATTATCTCCTGTTGAGAGCGTAACTCTTCGGTAACCTCACTGATGGGTGTTCAGACAAACCTTAAGAAATAAGCACAAGGGTCTCAGGTTCCTCCAGACAAACAAGAGGAGTTCTCAGTCGGTTACACAAGATCAAGTGGCTCCCAGTTGCTAACAAGCCGTTCACAGTTAAGATTCTCAGCTGAGGAGTCAGGAGCAATACGGAAGGAGTAGCTTACCGCGCATGTTAGTCACCTGTGCGTCGTTTTATGCAGAGAAAAGTTCTATTGCTGTAGGAAATTATGGTCCTTCCGCAAGAGAAGGAAGAGAGTTACACAATGAAAGGCTCATGCAAGAGTGAAGTGCCAGGTTGCTGCGTCTGCTCCACGGAAGGTATCTGCACATTCATTGCAAAGCATGGCACATGCCGGCTATTGTTTCCAAAGCCTGAGATGCAGAGAATGCACTTCTGGTTCCTGCTCACACCTCCTCTGGCTTATCTTAATTTGTGGTATTGCCCTTAAGAAGTTGTCGCACATGGAGAAGAGTAACCCACAGTGCAAGGATTGCCTGTGAGAAACCCCAAGGAAAGGGGACTGGGAATGACTCAAAAACGTAAGGTGACACGGAGCCAAATTGTTAATATTTTAAGTAAAGGAAATATATATTTCCTCTGTGGAATTATAAATGTTTGGCCAAGACTTGCTGATCACTTCAGAACAAATGAGGAATGTGGGTGCAAAGTTGAAGTGACCTGCGTGGCTTCACACTTTCGAGAGTGTGAAAGGACATGGTTAATGGTGACTACGGGACAAAAGGCACAACTGTGGTTGCCTTGGGCAAACTAGAAGTTCCGTACACTCCAGGGATAGCTGATGCCTGAGGGAGGAAATCACATAAATATTTATGGTTCTTATTAATATAATTTATAACTACTGTTGATATAATATAAATGCAAATATAATGAGACATTGCAGGAATTGGCTCACACAACTGTAGGTAAGTCTGCATCTGTAGGGTGGGCTGTGTTTGAGAACTCTGATGATGGCTTTGATGAATTTCCCAGGAGAAGGTGGGCAGTTAACGTAGAGATGGAAATTATTTCTTATCTCTTTAAGGTCTTCGATTGATTGGATGAGGACTTTGTTCAATGTCCTTAGTTGTAGTCAGCTATAGATATAATCAACTTGCTGATGATTAAAGTCCATGAAATACCCTCATGATGACCATCAGGTCAGAGTTTGCTTGACCACATCACTGGACACCCTAACTTAGGCAAGTTGACACATGAACTTAGCTATCACAAAGACCTTTTGTGAGATTTGTAAGGCTTATAAATAAGTTTCAAATTACCTGGCACATAGTAGGTGTGGGTTGTAGGGATCAGAATTTCCCCACTACCATGCGGTAGACTGGGATCTGGCTTTGCGAATGGCCACCCGGAAGTCTCCATGTGTGGGGACATTAGCTCCTGTGGAATGCACCTTGACATGACAAGTGGGAGGTGGGAAGGAAAGGGCAGACCACGTCTCCCTCCGTTCTCCCCTCGGCAGATGAGCTGAGGTGCGCTCTCCCCAGCCTTCCAGAGCTGGCCTCCTGGGCAGCCTTCAGCGTTTACAACAACTCGTGGGGAACATGGCTGGCATGCTCCATGTCTTCCTTAGTTCTTCTCCCTTTCTGCTCTCATTCTTACAGCTCCAGCCTCACACCTCCAAATACAGTGTCTGCCCTCTCTTCCTTGCATTCAGCTCTTCCTTCTAGAGGAACTGGGCCAATAGAGAGTTCATCCAAGGTGACAACGAAGGCTAGAACTCAGGCCTTTTAATTCCAAATCTCTCAAGCTATTCATCCATCAATATTTTATAGGAGTGTCTGATATGCAGGTATTTCCAGGTCTTTTGGGGTTACTGAGTTGAACAACAAATGCCCTGAAATCAAAGGATGCATAGACCATGGAGGAGGGATGACCATATACTGCAGCAGGATGAAGAAACATGAAAGGATGACCTCCTTGTCTCTAAGAAATGGTTTATGTGCATTGCAACCGATTTCAGGCTACCAAGTTTGAGAATATCCCAATAATAATTAGGGAATGCAATATATATAAACAAAATACAGATAACTGACAACTAAACACAAACAGGGATGATATGGTATGTAAGTGAAGAGTCATAGAATACCAAAGACCAAAGGCATTTAATACTGTTCATAACGATTCCTGGGATTTTCTGAGTTAATATGGATGAAATGTCCTGGGCTCTGGTTTATACACAGGGAGGGAAAAGTAGACCCCTATCCCCAGTAAAGCACTGCAGACTTTTTATGCCTCAAGACTTGTAAGATCCAAGAACCACCTCTTTCCCATTCTTACAGAAAAGGCAAAAGTTGTTCCTCTTAGTGTCTTTTATTGTCAAATAGCTGTTCTAATTACCTCGTAACTTGAGGGTGTGATGTATTACCATGCTGTCATCTTAGGGTTCTGATAGAATTCAACCTAGGCTGGAAACACTGACCCTTACTTCTTCTGTTTTATTTTCAGAAGAAGGAGCAAAATAGGTATGCTTAAAAAGAAAGTCCCCTTGGACAGGCCATGGTGGCTCAGCAAGCAGAATTCCCGCCTGCCACGCCAGAGACCCGGGTTTGATTCCTGGTGCCTGCCCTTGCAAAAAAAAAAAAAGAAAAAGTCCACTTTCATCATGGTTAAAACAATCTAGCCAATGATATTTTTTGTTTAGTCAGTTTTACTTATTTATGGGCCAGGGTACTTTGAATATCTGAAGATGGCTTTGGAGAGAAGTTAGGGGTTTGGAATTAGATGAAATAAGGTTTAAGTTTAGCATCTATCTGGATGGTATATTTAATCTCGGGGCCCTAGTTTTCACATCGATAAAATATGTATAGTAATTTAAAAAACCTAATTGTTGTAATGACTGAATAAGATAATCATGGTGAATTCCAGCCCTTCTTTTAGCTGGTGTGTGAGGCTGGCTAACTCATTCATTTTCTCTGCCTCATTTTAGTCACCTGTGAAATGGGAATTGTACTAACCTACAACATAAGGTTATTATGATTTCACTTGTGCAGTAAATTTGGAAAATGTTTGCAACAAATAGAAGATGTCACTAATGCTTTCTATTTATTTATTTATTTGTATGCTGGATGGCTGGGATCACATTTCATTCTTTTTCCACGTGAATATACTGTTATTGTAGCACCGTTTGATGATTGGTGTGTGTGTGTGTGATGTGCATGGGTCAGGAACTGAACCTGGGTCTCCCACATGCAGCCAAGAATTTTCCCACTGAACCACCCCCACACTCCCTTAATGCTCTTTCTTTGTTTTTCTTAACGCTCTTTTGAACTGTGGATACAAAGCTCGCCATTTAATTAGCATTAACTTTCACATGAATGTCAGTTATATTTTCTCACTTCAAATAAGTCCCTGAGGCCAACACTTGGCTTTAACCTGTCTGGTTTTACCACTATATGCAGCCCATGGTCAGGAAAATCTCAGGTGGGGTAGTGTAAGTTTGCAGAGAATAGAGCTGTGGAACCAGTATGAGATATACTCCACAGACATAATATTAAAAGTAGCAAGATACTGATGCAAGAAAAGGAGAGGAAATGATAGAACAAAAGAGGTAAGCACACATATATTCTGATATATAATTCAATGTATGTGTAAATATACATACAAATGTATATTTGCATACCACAAATCTATTGAGAAGGCAAACATTTAAGAAATGGCTTTGCACCAAAAAAGTTATCTTTTAGAACATACTCAAATTAAGACACATCTAATGAAAAATCATAATAAGAGAATGCCTGAGAATTGCCAGAATTGAATGAGGACAAGTAAAAAAGTACCACTGAGTCCTGAGCACTACAAATGCCAAACAAATCCACACCTAGACACATCACAGTGAAACTGTAGAATATCAAGAAAAAAGCAAATACATCACACCCTGAAATGTATTAATGTTAGAATTCATAAAAATTAAGGAAAGATTATTATTGAAATCTCTCAATGTAGAAATGTATCAGAAATGTAGAAGGGGTAAGATACTATTTACATGTAAGGAACTGATAAGCTAAACTTAATAGTAAAAAAATAAAAGATAAACAGTAAACTAGGAAAATAATTGCAACAAATAAGACAAAGGGTTAATAAAATTTTTATTATTTAAAGAACTGGTGAGACATGGTTAGGGAAATCAGCAAAAGGCATGGACAAAAAATTAATGGAAAAATTAAGAAGTGGCCAATAATTATATAAAAGCATATGAAAATTTTTTTCAGTAAATTTGTGAAAATAGATGAAAAATCTCAATCTTAGAAATAATCAGAGCAATGCTAATGTTTTTTACCCAGTAATTTGGCAAAAGTAAAAAATGATAATACTGGGCGGGCCACAGTGGCTCAGCAGGCAGGAATGCTTGCCTGCCAAGCCCGAGGACCCGGGTTCGATTCCCGGTGGCTGCCCATGTAAAAAAAATTTTTAAAAATAAAATAAAATGATAATACTACTTAAACTGGCAAGGGTGCAATGATAAGGCTATTTACACATATTTTAAGTACAAGTAATAATGGAAACTGGCAAAACTCTTCCAGAAAGCAATTTGGAACTAAATTTCAAATGCTCAATAATTTAAATTACTCGAACTGGTACTGCAGTTTCATTCTCATGTACATATCTTAGGGGAAAATATAGTTACAGACTAGAAGATAATTACATAATTTTTCTTGTGTTTTTACTACTATTTTTAAATACAGAGAAGTACAAAGAATAATATGAGAGACAATAAAGTACTCATCACTCAAGATGAAAGATGGTGAATAATAAGGGGCAATAGCCAGTGTCCTTGTTTTGCTCCTGATTTTATTGGAAATGCTATGAAAGATTCAGTCAATATGATACTGGTTTTCACAGGTGCTCAGGTTAAAGGAATTCCTTTCCATTTCTTCTTTGCTTAGAATTATTTCTATTTGATTAGTTATTTTAGCATTAATGAGAATGGAATTTTGTCAAATGTTTTATTTCCTGCAAGGACAGAGATAATCATACATATTTGAATCCATGAAGCACTAAATTTAATTCATAATTTTTCTGATATTTAACCATCCTTAGAGTCCCAAGATAAACCTTATTTAATTACAATGTTTTTTTTTTTTTTTTGTGGTATATAGTCTGGGAATCGAAGCCAGGTCTCCCACAAGGAAGGTGAGCATTCTACCACTGAACCACCTGTACAATACATTATTAAAAAATAAATTGCTGGACCCAATTTGTTTACACCTGGATTTTTACAACTATATTCACTAATGCCATTGGTATATAATCTTGTTTTCTCATTACACACTTGTCCAGTCTTTGGCTGAGGTAATGCAAATTTTGTAATAAAACTACAAAAAATGGGTAGCGTAACTTTCCCTCTCTTTATATGATGCATAAATATTGAATTTTATCAAATGATGTTTCTGCATTTAATTAGGATTATTGTATTGTTTTTCTTGTTATTTCTGTCAGTATGGTGGATTATATTGTTTGGCTTTCTAATGTCCAATCAGCTTTTTATTCCCAGGATAAGTCCCATTGGCTATGATGTATTACCTTTTGTAAATATTGTTGAATACAATTTGTTTAATTTCTGTTTCCAAATCTTGCATTTATGTTCATGATGCAGAATGAACATGCAATTTTCTTCTCTTGTAATAACTCTTACTGGTTTTGGTATCAGGGTATGATCGCTGATAGAATGAGGTGGCAACATGTCCTTTCTCTACACTTTTTTGGAAGGGTTTTGTAAAATTGGTACTATTTCTCCCATTAATGTTTGGTAGAGTTTGCCAATGAAGCCATCTGCACATGAAGTTTTCGTTTTGGGAAGTTGTAAACTACAGATTCAATTTCTTTGCTAGATATAGAGCTCTTCAGGCTGTCTGCTTCTTTTTGAGTGAGTTTTGGTGGATTGTATCTTCCAAGGTTTTTGCCCAGTTTATTGAAGTCAGATTTATTGGCATACGTTTGTTCATAATATTGCCTTATTTTTCTTTTAATACACGTGGAATCTTTATTCTCTCTCTCCTTGATACTGGTCATTTGAGTCTTTTCTGTTGTTTTTCTGATCAGCCTGGCTGGAAGTTTATTCAATTTTCTGGACTTCTCAAGAACCAGAGTATTTTTCATCTCTAAAAGATTGATTCAAGTCTTTTGAGTATCTTCCATGTCCTTCCTAAACATCCTTATATTTTCCTTTATGACAAGGTTGGAAAATTATAGTCTGTAGGCCAAATTTGTTCTATGGTCTGTTTTTTTGGTACTATTTTGACCTAAGAAAACACTGTGTGTGCATGCTGTCTGTATGTCTTTGTGTGTGCATGTGTGTGTACAGAATAAGCAGCAGAGACCATGCGTTGCCCTCGAAGCCTAAAATATTTATTTTACGGCACTGTTTTAGTTGGCTTACTCCTGTTTGACATTCTTGAACATATATAGTAATAACAACTGTTTTAATAATAAGTTTTAATATCCTTGTCTACTATTTTATCATCTTTGCCAATTCTGAATCACTTTGATTGATTGACTTTGCTTTTCATTATGGGTCATATTTTCCTGCTTCTTTGCACATCTGGTAAGTTTTTGCTAAATGCCACAGATTGTGAATTCTATCTTTTTGGGTGCTAGATATTTTTGCATTTAAAGAAAATGTAGTCTTGAATTTTGCTGGGACACATTTAAGTTACACAGAAAGAGTTTGGGCTTTTCCATTCTTGCTTGGAAGCTTTGGGCAACAGCAAGGTTGTATTTGGTCTGAGGCTGCTTTTTCTCCATTGCTGGGTTTTATGCCTTCTGAGAACTCTACCAGGTGTCCATGCATTAAAAAGTCTTTCCATGCTGGCTGGTCGGAGCTCTAATTCCCAGACTTGCATTGGATTGTTCGCCTGCTTCTTGCTACCAGAGAATTCTGTTGCCAGACTCGGATAATTCCCAGCAGTCAGGCCTTGACCAGGACTGAGCTGGGGTGGTGGAGAAGACTTTGTTCACCTGGAGCCCCCTCTCTCTGCAACGGCTCCTCCTGCCCCTACTTTGGCCTCGCCAAACTCCCGAGACTTTCTCAACTCAGGGACACCACTGGCCTCCCCTGGCCCCCTGCTCCCTGAGCTAAGGCTTGGAAACATTCCCCTGGCAGTGAGCTGGGGCAGCCGTAGGGCTCACAACATTGGCATTCCCTCTCTCATGCCCTCTCTCTAGAATCACTATTCTGCACTGCGCACCTCCAACATCTGAAAACCACTTTTGTAGACAGGTTTTTGTGTTTGTTTGTCTGACTTGTTTAAGTGGGTGGATAAACCAAGTCCCTATTATTCCAAATTGGGTGGAAGCAGAAGTGCTATCTCTTTTTTGCAGTGATTATACAGCTGTGGATACTGTAGTCCCTCAAAGTTTTAAAATTCTTATTCCATTGTCTTCAGACATTCATATTATTGATAAGACATCTACTGTCAACCTCACTGTCATTCTCGTGTGACTAAACTCCCTTTTCTCTCCGGTGGCCTTAAGCAATTCTCTGATTCCTGATGCCCTCACTGTGATGCACCTAAGTGTGGATCTCTTCGAGTTCCTTCTGCTCAGGCTGCAGTGAGCACTTTTTTCAAGGGGAGGGTCATGTCTCTATTCAATTCTGGCCAGTTCCCAGACATTATCTTACCACTGTTGACAGAAGTATATTCTAGAGGTATGCTTCTCAGGCATTAATATGCCTTCATGTCACCTGGAGAGCTTAGTAAAATGCAGATTCCAATGGGATAGGTAGGTCTGGAGTGAAAGCAAGATTCAGCACCTTTCCCAGTCTCCCGGTGTGGCTGCTGCTGCTGGCCCAGGGACATCCTTTGAGCAGTGAAGTCTGGAGTGCCCTGTCTTCCATGATTCTTCTCATTGCTGTTGCATTCTCCTTTCTGTCTCTGTGCTGTGTTTGGGATTACTCCTTCCCTATTGTTTTCCTATTTACCAATTCTTCCTTCTGCTGTGTCTAGTCTAGAATTTAACTTACTCACTAAATTGCTAATGTCAAAAAATAGATATAATACAAAAATATATATATATATTTATATCCATGATTTCTAATTGGTTCTTGATTTGTATCAAAATATCTCCTCTTTTCTTTATACACAGAAAGCCCTTTTTGTATATCTTTGAGGATCTTAAAATTTACTGATTTAAAAAGCTAATATCTGATTATCCCAGTGTATTAGTGTTCTCTAGAGAAACAGAACCACCAGAGAGAGAGAGAGACAGAGAGAGAGAAAAGATGTGTGTGTGTGTGTGTGTGTGTGTGTGTGTGTGTGTGTATATATATATATTTATAGGAATTGGCCCACAAGACCACAGGGAATTCTGCAGGGCAGACTTCAAGCTGGAACTTTGACAAAGGTTTTGGTACATTCCTCAGGAGAAGCCGACTGCCTTAAGTAGAGATGGAAATTCTTCTTCTTTCCAATTACTGATATCCTCAGTCCTTCCTTTAAGGGATTGGATGAGGCACCTCTCATTGCTGAGGGCATTATCCTCAGTTGATTGTAGATACAACCAGCTGCAGATGCAATCAACTTACTGACTATTTAAATCCATGGCAAATCCTCACAGTCACAATCAAGCCAGTGCATGCTTGACCAAACAACTGTTCAGGTTGACACATGAACTTAACCATCACGTCAAGTGGCAAAAGAGATAAAATACATGAAAACACAACAGTCTCAAGCAAACCGTGAGACTCTGTTGGTTCTGTTTCTCTGGAGAACACTAATACACTGGGATAATCAGATATTAGCTTTTTAAATCAGTAAATTTTAAGATCCCCAAAGATATGCAAAAAGGGCTTTCTGTGTATAAAGAAAAGAGATGTTTCGATACAAATCAAGAACCAATTAGAAATCATGGATATAAATATATATATATATTTGTATTATATCTATTTTTTGACATTAGCAATCAGTGATAGCTATTACTAGTGATAGCTATTACTAGTATTCCCTTTATATTCATGGTCATCTTTGATGATGGTCATTCTCCTCATGTGCTTGACAATTTTGGCTACAAATGTATCTTAGGTGTGAATTTCATCTCTTCTTTCCCCTATCATTTCTGGCAGTAAGGTTTCTTGTTCACAGCTAGCTCATCCATTAGTGGCTTGGGTTTTTGACCCACAAAGATACTGTAAATCAATTTTCAGAAACAGCGGGTGGCGAGATCCCCTCCCCAACTCCTTGACCACAACTGGGTATCAGTGAAAGCTTCGGGTAGGGTGTGCAACTCATTGTAGCCCCAGTTCAGAAGAAGTGAATTCCATCTCTGTTTTTTTTTCTTTTTTCACATTATGAACCTTTCTCTTAGCATACATATTTCAGCAAGGAATGAAGGTAGCAGGAGCTACTCACTTATACTATGCTGTGAATGTCTAAAAGTTGGGCAGTACATGACTTGCACAACCACACATTGTTGTCACGCTTGTTCTCCTTCACACAATTATCCTAAAGATGTTGAATTCTTGGCTGCTTCTGCCTCTGTATGGCTCTGGAGGCTCTGAAAGCTTGCATTTCAGCTCCTCAGTCATATATTTCCACTATTATGGCTCATGGAGTTGAGAGTATTGTTTTTTTAAGCCTGCCTATCTTCAGTATATTTAAAAATCATTTCTTTACTATCATTTGCATCTGGCGTGCAAGGGTGGGTTGAAATCGTTTCTTTGGGACCTCACAGTCTCATCTTGACTAGAAGCCAGCATTAATTTTAATAGTAAAATTTTGAAACAACCTAATTATCTAGCATAGAAGAATAGTTTACTAAATTACAGAATTTTCAAAATTTACATGGATTTTTATGCAGCCTTTCAAAATTATGCTTTTGAAATAATTTTAATGACACTTGAAAATTCTAATTTTATAACGTTAACTGTAAAAAAAAGAGAAGGTTTTTAAACTGTATATATACACTATAATCTCAATTATGTAAAAATAGGCATATGAAAAAACTGGAAGGAACTCATGTAAAATAGCATCTACTGTTCTCTGGATGGTGATACTCTGGATGACTAAATTTCTGTATAAATACTTTGATGGACCTCATGTTTTCTGTAATGAGGTTGTATTACACTGGTAATTGGAAGAACACGACTCACATAAAAAAGCAAGCGGTCACTCACTGTGTTGGGCTGACCTTGGAGGAGATGCTCCATCACATCCGTGCTCCTGTTTCTCTGAGTCATCCCAGAGGGACTCAGAACCGATGCTGCTACTGGCCAGGCAGGCTGGCGCTCGGGCTTCTTATGGCCTCCCAGGGCCCCGTCCTCCTTCAATGCTCTTTGCATGTGTATCTGCTGCAGGGTGAGCATGTTATGTTCCACCCTGTTACAAAACCCCAGGGCCATGTAAGTTACCTGCACCACTGCATCACAAGGCACACGTGATCAAACAGTGCCATGTGCCATGTGGAGCTGGTAACTATTCCATGCAGTAGGTGCATAATAAATCTTTCTTGAAATCACCCTCACCTACATCAGTACAGTTGAGCCTCTGCCTAGCATGAAGGGTGTGTGGAAAAATAAAAAGAGGTAGTTTGATAAGGTGGTAGGAGTCCATGTGATTCTCAGTTTAATTTTAGAATTTCTCATTTTGATATTATAATAGATATTGTGCAAGAAAATATGATTTGGCATGGGTTCTTTCACTTTTGATTCAGGGATCCATTCCTAAATGAATTATTCATTCCTAGATACCAAGGTTTGAAGGCTGTCCCCTTCTGCACCAGTAGAATCATAAGAAGATACTTTACCTCCCTGGGTCTTGGGTCCTTGATGCAAAATGATGATAACTGTACAGGCTGGAAGGGTCCAGGAGGGTCTCGGCCAAGGCCACCCAGATGGGTCTCTTTGTGAACAGAAGTTAATACATGGGGAAGCTCTTTCTTCCCCTTTCCGTCCCCTGCAATGTAAATCTAATGGGGTTTATGGAGTAAGTTTCAGGTTCTCTCCAGGGCAGGGAGTCTTTGCTACAGCTGAAGGGCTTCCCACTTGAACTCCAGGTGGCTTTATCT
Source organism: Tamandua tetradactyla (assembly GCF_023851605.1). Taxonomy (NCBI): domain Eukaryota; kingdom Metazoa; phylum Chordata; class Mammalia; order Pilosa; family Myrmecophagidae; genus Tamandua; species Tamandua tetradactyla. The sequence goes on from NC_135329.1 coordinate 70,656,447, forward strand.
AGATGAGCAGACACTCTTATCATTAGCATTGCCTCCTTTGAGAATGAACACCTCGGATGTCCCAGCACGTGGGCTGTGGGCTTCTCTGGTCCGAGGGACTCTCCTTGGGACTCTCCAAGCCACCTTTTTTATTTCTCAGACACCTCCATCACTGCCTTTCATCTCGGGGCCCAGGAGAAGAGAGTTTGATTGGACCTGTCAACATCGCTAAGGGGGCCACTTGAGAGTCATATGAAGAATTCCCACACCCAAGAGCATCTCAGAGCAGCTGGGAAGACCCAGGCAACGTGGGTTCTCAGGCCAGGGTCCCACCACAGGGTGCCAGCTGCTTAATGTAAAAGGGAGGGACTGTGTGAGGTCCCCAAGGAAGCCCCCATGTGTGCGCCAGTGGTGGTGGAGAATACCACATGGACTAATGAGATGGGGACTCTTTCTCTGTGCTTATCATTTGGTACAATATTGATAAATATATAATACACAGACAATTGAATCAAGTGATAAACTCCTATCACACTCGAGGCACTCTGTCAGATACGTCATTCCCTTATATCCAACCTCACCTCCACCCTGCAGGTAGAAATAAAGGTTCCATTTACAGATGTGAAAACCGAGGTTCTCAGAGGTTACACGACATTCCAAAGGTCACTTGATGGAGGAATGTGGATTGCAGTTGAAGTCACTGTATTCCAAATCCTGTGCTTTTTGTAACGTGTCTAACTGCCTCTTACTAAACATAGAGATAGTTTGATGGGGAAGAAATATGGGCAGCCATGAATATTAAGAACCCAGATATGGGGAAACGAGCCAATTTCCCTGGGCTGATGTTTGAGTTGAATGGCTCTTGCTGGTCTGAGCCACAGTTAAACTGGCACCAATTAGAGTCAAGTGTAATGAAAAATAAATACAGCTGAGCTGTGAGGCTTAGCTGGTATGGCCCAGCATCTGTCAGCACTTCTATTATACATTGAGTTTTTTCAAGGAATTATAAGGGCTGTAAAAATATGTGGTATGGTGGAACTTGGCAGAAGAAAAGTTTCCATTTAGGGAGCTTTTCAAATATATTTTCTGAAGTTTCTAAAAATTAGGTTTGACACTTTAGTCATGAAGTTAGCAACCATTTAAATAGCCCAACACCTTTTAATCAACTGCTGGAGTGAAAAACACTTCAGCACCAGGACAGACGCCTCCAAGGTGGGGGTTAGCCCAGCCCTGATCAGGAGCTTCTGCCTGAGCCTTTTCTTTCCCACGCATTCTCATTGCATCCTCTGCTGCGCGGGACAGGCAGGTTCCAGGGTGCCCGAGAGGAGGGCAGTGAAGATCCAGCAGATGCCCAGTGGGCTAACACAGGGCAGACGCTGGGTCTGATGCCTCAAGAGGCTCCTCGGAAAGCTCAGCAGGCTGCAGCTTTTGTGGAATGATCTTCAGTGCTAGAGGCTGAAACCATTTTGGCAAAGAAGTTCTGCGTGTGATTGGAGCTAGTGGGGTGTGGGACTTGGAAGGCTGGAGAGAATGTGGAGGCTATGCAGTTTGGGGACAAAAGAAAGGGAATCCGATGCTGACTTGATTTTGACTTAATGCTTTGTTTTGTTTGTTTTTTCCCTGAGAAGAGCTCTAGACCTTGAAGGTAGAAAACCATGATGTGCATAATAGCTCCATCACTATCTTGTGTTTTGACTGTGTGCAAGCTGCTTATGTGTTTTGGGCTTTAGTTAGCGCAATTCTGAGTGGAAATTTCAATTTTTATAAAAATCACAGAATTGTGGGATAGTGAAAATAATGTGCCTATTCTGTGAGCTTTAAAGGGGTATGCAAGTGTAATGAATGATGATAACATGATGAAGATTTTGTGGAGCCGTTCATCAGGATCCGTTCCCATTAATAGCCAGGTACCGTCAAGGGAAAGTGCATGGGTAAGACCTGTCGTCTGCACACAGAACCCTTAAAAGCCCATTGGAACAACAGACACAGACGTGCCCGCATTCAAGCATGTGGTCAAGAGTGAGTAGACCCAAGACTGAGCGGGTTGAAAATCAGGCAGCCTGCCTCAAAGTTTCAAGAGGAAAGTTCTGGAAGAGATGCTGTTGAATCCCTCCCAGGAGGCTCACCTGCACAGAAGTTAACCATTTGCCGATCGATAAGGCTGTGCACCATTTTTGTGTCTCTTGTCCTGAGTTCATGTGCCAGGCAGGGGCAGGGTATGTGCCCATGGGAGCAGGGCTCTCCAGCCCAAATGCACAAGGTTGCCTTGTAGAGTGGATCAAAATGCAGATACTCTGGCCCTCCCTTCAAAGATTCCAACTCAGGAAGTGGTGGGACCCCAAAACTGAATTTCTAAGAAACTCCCCAGGTTGTTCTACATGACTGAAAAACACTCAAGTTAGACTTCTCTGAAATGGCCACATGAACCCAAAACGTTAGAACTAGATTTCATCTAAGAAAACTTTCTCACTTTACTGCTGAGATGACTGTAAAGAAAGGAAGTGAGGGTTCCTTGAGCTCATAATATATGTCAAATGCTGTGCTGGCATTCCACCTAAGTTATTTCATTTAATTTTTCCATAAAGACATGTAGTAGTACTGCAACTTGAGACCAATGCATTGACCTTCCTCGGGATAGCTGAAGTAAGACAAGATAAAATCAAGGAATTGGATGCCTCTGCACATGCATGGCTCCATCTTCAGTGGGACCCTCAGATTCACATGGTAAACACTTATATGGGATTGCTTCTGCCCTCACTTCTCAAGGGGTAGCTCAACATTCACCTTTCTCTTCAAGGTCCTTATAGTAGTCCAGCCTTTCACTTTCCAAATGCCTTGCACTTTCCAAATGCCTTGCCCTTTCTTCACCCAGAAAATTGCCATCATAAGTCCCTCAAGTCCCTATCCACCAATCACAAACCAATCCACATCCACCCCCATCTCTACTGCCTTTTCCCTGGTCTCTGGGGAGGAAGTCTCACTCGTCCTACTTAAGGACATCTCTGCCACCCCCTTCCCACCCCTTAAGCCTTTGACTTCAATTTTCCCGCCATATTGGATTTGCTAATTTCCCTCAGACCCTCCCTTCCCTGAGATTTCAGTCACTTTGCTACTACTTTTTTTTTTTTTTTGCATGCTGTATGGCGGGGGTCACATTTCATTCTTTTTCCATGTGAACATCCCATTATTGCAGCATCATTTGTTGAATTTTTGTTTGTTTGTTTTTTCTTTCTGTGTTTGCTTATTTATTTGTTTTTGGGAAGTGTATGGGCTGGAAATCGAACTCAGGTTCCCACATGGAAGGAGAGAATTCTACTATTGAACTACCCTAGCGCCCCCTGCTATTGCTTTTTCCTTCTCAAATTATAAACATGTCCAAGCCTTTTCCATACTAAAATCTAATTTCCTTTGATACTGTATTTCCAGAGTCACTGTCATCTTTCCCTTTATTAAAGACCAAACCTTATTAAAGACATTCCTTTCTTCTCTCTATTTCCACCTCCCAGTTCCTACTCAACTCATGGCAATCTGACTTCCCATCACTCTCCTCTAGTAAAGTTCCTTTCACTGAGATTGCCAGTGATGCACTTATGGCCAAATCCAGTGGAAACTTTTCAGTCCATCTGCAAATTAGAGATAATGCTTATTTCATAAGGTTTTAAGGATTAGTGAATCAGTATATGGGAACTGCTTAGGGCAGTGCCTTCCACCTCATAAGCATTTAATAAACAGTTCCTTCCTCTTCATCCTCCTCCTCCTCATTATTATTATTGTTGTTAACAGTATTTCAGGACCTTCACATTGTATTTGAAACAATCAACCATTCTTATCTTTGGGGAAGCTCTTGGATTCCATGACACCATGCTCTATTGTCTCAGTGCTCCTCATAGTCTGACCCCCCTCCCCTTTCCCACCACATCCCTTCTTCTTCTCCCTTCTTCTAAAGATGTATGCACCCCCTGGAAACATTTCTAGGCCGATAAATCCTCCAACTCAGACCTTCCTCAAGTCACCTAGATGCCTTTTCTGTTCACATAAAACTTGGCACACAGGACATACTCAAAAGCTGTCTGGCTTCTGAAAATTCCACCCAGTCATCTTACTCTGTAATAAAACCAGGGGCCCAGCAGCCTAGATGGGTGTGAGTGTGAATGTGTTAGTATTGGGGCAGCTCTAGGTGCTGCTGCCTTCTGCTGGAGGTGGAGAACATTTGGCCATGACTGCCAGTGGCACGTGGCCATTTGGAGGGAAGGGAAAGAATGAAGGAGAGGGAGCTGTGGAAGAGACTGAGCCAGGACCAGGCAGAGACAATTAAGGAAACTTCCACAAAGATACAGAGTGTCTTGGACCATATCTGGCAGGAATCATGACAGAGACAAAGTGGAATCTAAAATAAGCCTGAGAGACTAAAGGGAAATTGTGTTTCCAAGTTCGACTCAAAATGCAGATTTCTTACAAACTTAGCTTTCAACTTTCCATAAATGTGGGTAGAATTGTTGGCACATGAAAATGCCACATTCCTAAACCTGACATAGAACAAAAATATAAGTGTTTGAATTCTGGATTTAGACAGATCTAGGTTCAAATCTGGCCTCTTCTTGCAAACGGTTTGATTTTGGTCAGCATATTTAATTTTTCTAAGCCTCAGTCATCTGTAACAAGATGGTGAACCTTCCCTCATACAGTCAGTCACTTGTTAACTAAACATTTATTGAATGCTGAATAAATGTCCCTGGTACAAAGCTAGACATTCAAGTGTCCAGGTGTCTCAGACATGTCCTTGCCCTCAAGAGCATGGCCAGCGAAAAGAAGAGGATATGGGCACACAAACAGGAAAGAGATACTAGAGGGACTCTGATGAGTATGAGAAGGGAAGGAGTCAAGGGTTATGCCTAGGTTTCTGGCTTAGGAAATCAGGAGGATGATATGATCATTCATGGGGAGAAGAAGTATAGTAGGAGAACTAGGCATGAGAAGGGGGATATGAGCTTGGTTTTGACCCTAGAGGATGAGGTGCCTGTGAGATAGGCATATAGGGAGGCCTTTCTAGGCAAGCAGGGCTGTGTGCCTCTGTGCATCTGAAGAAACTCCAGAGTTAGAAATGCTCATTTGGAGGCCTCAGCATAAATATGGTCAACAAAGTTCCAGAGTGGATGATAACAATCCAAAGAAGTCTACTGAAAAAGATAAGAATCCCCCAAATCAACATCATTTCAACAAGGGGAAGGGACAGGAGTCCTGGGAAGGAAATCACATGGACAGAAGAAGAGTGTAGGAGTATAGAACCCAAGAGAAGTGAGAATGCCAATAGTTTTGAATACAGCAGCATTCAAGGAAGAAGAAGATAGCAGAAACACATCCAATGGGTTAAAACAACAGATATTCTTGGTGACACCAGAAGAAGCAATTTCACAGAAGTAGTAAAGTTGGAAGCCCTGGCCTTCAAGGAGAATCGCACCCCTTCTGATAGGACCTGAAGAAGGCTGGAAGGAAGAGACATAGGTAAGCTTGGATGTATTTTGGGAAAACATTGTAGGATTTTCTTTTTGGTGGTTTCAAATTTGTATGTTGATACCACAGGAACATTTGCTAAGAGTTGGGGCAAGCCTGTGAGGTGGGAGGTCTAGGAGACTGAAGGGTATCTACTAAGGGCTCTGGAGGATGGCCTGAGACAGGGGAGTAGGAGACAAGAAAGACAGCAAGTAACATCAGAGGCCTGATGGAGGCCGAACCTGGCAGTGTGCATGGTGGCAGCCTGCTTGGCTGTTATTTCCTGTGCTGATGAACCACGTCCTGGGTAGAGGTGCAAAAAAGATGGAGGGTGGATTGATCCAGGTTTTAATGTTTTCAGATGAGTTTGAAGAAAGAATAACTGAGGTCAGAACAAGCTGATGGGTGGGGTGGAGGAAGTGAAGGTGTTAAGCAATGTGGTCTGGTGAAGTACTGGGATGAACTGAGAAAAAGGAGATGGATTTGGGAGAAGATTGTGATGTCAGGGACAGACCAGTCTGCCCTCAGGGGTTCAGAGTTGGGGCAGTTTTGGGTAATAGAAGTTCCAAGGTGAAGCCATGGAACTGATGGTTGGATTGGGGTGGAAAGAAAGGTGTGAGTGTGCATGCATGTGTGTGTAAGGCTCAGCTCTAGGCTCTACTGCTTCCATTGGAGATGGAGCACTTTTGGAATTGAGGACCTTGGCCACAGCTGAGGGTTCTAGGGGACTGAAGAACCATGGGTAGCTGAGGTCACTGCAAATGATGAGTGCTCTTGGGGTCAAGGTGAATCTGGAGACTGGGAAGTCAAAATCTTCAGAGAAAGAAGATTGTTCCATAAGCTGCACAGTTGGTAAAAAAGATGTGGACATTATTTGCCAAACAAGTCTGGACTTGGAGGGGAATGTAAGTCAGTGTGTATCTGCTGGAGACTCTCCCTTAATCCTTTGGTAGTTAGCAATGTACCACTGTTCATAAAGTGCTATGTGAAGCCAGAACCTTTGCAGATCCCCTGACCCACCAGCACTGCCTATGAAGGCACTGCCCATGAAGGTCCTGCTCGTGAAGGTCCTGACCATGAAGATCTTTCTCATGAAGATACTGCCCGTGAAAGCACTGCCCATGAAGGTCCTGCTCGTGAAGGTCCTGCCCATGGAGGTCCTGCCCATGGAGGTCTTGCTTGTGAAGGAACTGCCCAGGAAAGCACTTCCCATGAAGTTTCTGCTCGTGTGTCTATGAAAGCACTGCCCGTGAAGGTCCTGCCCATGAAAGGATGCCCATGAGGTCCTGGCCTTGCAGGTTGAAGCCCACCACACAGTCCTGCCATGTGGCTGGGGAACCACTGTCCCAGTGAGCCATGACAGAGCAGTCTCCATAGCTTAGCAAAGCCTATTTCTTAGTGCTCAAAGGCAGATTTTGTCCAGATGGAGAACAAAGTGGCCCCTGAAAAATGTTTTGGGTCTCGTTTCAGAGACATTGGGGCAGCAGGAAAGGAGAGAGGGCCTTCACAAGGAGCGTCATTGCTGACCCACCCTAGAAGTCCACGCACAGGTGTCCCGTCTGCATATCCGTGCCTAGTGTCCGAGCCTGATACACGGTGCAGGCAAACAGCAGCCTCCGCCGACCTGCAGATGCTGCTCAGTTTAAAGTTCAAGTAATACTGGATGGTGACTATTTGTCTCTGGCCAACACTCAGCCCAAAAAAAAGGTTGCACTTTTTTCTAAAAGGCAGCAAATGTGGACAAATATTAGCTCTTGGAAATAAAGGGGGGAAGTTATTCATTCACTCAGCAGCGTTTTCCAAGCCATCAATCTTCCGGGGATTTCTATTGCTTTAATCATCAAGGTTGTTTATTTGGAGCAATTTCTGAGAGAATAAAAGTACCTTTGGCCTTTATCTGCTGTCATCAAAGCATCCATTAGGAGCCTGGAGCCCTGTAGGGAGGCTCAAGGGATTATTCCGAGAGGTTTTCTCAAACGCACAGGAATTCTGCTTTTTTTTATCTCCTTCCCTGGTGTGGCAGTTGAGTTTAAACTGTAATCTGAAAGGGCAGGTTTATCTTCAGGTTTACACCATTTGAACAGTATTTTGTTCAAGGCAAATGTGCAGATGAAAGGATTTTAAGTGGCCTGGGACACAGGCTTGCCGACCTGAGACTTGTGTGGTTTCTGACGGTCCCCAAGCCTAGCCCAGGCCTTCTAACAGCAGGACAGTGGGGCTCCTAAACCTGTGAAGCAGCCGGGCCTCATCTTCTGGGGACAGGGGGCCAGAGGAGCAGGCCCCACCCGGCCCAAGGCGCCTGCTGCTTCTGCTTGGGGCACCGGAATGGAATGGGGAAGAATTGAAAGTGTGTGGACCCAGCAGTTGCAGGCACACACACACACATATAACAAAGTACACACACAACAAAGATGCACTCGCACACAAAGGAGTATGCACACGCAACAAGGGAGTACACACACACACACACACCCAACAAAGGAGTACATGTACTCACACAAAAGAAAGGAATACACATACACAACAAGAGTACACACACAGCAAAGGAGTACACACACAAAGAAGTACACACACTCACACACATACAACAAAGGAGTGCACACACATGCACAACAAAGGCATATACACACACACAATAAAAGAATACTCACACACTCATACACAATGAAATGTACATTCACACACACAACAAAGGAGTACACACATTCACACATGCACAACAAAAGAGTACACACACACTCACACACAGCCATACATACACACCACACAACACAGAAGTGCCTTCATACAGATAAATCTCAGAGACCTTTAGATGTACACGTCACGGAGCCATTTATACACACACTCAGTGCAGGGACAGCACGCACACATGTGATCATCCACACTCATTGCTGCAAAGCCAGGCAGCAGATCTCTGCCTGAGTGTGCAAATGCACATGGATACACAGACAGGCAGGCAGCCGTTTGCAGCCCCCCTGCCCCCCTCCCCAAGAACAGGCACATCCCGTGCAAATACTTGCTCACACCCAAATATGGAAACCCCATCTGGACCCCCAGCCAGCTTGGGCCAGAGGTATTTCTGGAATGAGCCCAGACCTGGAAGAGACAGGGCCAGTCTGCACCCGCCAAATCCTGGCAGGAAAGTCTGCAGGGGCAGAGGTGGGTTTCCCAGCCCCTGCAGCCACGGGGAAGAGCAGCAGACGCGAAGAGACCCTTCCGGTGCGGTGAGGGTACTGAGGAGAAGCCAGGGAAGAAAGAGGCACCATCTGGCTCACAGCCAGGAACCGAACTGAAGCCAGGCCCTGCCACCCGCCTTCTGCATGACCTTGAGCAAGAGGTCCTGGGCCTCAGTCTCCCCATCTGTAAAATGGAGCTGTTGAGAAAGACAGATGAAGGAAGGCAGATAATCCAAGCTTGTCCACACATGAAGAGATGGTGGCTGGCTTGGCTGGTGACTTCGGGGCCAGGCTGGGTGAGGCCCCAAATCTCCTGAACCCTGAGATTCTTCTCTGATCCCCCATCCTTTTTTGACAGTGCACTCAGGTTTTTGACAGTGTTTTCAGCAAAATCTGTTTGAATTTTCTAGATCCTTTGGATTCCTGAGGAAGGGGTGAGCTGAAGGGGGAGGCAGCAGGGAAAGAGGCGGATGTTGGTGGTGTGCCTGTGTGCCTGCAGAGGCAGCTTCTGTGTGCCACTGGTGACAGCAGCTGGCGAGCCCCCTGCCCCACCTGCTGGGTCTTCCCTGCTGGGATGGCAGCTCTGCCCTGTCTTCTCTGGGTCTGCAGGGCTGCTGGGGTCTGCGTTGCCCTAATCCTAGCCATTACATCCCTAAGACCTACCACTGCCACATTTCAAGAAGGTAATTCTTGTCCACTGAAGAAAAACTGCATGAGTGTTGTCTAGAAACCCTGGCTCATCCTTTGAGAGCCAAATGAGCCACCTGCTGTGTGCCTGAGCACCCTGGCACCCCCATGCTTTGGCTTTACCGCTGGGCCGTGGGTGTCCCTCTGACGGCACAGCAGGGACCCTCGCTGACTGTATTTTGCATTTGCAGGTTTGCTTGACCCACTGCACTTTGAGCTCCTTAATCCCCAACTCCCGGGACCATGCATCAGCTACAGCACATGTGAAGTGAATGGTGGCCGATTCATTTATGGTGGCCGATTCATTTCACCGTATCATGTCCTCTGGCCGTGTCCCTGATGAGAAACTCAGGGCCAAAATAATGTAAGAGTTAATACTGGGTACCATGGGAGAGACATGCACCTAAAGAGGTATGGAGTGCAAAGGAAGGGAACTCATGTCTACCATGGAGCATAGAAAGGTTTTCTGAGAGAAGCAGCACTTGGGATGGGTCTTACAGGATGGATGGAGTGTCTTGATTTCTATCTTCCACCCTTGGGTGCTATGGCTCCCCCAGTTTTGGACCTTCAGGCCGATCCGTTGCAGGGTGGGTGTTCCGGAGACTGGCCTCACACATTGGCTTAGGTTCAGTCCATTCCCCTCTGCAAACAAGCCTAGTTTCAAGGTGGGCTGGATGCTCTCCTCCTAGTGACGCAGCTCCCTTACAGCCTCCTCCTGTGGCACTAGTGACCATCTGTCCATGTGTCTGTCTTTCCCTCTGGTCTGTGAGCACCTCATGGCCAGTGAAGCAGTCGTCGTCATTTCTCTTCACCCTGCCTTAGGCACCGTGCCAGGCTTAGACAGTCTCCAGAAACTCTAGGACAGAAGGAGGGACACGAGCTGACAGAGCGGCAGAGGGCAGTGGCTCAGACCTCCTCCTAGAGGACAGCTTCTCAGACATTCGCGGATTTCTGCACTCAAGGGCAGGGTAGGGGAGGCCCATGGGTTGAAGGTGGCTGGCAGCAGAATTTGGAAAGGCAGGCTTTTTTACCAGATGTGTGTGTGCCAGGAACAGCAAAGAGGGGAGACTTTTCTTATTTGGGTGAGAGTTGAAAGCAGATACGAAAATGGAGCTCAATCTCACAGTCAAATCCGACCATTTGGAAAATACAATTTAATTGATTCATCTTTATTCTTTAAATTAAAAGGCATCTTTCTAAACAAAATGCATGCTTACCATAAGAAGACTCAGTTAATTACTTCATATCCCTTCCTACTTCATTCTTATGCTTTTCTGAAAGTATGAGGGTTACTCTCTAAATGACCGTGCAAGCCTTTGAGCTCATAATAAACCACTTCTAATTCAGCTGTCGAAAGCAACAGAGCCTCTGCCCAAATCCTCACTGTTCTCCTGTGGTCTGACATCAGGCACAGGGGTGCAGACAATCTCCTCACCAGCTGGGGGGGTCCAGGGCTGAGATTCTGCCCATGGGTTTGTAACTGGGGGGTGGGGGTAGCGGGGTGCAGTAGACAGAGCGGGGCTCTGACCTAAGGTGACCTCCGTTCAGCCTTGATGGACTGCTGTGCTCACTTGGACCTTATCTGAACTTGAGCTATTGAGATGCGGCTGATGTGTTGTTACATTTGGGTGAAAAGTAAGTCTCAAAATTCATGTGGCCTTTAATTCCCTATACTTATAAATATGAAAATATTGGGCAGTGCTATTGGCTCCGTGGCAGAGTTTTCACCTGCCATGCCAGAGGCCCGGGTTCGATTCCCAGTGCCTATCCATGCAAAAAGAAAATATCAACTTAAGGTAGAAACTGTTTATGTCTATTCTCTCTCTGTTAAAGCCAATGCGGACATTTATTATTTCCTAGACGTATTAAAAAATCACATTAGAAATAGTTAATTATAGTAAGTCTTTGTAAATATGCTGATTAGATCAAGATTTCAAAGTTTGAACCTGATGTGACATTTCAGATTCTAATTAAACATAAAATTAGAGGTCTGCATATGAATACAGAGGTGTGGGTGTTTATATGTGAGTATATAAGACATATGCATCTATCTATAACTGTATCTACATCTATCAACCATTTATGACCTTATGATCATACTGCATTGCAGTACGTCCATTCAGGGCTTCAAGACATACCCACTTATTATTTTGTCTGCTAACCAGATTTAATAGAATATAAATTGTATATATACATTAATAAATATGCACATGATATGTAGGCATGTGATCATAAAATATTAATATGAATTTATTCCAGGTGTCAAGTTATTTTCAAATGCACACGTCTTGGAGACATGACCACTGGAAACAAATTACAAATACCTTCCCTTCATTTCCAGGTATTTGGGTCTCCACACTTGAACGTCGTCAGAACGGTGGGGTGGAACCCAAGAGGGCAGGGGAGAAGGTCGGATCCCTTCCAGCTGGGAGCCCCAGAAGGCCAGAGGCGGGGATGTCTCCCACACATTTGACATGGGGGCTCTCCGAGCGAGAGGTCCGGTCTTGGACCTTCAGACCAGCCCATCGCAGTGTGGATGGTTCTGGAGACTGGCCTCACACACTGGCTTGGGTTCAGATAAGTCTAGCTTCGAAGGTGTGGCTGGATGCTCTCCTCCTAGCCACGTAGCTCCCTTACAGCCTCCTCATTTGGTGCTAGTGACCATCTGTCCATGTGTCCATCTTTGGTGCCTCAGAACATGACCAAGTCCCGTCACCCTGAGGATGGGGTTTGCTTGACTTCCTTGGACAACTCGTTGCAGGAAGCAGCCAGCCTGGCTGGCAAGTTGCTTCATTTATGGACTTCAAATCTCTTTCTGTAATTCCGGCCATTTCCTTTTCTTCTCTCTTCAGCGAGCCTGGAAGAGCAGGTCATGACCTTCCTCAGACTTCAGCTGGACGCAGTAGGAGCCATGAAGATAACAGGCAGCTCTTCAAAGCTGGCCAGAACCCCTGAGAAACCTGCCCTGGAGGATTTTCCTCACCTCCAGTGGAGAGGGTCGGATGCTGGGGCGCTTCCCCAGCCCAGAAGCTCAGAGAAGGATCGGGCAGGGGAGACCCAGCAAGTACCCTGCTTCGGGAGATAAGAAGCCATTTCACAGTGACACCTCTGCTGCGGGAGCAGTGCCCATGGCTGAGACCCAGGACAGGATGCTGTTGGAACCTGTTTCCAAAGCCCCTTTCGGTTTGAGATGATGGGCGTGGCGGAGGGGTGCAGCGGGTCTGGAATCCGGCAGAACCCCGAAGACTCACTCTGAAGAAACTGCTGCCTGTCAGGGTGTAAGAAGGACTACAGAATTTTCCTTAGCTGATAAGGCAATCATCGTTACCATATCTTGAGCATTTACTACGGGCTACTTTGCTATTTGTTATTAAATTGAATCCTCACCAAAACAAAAAAAAAGAACCTCTAAATCAGGTTTCTTTATCAAAAACCCTTTATTTTTGTATCTGTATCAGCTCTCCAACCCATTTTACAGATGCAGGAACTGAGGGTTTGTGGGTTTAATTTGTTCAGGGAGACACAAGTGGCAGAACTGGGTTTCACACCTAAACCTTCTGACCTTGCTGTGCTGGTCACACCTCATGGTCAGGAAAAATATGTCTTCAATAATAGAGGGATTGAGTTTAAGATTACAGACCACTGACGCATTCTTACTAAAGCTGTTTGGAATTCTTTGTTTTTAATTGAACACCATATCAATTTATGAAAAGATATCAGACTTTGATAAGGATAGTGCTGTTTTCTAAAAGCCACCTTGTTCTCTTTGCTAATAGTTAGAACTCTTTGTTTACCAAAACTTACGATAATAATAATAATGATAAAATCACTTATTATGTGCTCAGGGCTAGGTGGGACTGCAGACTCAGTCTCTGCAGAGCCAGACTGTGTTTTCTTCATCTCACTTCTTGGCTCATCTTTGTGAGTAGACGCCATCTGCTTAGGCTGGCCCCCTTCTTTTTGCCAAAATCATGCCTACTGAGAACTCTGGGGCTCACATCTTCTAATGTCTCATCAGAGAAGGAATGAGTCTCTATATAGTTCCAGTTAAAATAAAAAAAAAGGAAAGACCCCCGGTTGGCCCCATTTGGGTGGTACATCTACCCCTGGCAGCATTCTTCAAGGGTGCTGGTAAGGCTGTGTTTGTAAGAAGAGGGCAGCTCTCACTGGGACACAGAGGCCATCTGATTCGAACAGGAGAAGCAGCATTCCCAGGAGGAGAGGACCATGACGGGTGGACAGTACCTTCCCACAATAAACGGCCATTGGTTTAAAGCTTGATCATGTACAATGAGCTTTTATGGACATTACCCTACCTGAACTAGCCCCACCAGGTTTGCAGGAGCAAAAGTGTCATCTTCCTTTGACAGATGAGAAAACTGATGTCCTAGAGCTAAAGCTGGACCAGAGATGGCATGGCTGATCACTGGCAGAGGCCTGTGAATGTCCAGAGACGGATTAAATTGATGATTTGAGTGCGATGTGTTTTACTAGATGGATTTCTTGAGTGCTGGTAATCCTAGGACGGCTACAGAAACTGTTCTGTATTAAATTTGTTGGGTCAAAAAGAACCATAGTTCCCTCACCAAGCTAGTTAGCAAATATTTTGTAATTGCTTGATAACTTGGAGTGGTATGTGGCAAAAATCCTTAAGTGGGTTTTTCTAAGACCCTGCTCTATCACTGTGGGAAATTCTACAATATCCCTCACAGCTGCATGTCATCGTTTGTTTTTGTAGCATATCTCCTTCTAAAGCAAGGATAGAATCAAGATGCCAATGACGTTTGTTGCCTCATCCATCTACTCATCAGTGCACCCATCCATCCAAACATCCCTCCACTGACACGTCCATTCACTGAGGACATTCCATTCAAAAGTGTTTATTCTTTCAAAAATTTATTGAGCACATGTCTGATACCAGGCTCCGAGTTGGCCATTGAATGTAAAAAAGATAATAGAACACAAACTCTTTCTTCACAGTATTCTCAGTCAAGGTTGGGAGATATCATGTGTTATATAACTCTAATATCAAAAGCAGCTCTTTTGGAACCACCAAAAGTTCTTGGAGTGATTAAATAAATACTCAATGAATAATTTATTGAGATTAAATAAATACTCAATAAATACTCAATGAATAATAAGTAGCAGAATGTTTCTGAACCAACAAGACTTTTGATTTGATTATAAATTAATACAGAATTATTGCACTTAAAGAAAAGGTGCCAGTAAAAGGTGATGGACAAAGAAAAGCAGGATTAAAAGAGACAAATGTTAAGATCCATCTAGCACTGTCTAACAGACATCTGAGTACTCAATCACCCGTTCACTATTCTTTCTGAGGAATGGCCTATCTCACCTCCCAGAGTTCAGATGCAATATCTTCACCAAACCATTCTCCTTCTCTTCTCCTGATTACAGGGAAACAAAATGACATGTGTGAAAATAATTGTGACAATAACAAGATCCAAGGATTCCACAATGAGGCAGAGGATGAGGGGTGAGGCCCCTGGAAATGCTTATGCTCAACTATCCACTAATGATTTAACAACAGATTTTTATACCAATCTTTGGATATGGTACCAATTATCTCTGAGATTTTGATCCCAAAAGATCAAGATCAAAACTCTGGAAAGTAGAGTATAGGTCACCAGGGGCTGGGGTGGATGAAGGAAATGAAGAATTAATGCATAAATTGTGCAGAGTTTCTATCTGGGTGATGGAAAAGTATTTTCTGAATGATTTTTCTGTAAACCTACAACTTCTCTAGTAAACAAAATGGGTTTACATACTCTGAGACAAAACCTAGCTGTAGAATATATTTCTCAGAGATTGAAAAACTCTGGAATTTTAACCTAAACAATCGTTTCATTAGTTTAGAAAATAAAGGAAAGATGAATTCAATTAATCCATGAGAACTACAAGAAAGTAATAAAATCAATAGAAGTGTGAGTTGACTTTGCAAAACTTGGGAACAAAATAAGTTCAATCCAGGCACTGTCCTTAAAGAGTCTTGAATGGAGCCATTTAGTCCATCTACATTAAAATCCCCATCTGCCTTTAGCCCTCACCTATGTCTCCCCCACCCCCACCTACCTCCTCCCCCTACCCCCTGTCCCCACCCCAAACCTTTCTCCCTGCTCAGGTGAATGGGTGGATGTAGAGGAGGGAAGCAAGAGGGGCAAACTCCCAGCTGGATCCAAAGCAATTCTAGCAAGGAAGTGGAATTTGAGCCCACTCTCCAATGCATGACTTTGATAGGCAGGGAGTGTAGGTAGCTAGCTGCCTGTTCCAGGCTGGGGGAAGCCCACGAGCCACTTGGCGGAGGTCAAGGGCACAATGTGATGAGAGGAATGCAGGTGGGGAGGCACGGAAGCTCACAATGTTAGCAGTGGAGGATGGAAATGCCGATTGGCTCAATACTGTGGAAATTCACGATGCCCCATTGCGGAATCTGGCTTTTCTCCTAGGGAAATAGATGTGTTGGTCAGAGGGGATGACGCAAACTGATGTTACGGTTTTGAGTGATCTCCCAGAAGACGTGTGAAAGGTGACCTGGAGCGGGAGGCACAGTCACGTTGGAGCTGGGGGACGGGTTTGCACTAGTCCAGTGTAGTTATTTCCCAATCTTGGGGGCAGAATTACAATTTCCAGAAATGCTGTAATGCCTTTTAGATATGAAGGCAGACTTGCTTGTGAATCATTATGAACATGTCCGTATTCCTCATCTATTTCGGGTGTATTCATTTATTTATCCAGTTATGTCAATCAAACTGAAAATGCTGGTTGAGCTGTTTCACACGTACACCCTAACTCGTGAGAAATTAAACTCATCTCACAAACATTTACTGAGTGCGGATTGTGCACACAGCATACTGACAGACTCGATGTGGAAGATAAAGAAGTCTTAGGACATGGACTTGTTCCCTCACTAGTTTCCTTCTCATTCTCTCATTTTCCTTCTCATTACTTTCCTTCTCCTGATGCAAATCACAGGAGCCTTGGCTTCCTCTCTGGACTCTGGATTGACTGGACAGAAGGATTCCAACTGCAGGGAAGTAGTTCTTGAGGGCTTCAGGGAGCAGGACCACAGGATGACATTCTTTAGTTGCCCGGGAATGCATTCTTGGGAAAGACCTTTAGTGGGAACTAAGTAGCGACAAGATTGTGGGAGCAGCATCTCAGTGGAAAGTTCCAGAAATGTTGGGGACCCAGGCACATGTACATATTTGCCTGATAACATGTGTGTAGAGATGATGCTGTCATCAGGGCCAGATTGTATTCCTCTCCTGGAGACAGAAGGAGTCACCCGTGAGAACTGTCCTTGACCCATCCAGGTGTAACAGTCAATGGCCAGGCTTTCCAATCATGGTAGGCTTCTCCTCATCCCTGTGACCTGCGCAAACAGCAGTTCTGGGTGGCTTATTTGGGCTCCGTGGTCTGGGACTGCTCCAGGCAGGGCCAAGCTTTGCCCTGAAGTGCTTATGAGAGCCGTGCCAAGAAGAGGAGCCATTAGCTGGGAGGAGCTTCTCCTGATGAGGGCTTGGCTTCACCATGTCCCACCTGGGCAAATCCTGAGAGCCACAGCAGACATTTGAGCAGCCTTGCTCCACGATAAAAACAGTTTTTATTAATTCTCACAATTTTCAAGATGCGGGAACAAAACCTCAGACCATTGCCCTAGCCCCGAAGGCTTGCTGGATGGCGACGATGCCAGGACTTTAATCCACAGCTCCCAGGCCCTTTCTGCCAAAATAGAGAAGTCCCTTCAGCCTGAAAAACATCAGTATTTGGATTTGTGAACTACAGACAATAACATGGTAGATACTGAACACATGTCTGCAGTATTAAAACTATCTTCTCAGTACAATGAAGGCGGTTTTGTGAGGCTCAATGGAGATGACTCCTGAGTTTACAAAAAAAATGGAGACTGAATGCCTCTACTTTAGATACTTTGAATATTTCAGACATAGTACCATGCCAGACATCACCAGCCACATGATGGGCTATTTGTTAGGGTTTTCCATTTCACAGGTAAGGAGGATGGAGTTTAGGCAAAGCTGTGGAGATGCCCTCAGAGTCACACACCCAGAGGGCGGGGGACAGGGGTTCGAACTCGCATCTTTGCTGCCAACCTCCTTAGAAAAAATGCGAGTAAAATGCTTTGGCCTTAATGGCAAGCTTATTCTTTTCCTTTCCCACTTGCCCAGCTTTAGCCTGCACTGAAATTATTAAGCCGACGGGTGAATGCAGATACTATTGCTTTCAGAAAATGAGGCTCTGCCGGGCAATCCTTTCTTCCCGTCTCAGCCGGGGAAAGAGCCCCTCGCCAGAGGGAATCAAATACTTTTCAAATGTCTCATTAAAATAAAAAGGTGATTCTTGCATTGGTGCTATGATAAAGACTACAAAGCGGCACCGTGAGCGCTCCCTGGCTTCCCCTGCTGAATAGGCCCCAGCCCGGGCTGCAGAATCAATTAGCGGCCACCCCATTATCTGCAACCCTTAGAGAGCGCAACCCCAGCTTTGATCTGGCAGTGTCAAGGAAACTGATAAAAACTCGTTCTGTTTCTAAGCTTTCCAGGCCTGAAATTCTCTTTTCCCTTCAGCACGCTATAAATGACCCTCTGAAGTGGCTGGGCATTCTTTCACAGCCTTGTTTCCAATCTATTCATAACCACAGTTATCAATTATTATACCAGCTGGAATTTCTGAGGCCAGGAGGCTGTCAGGAGCTCTAATTGTGGTTCAGGGATAAAAGCAAAAACACACAAATTTGAACCAATCATAATTAACTTATTCTCTGAGCGCAAGAAAAAAAGAAACCCCCCAAAACAAAACAACACAAAACCGAGGCCCACGAATCCCCTCTCGGCTAATCACTCTTGAAAGCAGCCATGGAGGGAAGAGGGGCTCTTTCATTACTGTGTCCTCCCCATTGGCCTGTGGCGCCAGGTTCCCCAGGAAGGAGAGGGGCCAACTGGCACCCGGAGAAGTTCTCAAATCATTGGGGCTTTTTTTTTTTTTTTTAAATCTTTAAAAAAAAAACCCTCATTTTTCAAAGTAGCCTGATGTTTTCCAAGCTTCTGACAGAGCTTTGAATACAAAGGCATCCATTTCTCATGGAACCAAAACAACTGACTGAGTGGCCCAAAATATTTCATCAAAAATGAATTCAGTGGCAGCGTTTCCCATTAATAAAGGAGACGCGTGTGAGCTGGAGGGGCGCCCGAGGGCAGGCGGCAGGACAAGCTGGGGACCAGCCTTGGCACCTAGTAGGGACTCAAGAGGCAACTCTTGTCTCTGCCCTGCTCCCCTCTAGACTGGCCAATGGCCAAATATCTTGAAGGCATCTGGCTGGTGGCAAAAGCGTCTGAATGGAAGGCCCATGATGTCATGGAAAAAGCATGGCTTTGGAGTGGGACAGGTCTCAGTTTTTAAGCCTCCCTGAGACTTAGAGTCCTCTTCCCGTGGTTGATAGCATGCCCAATTTGTAGGGTTGCAATGGAGGGCAGAATAAAAGCACCTGGCAAAGTGATGGACACAAGGTAGGTGCTAAATACATGTTTGCTGTGGCTCTTGATGGTGCTTCTGGGATGTGGTCGGAATGAATGTCATTTCCTGCGTGGCATGGTAGGGACCACCCCTTCCCTCTATGCTGTGATTTAGCATTTGCAGAGAATCCTTTTACAAGCCTCGGGAGGACAGCAGATCTGGGGAAAGCTTAAAGCTTCCTTAGAGCAAAGATGTTGGGGGAACTACATCAAGAGAAGAGACACGACGGCATGCTCTCCAGGACAGGGAAAATGAAGCCTTAGTAAAATGATTAAACTGCATCGTTATTTTCATAGGCAGTCTCTGGATACAGAAAATGACATTTGCATTTTAGCATTACACAAGCAGTTCAAGAAAGCCTCACCTATGTGTGTACATGCTGTGCTATGAGATCAAAGATTCTAGTGTATTGGTCACCTTTCAGCCCAGGAGTTTGGAACTTTGATTTACCTTTGAACAGAAGATCTGAAAATATTCTCTTCATAGTTCTTTTTTACAGAAGCAGACAAAACCATGACCTAGGATTTTTTCACCAAAGGGTGTTTCTATAAAACACATGGTAGGAGAGAGTACCTGGAGAATTCCTCTAGCCGGGATAATTATCAATAGCTGTCACGGGAATCAAATCCTGAAAGTGTACTGACAACCCATTAAGGTTTGTTTCTGACGCAGGTGATGTCAGATGAGGTGGGCACTCCAACTCCATTTCGTGGCCATGTTTTTGCAACCTGGGAAGAGGCCTAGGAAATCATCCAGCTCCAGCCAAGAAGTGACGCAAATTGCTTCTGCTCAGGTTGACCAGAATTATGAATACTGGCCCATCCTAATTGTGAGCGTGACTGAGAAATGTGAGCCCATGAAACATTTGCTGAACAGAAAGTGTCAAAGCTACACAGAGAACATTGGAGATGGCGCTTTGGCTGTGTCCCTACAGTGCAGTGTGTGTTATCAGGAGGGAAGATAATGAGATTAGGCGCTGGGGCGTGGGCTCTTGAACAGAAGGCAGAGGGCTAGCCCTCTCGGGAAGCAGTTTGTATTCTTCAAACAGCACAGGAACCTTACCTGTGGCAGTGCTGGTGGGTTGATATTTGGTGCCTGGCAATGCAAGCGACTTTTGAGACTGACAAGACTTTGATTAGAAATGAAGACATTGCTGAGCAGACTTGGAGCTCAGGGCCAGCATTCGGCTGCAGGGGAAACTGGTGAGAAGTGGAAACTTGGTGAGACGGCGGGACAGGAAGACGGCTGGTACACAGCCTGGGTGAGGTTGGAAGGCTGTGGACTTTGGTCAGTGCAGGTGCTGTGGTGATAAAATTCACCCCTGTGGATGCCAGCTAGAGGAACAGGAGAGTATTTCCAGACTTTGTTTGATGG
Organism: Tamandua tetradactyla; assembly: GCF_023851605.1. Lineage (NCBI taxonomy): Eukaryota > Metazoa > Chordata > Mammalia > Pilosa > Myrmecophagidae > Tamandua > Tamandua tetradactyla. Next base: position 70,676,705 of record NC_135329.1, read on the forward strand.
AGGGTTGAGGGGAGTCCCAACCAAGGCCAAGACAAGGCTGACCCTGAAGGGGCAGGTACTTTACTGGTGGCCAAAAGGCACTGGAATAGGCTGGGGGTGATAAAATATAAACTCACTCTGCTGCACTGGTATCTGAACTAATAAAAATCCTATTACTTTGTTGTAAGTAACTTTGTGGTGTGCTTCACTCTTCTAGGGGAGAAAGGAGATCCTACGAAGGAGGCAGAGATGAAAACCTGGTAGAGAAGAGACTGACAATAATAATTATGATTCTGACACATGCAGGGTTTTTTCATTTGTCCCCGGAGCTCCTTGTTCCATGTCCGCAATCTGTTAGGCATGCAAAGATTGTATTTATTCCCATTATATTAATAAGGAAACTGAAGTCATTCAGAGAAGCCTGAAATTAGTTCATGATGAGCAGTAACATGCTAGGGGTGGGATTCAAACCCACATCTGTGATTCCAGTTTGATGGCGCCTTCCACAGGAAGGAAGTGAAGCCTGTGAGAGCTACTGTGGCCTCAGCTGCTGCTTCTCCTCCTTTGCCTTTTCAGTCTTCTTCATCTCCACCATCATCATCTCCATCATCATCATTTCTATCATCATCATCTCCATCATCATCATCGTTTCTACCATTATAATCTCCATCATCATCATCATCTTCTTTACCATCATCTCCATAATCATCATCATCATCATCATCATTCCATCATTCCCATCATTTCCATCATCATCATCTCCATCATCATCATCATCATTTCTATCATCATCTTCTGCATCATTATCTTCTGCATCATCATCATCTCCATCATCATCATTCCCATCACCATCGTCATCATCTTCTCCATCACCGTCTTCTGCATCATCATCATTCCATCATTCCCATCACCATCGTCATCATCTTCTCCATCATCATCATCATCTCCACCATCATTGTCTCCACCATCATCCTCTGCATCATCATCATTCCCACCACCATCATCATCATCTTCTCCATCATCATCATCATCTCCACCATCATTGTCTCCACCATCATCCTCTGCATCATCATCATTCCCACCACCATCATCATCATCTTCATCATCATCATCTTCTCTGTCATCGTGTCACCACCTGCGTCAATAAGGGTAATAAAGAGTACGCTTTATCGTGAAGGTCACCTCCTTGTTTGGCAGTGATCAGCATCCCCCCCTCGGTTCTGCTGTGAGTGGTAAGTGTGTAGCTCAAATTCATTCGTATATGCTCACCCACTTCCTACACAATAACCATAATCCATAATGAGAGGCAATTATGGAGTATAAAAAGGATAGCTATAATTCATTTTACTTCAGATCGCTTGACCATCTCCTGGGACAGCAGAGAGAAACTAATTTCATCTGAGAAACCAAGAGAAAAGGAGTATGGAAGGGTGAGAATCATCATTTGGTTATTTGCGCCTTCAGAAAACAGCTCCTGAACCCCTGGTTTTGAGTACCTGATGGTACGATAGAGGTGAATAAGTTTCATTTTCTGCCACAGGGCTCTGCAGTCCAAAGTGTCATGATTACCCAATCTCTGTAGAAGTGAATTCTTGCTGTGATTTCAGCTCCAAAGTTTGAGGCATGCCTTACATTTCCTGCGAGGCCCCTCTTCCAGCCCAGCGCTAATGTTTGGGCTTAGATGTGGAAGACAGATACGAGCTACTGTCATTTGTATACCCTAGACCAGGGGTTAGCAAACTGTGACTTGGGCCAAGCTAGCTGCTTTTATAAATGAAGCTTCATTGCCACAAGTCACGCCTGTTCACTTTCTTGTTGATGACGATTGCTTTTGAGCTACATTGGCAGAGTTGAGTAGTTGCCATAGAGAACATAAGACCCACAATATCTAAAATAGTTACTCGCTGGACCTAGAGAGGAAAAACTTGCTGACCCTTGCCCTAGATTCTACCTAGAACGTTTTGTTATATAGACCTTGTGTTCCTGCCTGAAGCTACGCCCACGTGGTACACTAAATCTATTCGCTCTTGTTTACTCATGAGCATCACTCTAGTAATTCTCTCTTCATCAATCATGTACTCTGTACCGATCACTCAATTGGAATACAAGCATACTGCTATTTTTCCTACCCAACCAACCAAAACAAAACCTTCTCCTCACCTCTCTATTTCACCGTTACTGTCCCATTTTGCAGTACTCCTTTGCAGTGTGACTTTTCTAAAGAATTGGCTTTACTTGCCAACTGTAATTCCCCTTCTCCCATCCTTCTATAAACTGACTTTCATCAGGCTTTCACCAACAAACCACATGGATACTGCTTTCATCAAAGTGACCAAGGACACCTGTCTTGCCAAATCCTGTGGTCAGTTCTTTGTCCTCTTCTGATTTAACCTCCCAACAGGGGCTGACACAATCGATCACCCCTTTTCCTCACTCATTTTCTTCACTTGATTTTCAGGATTTCACTCCTCCTACTTCACCTGCTACATCTTCTCAGCCTCTTCTGCTGATTCCTTTGCTTCTGTCACAATCTTAATTTTGGAGAGTTCAGGATTCAGTCCTTGGTCTTCTCCTTTTCTTTCTTCCCTCACTCCTTGGATACTCTTATTCAACCTCATGGCTTTAAATACAATCTATAAGCCAAAGCTGTCATATTCATATCTCCACCCCAGAACTTTCATTGTGTCTTCTAGACTTTAATATCCAACTATCTACTCAACAGATATACATGAACGTCAAGTAGATATATCAAACTCAACATGTTTAGAACTGAAGTCACAATACCACCCACCCTCATCCTGACACACATGCAAGTAGTTGAAGGCACCACCATCATTCCAGTTATTTAAACCCTAAACCTAAAGTAATCCATGTCTTTTTTAAATCTTTCCAACCGTCTACCCACTCCATTAAGAAAACATGTTGGTGCTACCATCTATGAGCCATTTCTAGTGAATCATTTAATCAAGGGGCTGGATGGACTCTCCAAATGTGTAGACAGTTGGTCAGAAGTGCAGGCAGACTGGGCCCCTGAGCTTATGACTGGTGCACGAAGGACAATCTTGTAGAAGATTGCTCTTAGCCTTGGAGACTGGCTTGACTCCGAGTGGTTAAGAGTAAGCATGGAAATGATTTATTACAATATCTGCAGTGTCAGAAGCTATTGTTGGAAGTTTTAGGGTCCCTTACAATGGCTCCCCATTTCACTCAGAGCTAAAACCAAGTAGCTACATGCACACATGCCCTGGCCCTGCTCTATGGCCTCATCTCTTCCTCTCTGCACCTCACTCCCTCTGCTCCCAGCACATCACCCTTCTCAATGCCTTGATGTTGCAGACACCCTGAGAACTTAGGCTGTCCCCTCACCTGAAACTCTCTTCCCTTAGAAAAATATGCAAGTCTTTGCTAAAAAAAAAAATCACCTCCTCAAAGAGGACCATTCCAATTAACATATTTACCATTGCAAACTACTCCCTTTTTCCTCTTTTTTTTTTACATAGCATTCGTCCCCTTCTACTATACTATATTCTTCACTTATTTATTTTGCCTGCTGCTCATTATCCATTTCCCTCTACTAGAAAATGCACTCTACAGCCACAGGGGTTATTGTGTCTTCTGCTAACTGCTTAATCCCATGTGCCTTGAACTGAGCCTGGCTCCGTGTAGACATTCAATAAATATTTGTCCAGTTAATGAATCATTATCTATGAGGCAGTGATGGATTTACACAAGTAGTAACATCCTCTACTCTTAAAAAGAAAATACTGACAGCAAGAGATAGACTTGGGAAGCTGTCAGAAAGAGGCAGAGCCAGAACAACCCAGGATGTTTTGGCTTCCGTGCTGGCTGGCCAGTGGTCAGAGTTTCACCGGGCATGTGGCTAAATGGGGTTCACCACACGGGAGGCCTGCCTGTCCCTGATAAGGAAACTTCATGTGCCATGGTGCTGGCTATCATGAGTACAAGGGTTATTTTTACATAGCAGAGGGAAAGATAATCCTACAGACATGATGTATAGGTCTGAAACATGTTACCCCATCTCAGGGAGGCTGGCAAGTTATGTTGCTTATCCCAGGGACACCTCACTCACAGACACTGTTTGAAAGCCTTCGAGGGAATTGGTAGGCTATTTCTGCTCAGGAGAGATTTCCTTTGCCCTGCCATTGTGTCCTGTGACCCATGAAGAAACATGAATGTGGGGTCCTTCTGAGAAGGGATTTTTAGGTATGGCTTGTGAAGAGTCTGTTTCATCCAAAGAGTCTCCATCACTTATAAACTCTGCGGCATTACTTAATCTCACTGTACCTTGCTTGATTTCTTCTTACAGTGGGTGTGAATTTTTTTAATCAATTCTAAAGACCAGTGTAGTACTTCCTGTGATTGCGCACAGAAACAGAGAATAAGTAAATAACTAATGCAAATTTGTGAAATAATACTGAATTAATTAATCACCAAATAATACAAAAATTATTTACTGAGCACCTGGGCTAAACCTAACTTAGTGTTTGACATTGTGAGGGTTAGATGGTTTGGAGCAAGATCACTGTCCGTGAGGAGTAAGCAGCCCTATTACCCGCCTGTGCAGTCATAGCAAGGCAAGAGAGCATGTGCTGAGATGTGTAAGTACACCGGTGTCTTCTCATCTACTTAGTTCAGCTCACATTTGTTGACATATTACTATGCTCCAGTCCTTCTAAGGTAAATCATCTCATGTGGTACCGTTACTAAGGAAATACTCATAAATCTAGCTTGCAGATGAAAAACTACACTCTCCCATAGGTAAAAAGTGGGGTTTTAAATGTACAATTTTCAAGTGTCAGAATCAAGTTCTGAATTTTTCTGGTTTCAAATCCAGTGATTTTTCCGTAAGCTCATCTATTCCGCATCATGGCACACACCTTTCTTTACCCATAGGAACATGGTATTTTAAAAGAGGACACGTCAATATTGTGACACACGCCTGTTTCTATGAACTCAATGTCTGCCATGAAGGGCAGGAAAGAGAGGAAAGTCTATCTAATGTCCTTCAAGTGCATCTCAGATTCTTCACTTTACTCCTTTTATAAAGTACAGCCAAACATGGTTCCACAGGCATGGAAGATGACTTGGCAGGAAACACACTGACCGATGTATGGCCATCCACACGTACATTAGTGCCCATGCACACATGTGAAATGGCTAATGTCTGATGTTAGCCAGAGAGGCGGTCCAACCTCAAGCCAAGACCCAGCTGTGCCTGCAGTGAAGTGTAGGATGCCTGCTCTGCCCACTGTCTCTGCACCACCCTTCCCATCTGTAAGTTGGGATGCCTAGTTTGTGAATTCCCGGAGGACAGGGCTCTGTCTTCGATCTTGCTTTCTCCCTTCCATCTTCCCTTGTGTGACCCCCTCTCTTCCTTTCATTATTTCCTGAAAGAGTTTCCTGGAAGGTTACACACAAACATTGTGCAAATACACAATTAAAGCACAATTAACAACAAAACAGACGTTCCTGTGCTCCTCATGGAGCTTAGAGCCAAAAAGGAGAACAGGCGAGGAAATGAGTGATTACAAAAAGTGTGCTGAGTTACTCAGATATGTAGAAATGCACACCTGTTCTGTTACTTCCCAAATTAGAAAGATTAGTTTTATTCATCTTTGTACTTCCAGTGTTTCACAAAGGGCACCGGAGAGAGGCTTAGTCTGTGCTTTTGGCCATTACAAGCAAAAGACTGAATGAATGAGGGTATTGGATTCAAAGAACTCTGAGCTTTCCTAGCTTAAATTTACATGAAGATCAACGCTTTTTACAATCTCAAAGCTTCTGCATTTACCATCCTTAGATTTAGACACTCACCTAGTTTTTATGCCCAGCACCGATCCGGGAATAGGTCAGCAGTGGTCAGGAACACAGTCACAGCTCCTGCCCTCAAGGAGCTTCCATTTCAAGATGAGAATGGTAACGAGACCACCAACAAGCAAGTGCTTATGGCACGTAGTGTAATTTCAAGTGCTGATAAGGTCAGGTTAGATGGCTGAGTGTGATGGAGATTCTGTGTTAGGAAGGAGGGCCTCAGGAAGGCCTCAGGGGGAGCATTTAAACGGCAACCTGAATGAAGTGACATTTTATAAAATGTATTATTTTATGTTACAAAAGTAAGCTTTTTATTCCACACACCACTGTGAGCCCAATGCTGCACTTTTGTAGCTATATCTTGTTGAAATCATCTCTGCCCTGGTCTTGATGTCTTGGCTCAATGAATGATGTGAAACTTCTTGCCACACTGCAATGTTGTGTGTCGAACCATTAGACATTTAAAATGAAATGGATTTGTCTTTTATTTAGCTCAAATGTGTCTTCCCTTTATTTCCATTCATTGGAGCTAGTTTTTCTTTCTGTGGGCAGAGATTGTTAGGTGTTCATTGAAATTTTTATTCTCTTCTTGAACCACGGAAAACTCCATTTCCTAGCTTTTTTTCCCCTAGGCATGGTCAAAGTGGTCAAGCACTTGAGTTATAGCTGAGGAAATATGGGCCAACTGATGTGTGCCACCCCTAGGCCTGGCCCACAACATCCTTTGGCATGAGTGCCTTCAGACTCTTCCCTGTGGAATGCCTGGAAGAATCAAGTTTGAAAAGAGCCGGGGTCCCAGCAAATGAAGGGAAAAATCGTTCTGGACTTAACGAGCATTCACTTGCCCAGGGCTCTCAATGTGAGGTGGAGACGGCCTTTGATTTTGTGGAGCCAACATGTGTTTGGGTTTAATCTTTAGCAGCCTGTCTGCCAGGACTAATACAGCCAGAACAGAGCAGCCTTTCTCTAGGTGTACATGTGGCTTACAAAACCTCCACTGTCATATTACACGGACTGTATTTGCAAACCTATCCTAATATCTAAAATTGTTGTATGTAAAAACCCATCAGTTCCCAACAGACAACATGAGGGAAAATATAAGCATGTGTACAATCTTTTTCTGAAACTTTATTTGCAAGTTAGTATACATGAGCAAGTACATGGAAGATGGTCAATGAAAGTGTGTTCAATGAATGAATGAATGAATATATTCTGATTGGCTCCATCCACAAAATGGTTCAAGAGTTGTAGTCTCTGACAGCTTTCTTACCTGCGAGCATTCGTGGGTTCATGTCTTTGGTTGGTGGCAGATACCACATAGAAATCTTGAATATTATAAAATGCCAAAGTAACAAGCTGATTATTTCTGGCTAAGGAAAGATGGGGAAATCATAGTAAAAAATGGTTTCTCAGGCAGGCCACGGTGGCTCAGCAGGCAGAGTTCTCACCTGCCATGCCAGAGACCCAGGTTCGATTCCCGGTGCCTGCCTGTGCAAAAAAAAAAAAGGTGTTTCTCTTGCCTGTTTTAATAATGGGGAGTCAAAATGTAAAATCTGAAATTATAGATGTTCTTTAAAAAGTGTTTTGGAGGTAAAATTGCCAAATCTCTACTGGACCTAGAGTCTTAGCCCGGCCCATCTGTCCAACCTGTAATTTGCATGGTGTCTTCTTTCTGACCAGAAAGGTTGGGCAGTCTGAGCTCTGATGCTGTGATCACACTTTTGTTCTCAAATTTTATTAAGCACTTACTACTACCTGCCAGACACAGGGCTATGCTGTTTACACACGCCCAGCAAACAAGCTGCAGTGCTCCAACTCTGAGCTCATCATCTGCAGAGTGGGGAATGCCTGTCCCTGGTGACCTTCACCAGGTTAAGCCCAGTGGCCATGAATTTGGGTATTTATGAATGTCCTCTCTTTTTATAAACTGCTTCTGGGGGACAATTGTGTTCCAGCTTAGCTGAGGCCCTTCTGTATAGGTTTACGAGGATGACAATTCCTAACTTATTTGTTGCATTCAACCCTCTTCCAAAAAGATCTGTAGTAATCTACAAAAATGCAAGTCATAGAATAAGATAGAAAATCAAACATGATTAAAGGCACACAACAAACCTTGACGATGAGAAGAGGTCTGCTAAAATCCAGTTGCACACATAATGTCTTACACAGTCATGTATGTTGAGCTGCAGTTTTGACTCTGAAATTCCTAACACCCTGCATAGGGGGAAGTGTGATCAGTTACACAATTCACTCACACATGATGAAAGCACGTCAGCTGCTCAGGAAAAATGCCTATTCCTAGAAATACGACAGAGCAATTTCTCCCGTAGGGATCCATAAGGACTGTGTGTAGTGTCATCCTGGACCGCTCCCCCCATAACTGTTATGATGAGTATACAGAAAAGGTGTCACCACCGAGGTAATGCCAAAGGGCTCCTCTCTGGATTGAGGTGGGGCAAGGGCTTCAGGGTGAGGGCTGACAGGATTTTGCTCCAAGCAATGGCTTTCTAATGGTCAGGTGTGATAAGGCTGTGAATGGGATAAGCATCCTATCTCACAACAAAGTCATTATATTTGTTTTCTCATTAATGAGCTATGGATAGCCTTGGGGAGAACAGAATTAGATGTGTTCTGATGTGAAGAGTCCTGGGATTTAGCAGGGATGTGCATTCCCCCGCTTTCCCTTCCCTCCCATACTCAGGTCCCAGACTCCTAGAGATTTCCTTCCTTCTCTTTTTCCCCCTTGGTTGCCCACTCTCAGGAGAGCCTCTTCTGGTGATTTGAGAGCCAGTCTTCATGCCTTTCCTTCCACCTCAGGAGGACAGACACTGTTCTTGAGATCATTTAAATTGTTTTTGCTTCAAAATGGTACCAGCCCCCCTCACAGAGGCGCTCACGACCTCACACGGAAAAGGCAGTGGACTATTGTGGGATCCTGGGAGGGAAGCTCATCGGCCGCTAGACCAGGCGGATCAGCTCCAGCTCGTGGCTTGTGAGTGGCAAGTGCTTTGCCACCTACGGGAGTTGAGAGCAGCTGTCTTGGAAAGGCGGTGGGGACCCTGACCTGCCCCCCGCAGCTGCACTGGGAGGGTCTGGACCCTTTACTGCTGATCTCCACAACTCTGCACAGCTGGGTCCCGAGGCTCGCTTTGGAGGTACCCAGCTCCATAGAGGTGGTCTTTGCACCATTACTGCTCTCTGCCCAGGAGATCAGAAGCGTCTATTCAGTATCGGTTGAAAGACTATAACGTCCAGGAAATAAAAGACAATGAGTAGCTGGGATTGGCAATAAAATGGAGCTGTCAATGGGGGTGGGGGCAGAGAAGAGACCTGTAAACAGTAACCAGAGAAGGAGCTTCTAGCTTGCATTTGTGTAGAGAGAATGATTTAGGGACTGTGGAGAGCTTCCTGAGCACAGAAAAGAATATCTGTGCCAAACCAGCAGCTGACGGAAACCATACTTTAATGGGGAAATGCTGTGGGCATTCTTTCTGAAGTCAAGAAAAGAACAAAAATATCCTCTCTCAATATTATTACTCCACCTTTGTTGTAGGTTTTGAACATCATTCATTCAATCTGACTTATGATGTGCCAGGTATTGTGCTAAACACTAGGGACAAAATGATGTGGAAAAAAAATAGATGTGGGACCTGGCCTCCTGGTGCTAACACTGTGTGAAGAGGGCCGGCAGAAATTCAATAAATCATCACATAAAATATGTAAAATTGTACTGGTGCTGAATGCTACAGAGAGAGCTCCACGGATGCTTTCAGCACGTGTCGTTGGGGGATTTGATATAGAGAAAAGCCTTCCCCTAGGAAATGAGGATAAGGTCAGGTGGAAAGGTGGTAGGAGTTCACTAAGTGAAGAGGCATCCGTGGAAGAGTGAGTAGAAATGAGATGTTATGGGCAGTGAGGGGGAGGCCGGTGGTGGGACTGGAGCTCAGAGAGGTGGGGACTGCGGTGTGAGTGATGGAGGCAAGAGAAGTAGGTGAAGACTGGGCATGCCGTGGGTTGACGGCCACCTTCGAGCACCTTGCCCTTATCTTGAGAAAGACGCAAAGACAGGGACTGTTTGTAGGGATTGGGAAGACGTCATCCTTTGAATGGTGACAAGAGCATGGCAGGCTGTGGTGTGAGAATGGGCCAGAACCATGCCCATGAGAGGGTGGTGAACGGAGGAGGGCATTATCACAGGGTGAGCATTCTTGTGCTGGTTGTGGGGAAGGAGAGGTGGGCAGGCTGTACTACATGACAGCACATGAAACAGACTGAAGAGAAAGGACTCTGGGAAGAAGGAGCAGCACGTTCCATCTACCTAGAAAACCAAAGATAACCAATGCAAATCCTTTTAAATTACTGCGTTCAATAATTAAGTCAAATATTATATGACTACAAAGCCAAATCTATTTCAACAATAAACAGACACTATAGTGATGAAATTGATATGTTCATAATTGCAAAAATAATAGAAACAAAGTAACCTGAATAAGAAGCTCCTGAATACAAAAAAAAATTGAAATAAGATAATTTCACTGACTGATATACGAGGAAACCCAAATGAATGGAAAGAAGTTTTATGTTCCTTAAAGAGAAGACTCCATATAATAAGGTAACTATTCTTCTCAAGGTGATGCATAGATCGAATACAACATCAATGTCAAATATTCCAGTAAGAGATCAAAGTCTTGATAAAATAGTTAGGCAATTAATTCATCTGGGAGATAGATAAATAACTTAACTTGTTTGTTGTACTTAGTTTTAAACTGCAGTTTTTAAGTAAAAGGGAGGTGGAGGAACTTTCCCTTCCACATATTAAACCTTCTGAAGCTACAATCATTTTAAAAAATTGAGTACGTGCTGCTGGTACAAGAGTTCCCTAATATTTCAGTGGAAAGGAAGAAATGTTGCCCAAAGCAGATGCCAGCACACAATAACCATATCATCGCAACCCTATGTGGAAGGAAACACTTATGTAAATGGGGCTGGATTTAACATTATAACTTCAGGAAGGACTTCTATAGTAGTGCCTTTTTCTGGTTTTAAACCATGAAAGTTGATCAGAATGATCATGATTAGAAAAAAAATAGTGGAGAATTTTTTAGGTTTTGTGTTTTGTACTTGTGACTCGAATTTATTCAACTCATTCAAAAACTGGTTTGAATAGCACATTTAAAGTCTTCCCGCAAGGGTGTTCTTTGCAAATAGAAGGTAAGAAATGCTGCAGCACCAGGGCTTGGAAATATTCTCTCTCAGTTGTAGGTATTGCCCAATGTGGTTATTAAGTGTGATGAGCCGGTAAATTGAATATGTATTTTATCTCCTCAGGGCCCCCCAATATTTTCTTCCAGCATGCTCTTAATAGTTTTTTTATTCTTTAGGTTCCTTAAATTGTCTCTAGAACCACTGATTCAATCAGAAATATGCTGGCATATGCACAGGTTTGGGGACCTTCAGTGTATTTAAATGTTACTCGATGGAAAGAAACACTAACACATTTTCTCTCTCTCCTCCCTCTGCCTGCACTGACTAGTTCATTCCCACAAAAGCATTCAAACTAATATGGCTAAGGAGAAATATCTAAAGTTTATGCCCATTTCAGAATATTTCTAATTTTGTTTCCATTTCCTACAAGAGCCACAATTTTCACATTTATTAAACTAAGTGTTAAGCATTTAACATCACACCGGCCTTGTGAAGGGGAAATGCAGATTCAGTGTGTGGTAGTTAGGTTCAGGTGTCCACTTGGCCAGGCAAGGTGCCTAGTTCTGTTGCTGCGGACATGAGCCAATGGTACGTGAGCCTCATCTGTTGCTGATTACATCTGCAGGCTAGGAGGCGTGCCTGCTGCAATGAATGATGCTTGACCTAATTGCTGGTGCTTAAATGAGAGAGCGCAACGTAGCACAGCCCAAGCAGCTCAGTATACCTCATCTGAGCACTCGCAGCTCAGCCCAGGCCTTTGGAGATGCAGAAAGGAATCACCACGGGGAAAGTTGTTGGAACCCAGAGGCCTGGAGAGAAGGCCAGCAGAGACCATCCTGTGCCTTCCCATGTAAGAAAGAACCTCAGTTGAAAGTTAGCTGCCTTTCCTCTGAAGAACTACATGCTTCTAACGAAATAAATCCCCTTTTATTAAAAGCCAATCCATCTCTGGTGTATTGCATTCCAGCAGTTAGCAAACTAGAACACAGTGCAACAACCTTTAATGCACAGACCTTTTCTGAGAATCTGTGGTTCAATCTGCAATATGTGGTGTGGGGTCAGGAGTGAAACAGGCATTGGACTCCTAGGACCCCATATGCTGTGAAGGACCAGCAAAGGGCTGTGTGAGCTGCTTCCCTTCACCTCTGTCTCACCCAATTCCCCTTGTGACCAGTGCTATTTGCTTCAGGGTTAGTCTGTGGCTGCAATGTTTGCTTAGTGGCAAATGATATGATGCTTTGGCTGTCAACTCTAAACTTCAGTCTTGGTCTCTGGCACACTGTCCACTGTCATAACCCATAAACAATTCTTTCCCATTAAAAATGGCCTAATCATGAGTCTTTTGGGGGGAGAGAGGAGGAAAAGTTGGAGAGACTGGTTACAGGACTGAATTTAATACTAATAGCAATTTCTAATTTCAAATGAAGCAAAAAGGCACTTTCCCAAGAGTTCTCAATCTTCTGAAGCATACAGATGGTGAAGGCGCACCACTCATGGTTAGCATTGATGGATTTCACCCATCTGAGGCCATCCTATTGATGTTCCCTGTTGAAGGAAATTTCCTAATTGGGAAAAGGAAGAGGACAGACCAGCACTCAATTACAGAAAGATGACATCATTCTGTTCTGGCTCTATGTGAAAGAGAAGATATAAACAGATATATAGATATGTAGATATATATTTTTTGCAAGTTATAGGCATTATATTGAAGTACCTGATCATAACAGGGCAATGGAACATGCCAGGCTTTCTTGTCCTCCAGGAAAGCTGCAGCCACACTCCACCAAGCACCGTTCTTCCTACGAAAGCCCCAGAGAGTTCAGAGTCCCTCTGAGTGTCCTCCCTTCCCATCAATTGACTCGATGCTGCCCAGCACATTCTCTCCAACCGTCCACTCTCAGGGTCCCCTGCGACCCAGGCACTTTGCTGGGAGCTTTGCATACATCATCTTATTCAAGTCTCCCCACCTTGGAAGTAGATATTATAATGACCATTTCAACTATTTAAGAAAAAAGTAACCACTCGTGGTTTTGAAAAGAAAGCAAGCAGCTCTTTCTACTGAGTTCATCCATTTATTAGGCGGTGATTGATATGTGGCAGAATTTTCTTTTTAAGTGCTAGCTGCTTCCCTGAGAAGGCAGAGACAGTGGTAACTTAGAACAATTTTTACCTATTATGTTGAGAATCAATCACCTGTGTGCCTTCGTAAGGGGCAGAACTGGAAGGCCAGTAGGCACCCACTGGCTTAGGGGCAGATTGGACAGCAGCTTCCTTTCTTGGTCCCAGGGTTGGTGCTAGTCGGGGGCCCAATGATTGCACAGTGGGCTGGGAGACGGTAGGTGGGCCATGCCAGGCACTGAACACCTGGTGCTGCCCCTAAACTCTGGGTGCTCCTTGAAGACCAAGGAGTTGTCCCCCTACTCCAGTCATGGCACAGGAGCTCTTGCGTGAGTAGAGCCCTGAGGACGGGTGGTCCCCGAAGGCATCTTGGAGGAGGCGGCCCCTCCCCTGGTCCCGAGGCAGGCTAACCTATCGCCAATGTCCCTGATGCAACCTGGCTCTGCGGACAAAGCTGTATGACTCCCCCAGAGGAAGAGAGGCCTGGGGTCCCACTTCAGGGCTTCAGCTCTGCTTCACTGCAGCTTCTCTCCGCTGAGTTTTGGATCATAGCACGCTGACTCAGCAGTTCCAGGAGCCAAATCTGGATGGGACAAAAACCCAGAGGAAGAGCAGGACCTGTTTCTTCACCTCCTAACTGGGAACCAGAAAATAGCCCCAGAATTCCCACAGCTGATTTTACTTTAGAGTCCGTTGGCCGGAATTGCATCCTGTGCCACACGGCGGACAAGAGGACCGGGACACCCAGGCTGCTCACACAAACCAGGGTTTACGCCCAGAGCCAGGAAGGGGTGAGTTTGGGAAGAGAAGTTCGCCAGAATGTGATCTGGGTTCTGTTAGAGGAAGAAGAGCACAGAGGTGCTGTGAAAATAGCCCACAAACTGGGCTCATTATGTACGTGTATTGTATTTAGATAACTCAGAGGGAGAGGGCATGCTAAGGGAGGAGTCCTCTTCTGAGGAGCGGTGGTTAATTTGTGTAGAGTGAAAAGTCAGCAGGGAGAGCTGGACCCGCAGAAGGGGAAGGGGATGGGGCTGAAGTGTCCTCAGCCTGGAACGTTCCTCAGAACCTCGCTGTGAGTGCTTCATGCACGCCTCGGGTGCGAATACTGGGTGCTGATGTTTTCCTGGTCAGCTGACATTCTGGCTAAACGTGGGGCTATTCTGGAAGATGCAGGGTGGACAAAATAAAAACAGCTCATGCCACATGGACTAAAGAGGCCTCCAGGGGCAAGAGGCCAGGCAGCTTTCACCCTGACGTAGGTGGACACTGCCAACTCACACATAGCACGGGTGGCCTTTCACATCTCGTCCCACCTCAAGGGCATTGTGTGGTCATCTCCTTCTTCTCTGAACCTGGTTCATACAGTCTTTCCAGTTGGGGTCAGACCTGCATCTTCGCAGTTAATCTTTGTCCTGGCCCCCCAGGCATACACAGACAGGCTTTAAGGGAAGAAAAGGGGACCTGGGCTCTGCCCTTTGTATGTGCAGCATGTGATATGGCACCATGGCAGAGAGAAGGGATGGGAGCGGATGGCAGTGACAAGCTAAGCTACTGGATGATGATGACAGCTATGATTGTGATATCAGAAAACTTTTAATTTCTTAAAGTACTTCATCTGATTTTCATACCAGCTCTATAAGGAAAGAAGGGGAAACATCCTCCGAAGAATTTGAGAGGGGATCCCTGCAAGGGCACAGAAATGGCAGATGACAAAGCTATAGGCACAATTCAAGTGGCCCGACTTTCTGCTCTGAGACCTTTTTTAGCAATTTCTCATCAATCAGTTGTAGCAGATGTATTCGTTAGCTATTGCTGTGTAACAAATTACTCCACATTGTGGCTTAATCAGTAAGCATGTTACCTCACAGTTTCCATAGCTTAGGAACTCAGGTGCAGTTCGGCTGAGATCTGGGTGGACGTTCACTCATGGCTTGGCTGAGGCTGGAGAGGAGGAACCGCATTGAGGCTCACTCACAGGGTGGTTGACGGGAGGCCTCAGGTCCTCCCTAGAGGCCCTCTCCATGAGGCAGAATGTCCTAAAGACAGGGCGATGGCTTTCCCAGAGAGGGCGAGCCACGGGAGAGAGCAAGTATGAGTCTCAAACTCTTTAATGCTCTACCTTTGGAAGCCACACTCTATCATTTCTGGCAGATGTTGCTGGTTAGAAATGAGTCACTAAGCATAGCCCACACTCAAGGGGAATTAATCCTCCCTTTTGACTGAAGGAATATCAGAGAATTTGGAGGCATACTTTTGAACTGCCACAGTAGTGCAGATGCAACCTGTATCCTGACATTGGAGATGAATCCACCATGGAGAAATCAGTGAGGCTGAAGGCATTGGAATCCAAAAAATGCCACTTTCGTTAACAGTAGACTCAGATAACTCAGTAGGAGCTGTGGGCCTGGAGGAGATTGGATGACGGTTCATCAACAGGAACTGCAATCCCGAGGTCCCAGAGCCAGGTGTAACTGAGAGGGGGGCTCTGATGGAGAAGGTGGTCCAACTGCCCCATCCAAAGCATAGCCCTGGAAGCACCGTGAGTGCCCACCACTGTCCACGCTGGTTCCACACTGCTGAGGGCGCTGAGGTCATAGGGTGCCTGATCTGTCTCAAGGGGAGGCAGCTTTCCCCCATGATCAGAAAACAGGAGATCATTTACTAGTATCCTCTTAGCAGTTTCCAAAGTTCTAGCAGAGCTCGGCATTCTGGGCCAAAAGGGCAAGCCCAGGCGGGACCTCCGGGCCCCCACTCCCCCCCAGGAGTGCGGGTGGGGACTTTCAATCCCAGGGTTTCCTCCTGGGGAGCCTCGGGAGATGGCAAATACTCCAACAGATAAAAGATAATTGAACAGGGAGTGAGTATAAAGGGTGACAAAGTGCTATTTCCATAATAAGCTTATCTGAGTAAACTTTCTCAGAGCCCCAGTCCCTGAGCTGGGTGTGGATTTGGCAATAGTAGAGAAACAGGCCAGGCCAGGAATGTCTGGGGAGCTAATGAATGTCCCTGAAGTGGCTGGCGTCCCTATCTCTGCTTTGGATCCCTGCCACCTCCACTCCAGTGTCAGCCGGTGTTTAATTGGCAAACAGGGCTTCAAAGGGTTGCGGGGACCCTGCTCCGGGGGCCGGGGCCTGTTAATGTTTAATTGTCATGTGCCAGGGCCCCGCCAGCTCTTGGTAGATTTGGGCGTTTTATTGCACTTTGAAAAAGCAATGTTATTAGTCTCCTTGCTCCATGGGCGTTTTTTACAGCCGTGCCTTGGAGTCACATGCTGCCTCAACTCAGCTAGGAGAGGCAGCGTCGGAGGCTCCCAGCCGGACCAGAAGGAGCCACCTTCACGTTGGAAACACTCCAGATGGATTGCTTTTGCCCTTAAAAAAAAGAAGTATCCAGGGGACATCTGGAAAGGCAACAGGAAAAAAAATTGAATTGGGGGTTTGAGGTTGGGGGAGGGCAAAGTCACGAAAGAGAAATAATTACTAAATGGCAAATTATACCATTCCGCCACTGCGTGGGGACAGTGCCTGCTGGCCTCGAAGCCGGCTCTGCTGCACGTGACCTGGTTAGAAATGCAAAAGGGTTTCTGTGCTTTGTGTTTTTTTTAATTCCTCTCCCCAAAAAAGGTCTACCTGCTTTATTTTGTTCATGTAACTAAAAAAGTCAGAAGAGGCTCTCTTAACAAAACTATGCAACTTTCACCTAATTACATAGGGAAGGAGGGGAAACAAAAGAAGACAAATACTTTTTTCATACTATGTGGAAATTGTGAATAAAACAGGAGCTTCCAAATTACTGACATTTGAAAGGCACCACTTTGAATTGAATATGGATGATTTCTTTGAATTTCCGATTCAATTTAATTGAACACATCTTCATTGAGTGCTTACTAAGTGTTCGTATCAAATCGTTTCTTTGGTTTTGAATTAGTGGCTTTCATGGAAATTGTTTCTTTTGTTGAGTCCTGGAAATGTATTGGTTTGTTGTTTTCATCATCATTTTGCTGATTGTGAATATCTCTCTAAGGAAGAAATGTAAAGCAAAATATCTAATTACACCACTTACATCAGAATGGCAAAGCGTTTATTTATCTTGTTTGTTAATTATATATGTCACAGCTAAAGCCCAAACATCAGCTAATGTCGACATTAGCCAGAAGGGTCTGGAAAACCTCAAGAACAAGGTGAACTAAAACAAAACAAAACAAAACCAACCTATATCCCAAATGGAAAGATATATATGATCTATCATATGTATACGATATGTATGACTGCAATTCCTTCTCTCCTTTCTCCCTAGTTCTGTGTGCCCAAAGTCTGACTGTCATGTAGTGGCTCTCCGAGAAGCCTGCTTTGGGGCAGGGGGACTGCCAGGGACAGGTCTCAGGGGGCCCCCCATGTGCTCGGGGTTCCTGGTAGTGAGGCAGGCTCTTACTCGTTCAGAGGTTTTCATCTCTTTTTTGAGCTCTCTTGTTTGCTCTGCCCCCACCAGTGGCCTGGCTCCAACCCTACCCTTTGCTGTAGGTGAGCAGGTGACCTCTCCCATCAGAGCCGGCGCCTTGACGTTCCACCCGCATGCCAGGGTGCCCAGCCCCAGAGCACCCATCCCGAGGAATGTCCACTCAGGGGTAACCTATTGTGCTCAAAGCACACGCCCTCCAAATCCATAGCACGGTCCATTAGCTCAGAGCCCTAAACTGTTATGTGACTCCTTTCCTAATAGAAAGGAGAAGTGGTAAAGGCCTTTATCCACATTTTCTTGTCTCCCGGGACATTGCCCTCTGGAAAAAGCTACAGGCCCCACTGTGCACACCTGATTCCTATTATAACTAATGTCAGCTAACGTGCCCTCAGGGTTTACAAGGAGTCCCTTATTTACTTCTATTAATTCCTGGTCCATATTTCTATAATATCTTCAAAATGAAACAAAGCATCGTTTGGATTTAAAGATTATCTGGGTGCATGTATTTAGAAGGAAATAAGATTGGGACATTACAAAGGTTTGCAAACTTACTTTATGATAGGAAATGGTTATGACTGCTGCTACCTTCTATCATCTCCCTAGAGGGGAAAGCACAGAGACAGTGGCTGATGCAGAATTGGGGAGGGAAGGGGCAAGTTGAGGTTTTCCATATCAACAAGAGATTGGAGTCTTTTGCCTGTTGACTGTTTTCTTTCCCTCTTGGGAATGCCAGGCTTGATGGGCAGGAGATAAAGAAAACAGGAAGAATAGCCTGTTAATTAAGCAGTGCTTCACCTATGGGAAGAGGCTGTTGTATATCCATTCATTGAATCCTTTGTTTGCTTGTTTATCCGTCATTCCTTTGCTCTGCAAATAAGTCTTAAACACCTCCTGTGAGCCTGCAGAAGGTTAGGCTGTGAGGAGATAATGGTGAGAAGACAGATCAGGTCTGTGCCCCCAGGGAACTCACAGTTTGCTAGAAAGATAGTCAATATTAAACAACTAATTGCATGCAGTTCTGTTATTATTGCTGCTCAGAACAAGCATGAGATGCTGTGAGGAACTCGAGAGAGTGGTGGGGACAGGAAGAGAGCTGACTAGAGCAAAAAGTGCATGAACTTCACTCTGAAGGAAGTACAAAAAAGCATTAAGGTGCTGAGAGGTGGTTGAAGAACGGCTTGCCAGGTGAGTGCAAAGGCCCTGAGGCAGGCGGGAAAGGATGATGCCAAGGGCTTTGTGACTCTCAATTCCCAGCAGCAGATAGATCCCAGTTCAAATTCTGGACCTGCCACTCAAAAAAATTTTAGCAGCAAAGATTGGTCCTTCCTTCTGAAACACTGTATAGACGGGAGCTTTTACTTTCTTCTCCCTGCTAAAAAGATCTGAGCTGAAGGTTTCCATTTGCAATGAAATGGGTTGCCATGAAACTGAATTCTTAAGTTCCAGGCTCTGTGCTAGGGAATAAGTACACATGACTTGGTCCCTGCACCCAAGTACCTAGGGATCTGGGAGTGGTAGGCTAGTAAACAGCTAAATAAACAAATGATTGTAATACTGAGGAAAAGTGCTCTGAAGGAGAAAGCTCAAGAGCGTAGATTCCGGATGAAAGACACTTGGCTCAGGAGGTTTAAGGACACTTCCTGGTGAGTGTGGATGCCTGAGTGGTTCAACTCTTCAGTCAATTGAATAAAATGGTGGCTCTTGAGTTTCCTGGAGTCTTAGCTCCTGTGGGCTAGATAGGCTCATTTTTCTTCATTGTGGGACTTGGTTTGGGGTAACTTCCAAGCTGAGACCTTGACCTGTGAGAACAGTTAAGTTGATCAGCCCTTGTATGACTGAGCTCTATTCCCCAAGTGAAGGGTCCAAGGTTAACATTGAAACCAATTCTTATTGAATACTTGTTATGTGCCAGGCATGGGGCTAATTGTTTCATATCCATTCATAAGATGCTCATAATAATTCTAGGAGCTAGCCAGACCTTATTATTATTCCTACCTTTTAAATGATGAAACCTGGAGTTAGAGAAGTGAGGTACGCAGCCGAAGTATCTGTCAGAAGTGGTGGGACCAGAATTTGAGCCCTGTTCTATTATACACTCAACAGTCAGGATATATTGTGTCCCATTGTGGGGATTGCTTTTTGCTCCATGACTGGAGTTGAGTGCTCTGAATATTGAAAGCAGTGGTGTGCTGGACCCTGCAAGCACACATATAGACTCAGAGCTTAAAACCAGCAGAGTTCTGTTGGGTGTGAGGAAAAGCTTTGGAAATAGTGATAGTGGTTGCACAAGAGTGAATTAATGCCACTGAATTGTACACTCAAAAATGGTCAGAGTGACACATTCTATGTCATATGTATTTTACCATGATACATTTTTGAAAAAAAAAAAAAAGAATAAAAAACCATGTTAATTAAAAAAATAAAAATCTCAAGAGTCCACTCTGGGTCAACCCTACCATCTAGGAGGTGTCTGGGTTCATTCAAGGTGAGCGCTGTTCCCCAGGTCTCAGGCAGATGCCACTAAAACGATCAAGGACAGTATGAGAACCCTTTCCCAGTGCACAGAGCATGAAAAAGGCATTAAGGAAATAAAGACTTTCTCCCTCCTGCCCAAAGCCATCCAAATTTTAGTCAGTCCCACCAGAGCCCACTAAGCACCAGGTTGAACCCCACTGGTCTTCCCGCTTCTGAGTGGCCCCACAAGTGCAGATAATACCCTTGTGGCCTCGGAAAGAGTTATGGGCTGTTGTATCCTGTGGCACAGGGAACCGACGTCTTCCCTCAGTGTACTGCCTTTGACAGGCTGAAAACATGATTCACGATTCATGAGAACCTTTTCTTTCTTCACACTTTGGCTTTCCCTCAAGCCCAGGAATAAATTGGCCACAATCAGCTCTCCTGAAGAAGTGGTTTCCCCACTACATAACTCTTTCCTCTGAGGACAAAGGCTTTGCTCAGTGTGGTAAAGGGGGGTTTAACCAGAGGAAAAACTGAGCCCACGCTGATAAAGCATCAGTGTTATCAAGGACCTGCCAGGCATGAGAGCTGACAAACCAGCTTGTGTGACTTTGTGAATGCCCGTTGCGTACGTCTCCCACCACCCCTCAATGTGGATGTGTTCCCAAGAAACCTTACTAGAAATGTGGAGGTAACGCAATTTCACCATTTTGAATTATTTGCCCAGAACTCCTCATTCTCCAGATAATTACGTTGTCTTTGCTGAGCCTTCTAATTATACATTCAGTAAGGAGTATGCTAACCACCCTGCGGGGGCAGCCTTAGGTGGCACGGTGGAAGCAATGATTTAGGGTCGCTCCTGATAAGAATTAGTGACTAGGTGCTCAGCACCAAAGAGATGTCCTGGATGCTAATGTTTGTGCTCTCATTCATTCCCACCAAACTCAACCAGCAATTGAAATGCTGCGTATATCAACTCTATGGGACGGTACTAACATCACTCTAATGGGAAGGGATCCCTAGAGTTGAGCCTTGCATACGCTATGTGACAATGAGTGGTAGCCCTGCCTAGGGATGGTCTCAGATATGCCAGAGCAGTCCTGGACCTCCTGTAACGGTCTCCATGGCTAAGTTGGACGAGCTGCTTTGCAGTTGGAGAGGACACACATAAATTATCTTCTAAAATGAAAATTAGGTCCCATGGTTGACAAAAGACTTTTTCTGAATGATAATGTTACTGGCAATGTAAATTCTTAGAGAATAAAAAAGCATTATTTTTAGGTAAAAAATTAAGTAATTTTATTGAGAAGGCTACATTAACATCATATTGGAATGATCTTGGGATATTTGGGGCATTTAGTAGTGATACTGATAAGAAAATAATGAGATATTTAGGATCCAGCACAGGATAGCAGCCCACCTCTAAGAAAATCCCCACTATCCCTGCCTTCTGATATTCCTGCCTTGGTGTAGTCTCCTCCAACACCAACAGGTCTGACCTGCGCGATGAATAGATTACTGTGGAAGTGACAGTATGTAACTTTTGAGGCTTGGTCATAAGAGACATCATGGCTTCTGCCTTGCTCTTTTGGGACACTCACTCTAGGAAAGCCAGCTCTCATCTTGTAAAGATACTCAAGCAGCTCTACGGAGAGGTCTATGTGGCAAGAAACTGATTCATAGGAGACTGCAAAGTTTTTTATTGAATTGTATTGGCAGAAACACTGCCAAACTCAGATAGAAAAGGAGAAAGTACAAAATGTAAAGAGGCTTGTGGACGCCCAAGCTTCTAAAGACAGGAAGCAAACCAAGAAAACTATTCAGTTGCAAATAAGGGCTAATTTTCATGGAAAAGGAAGGATGATGCAGAGGGTGGAATTCTGAGTACAGAGGGTGGAGCCAAGAGCCATGGAGAATTTTCCCAGTAAGGAATAGAACAGGATCCTAATCAAGGAACTTGGAATAAGAACTTGGCTGGACTTCAGAATTGTTTTGATCCAGTGACTCCTGTTTGCTTCCATTCCCTTCATTTTTGAGCATGAGGGTCTGTGGTGGTTATCTTATACCCTCATAAGGTAAGTAGTTATCTCATACCCTTATAAGATATGTCTTATATACTATGATGGGGGGGCTGTATTTGTCTCTGTAGTTCTTCGGGTGAAAGGGACTGTACTAGAGATAGTGTACTCAAGCTACAAGGCTGAGTGAGCTCTTTTTCCACTAGGCCTGAGTTAGATTCTGACATCTTGGGCATTAAACTGATACCCGAATGGGATGAGTTTTTAGAGGTGTTTGCAGTGAGTGACTACAGTTTGTATGCGAGTGGGATGTGACACGCTGAGAGCCAAGGTTGGGTTGGGAGATGATGGACAGCCCCAAGAAGGCCTCGAGGATCCTCGCATTCTGGTGTCCGTGCTCCTGTGCAGCCCCTCCCCCACTGCATGAGAGGAACCTGCGTGACCGATGCAATGCATCTGTGAAAATACTGATGTGCGACTTCAAGGCTATGTTATAAAAGACATGGTGGCATCTTGTCTGGCTCTGTCTTGGGTTACTTGCTCTGATGGAAGCCAAGTCCCATGTCCTGAAAACTTTCACCTCTTTGAAGTGGGCATTTTGGTAAAGAACCGGGGTCTCCTACCACCACAAAATGAGCTGCTTCACAAGTGTGTCCTTCTGTCCCTGTCAGGCCACCTCATGAGAGGCCCCAGCTTCAACCACACAGGGGTTGTGACTCACAGAAATTTAGAGAAATAATGCTATTTATTGTTGTTTGGGGCTCCTAAGTTTGGGAATAATTTTTATGCAACAATACATAACTAATATACACAGTATATACCTCTTGATTAATAAAAAAGATCAATTAATAGGAAATAAAAAAAATAAAATACATCAGTCATAGCCTGGTAAGGAGCTCTGTCCTAAAGTCAGAAGACCCAGGGTCTACTTTCTTTAAAAAATATATACATTTTTTATTTTATAAAAATAGTGAAAATTTAATAGGGTACTATGCTGGTTTGAAAGGATTTATGTACCCTAGAAAAGCTATGCTTTAATCCCAATCAATCCTGTGGAAACAACCATTTCTCTAATCCTTATTCAATAATGTAGATTGGAGACTTGACTAAACCATCTCCATGGACGTGTGACTCATGCAATTGTGGGTATGAACTTTTGAGTAGAGGGAGATGTGACTCCACCCATTCCAGGTGAGTCTTAATTACTTTACTGGAATCTTTTAAAAGAGGGTACATTTTGGAGAAACCTTCAGAATGATGAGAGAACCAGAATCCACCACCCAGAAACCTTTGGAGATGAAGAAGGAGAATGCTCCCAGGGAGCTCCAAGCTCCAAGCCTGGACAAGAAGCTGGCAGATGTCACCATGTTCTCCATGTGACTTCCCAGTTGAGAGAGAAACTTTGAGCTTCATTGGCCTTTCTTAAGCGAGGGTAACCTCTTGTTGGAGCCTTAATTTGTACATTTTTATAGACTTGGTTCAATTGGGACATTTTCATGGCCTTAGAACTGTAAATAACTACTTATTAAATTCCCCTTTTTAAAAGCCATTCTGTTTCTGCTATATTGCATTCTGGCAGCTAGCAAACTAGAACAGTTTTTGGTACCAGAGAAACGGGGTGTTGCTGCAGTTTGGTATTTACCAAACACGTTGGAATGGCTTTTTTAGTGAATAAGGGGAAGATTCTGGAAGAGTTGTGAGGAACTTGATAGAGAAGGCCTGGAATGCTTTGAAGACTAATGGTGGAAATGTGGACTCTAAAGGTCCTGACGAGGCTCTAGACCGAAATGAGGCGCATGTTATTGCAAACTGGAAGGAAGGTGATCCTTGTTACAAAATGACAGATAATCTGATGAAATTGACTAGTGGCTTTGGCTGGAAGGCAGATTTTAAAAGCCATGAACTTGGATACTGAGAAAAAGAGATTTCCAAATTAAATGTGGGAAGTGCAGCCTGTTTTTTCCTTGCTGCTTATAGTAAAAGGCAACAGGAAAGAGATAAGCTGAGAAGTGAACTCTTGGATACAAAGAAACCAGAAATTGATGTTCCAGAAAATTTGGGGCTTCCAAGAAGGAAGACCCCAGTGAACAGTGCCCCACATTAGGATTTAACCAAATGTGGAACCACTCAGCCATTTCAGAAAAAGCCAGGATTGGAGATGAAGTTATCCAGGAAGGATTTGTGGAAACTCATGTTGCCTGATGGACATGATCTTTGCTTGCTACATAGAAAGCCATCAAGAGTGCTGTGGGACCTGTATAAAAGAACTGCTACCAGTCACGACTGGGGTCTCCAAAAAGGGACAATGTGAAGGTAAAATGACTTCAGAGGCAGAACTATGGAAGTTTAAGTCTAGTGTCAAGAAACCTTGGGCCAGGAGAGCGGACCCACCTAAGCACATGGAGAGGGTGAGTTTGCCCCAAAGACAGAGGGTGGGCCTTCCACCTCGTCACAGTAGAAGAGTGGTGCTGTTTCAGGCCTTGGAGATGGTGAAGCACATTCCTTAGGGATTGGGTAGAGCCTGGCTGCCACCACATGGAGGGGTTGAGCATGTGCCCTGGAGATGGCAGAGAGCCCGGGTGTGGCTCCAATGCTGGCAGAGGGTGGAGCCAAGAAAAAAGTAGTCTCCTCAACGTCCCCCTAGGTTGCATTTAGACAGAGGCAGCCCACTACATAGGCCCTTAGAAAGAGTGAGACTGCTGCTTTCGAAAGCCCCGAAGATGAATAACTCTCAGACTTTGAAATCTAATGGAGTTTGCCCTGCAGGTTTTAGTAACTATATGGGTCCAATAACCCCTGTATTCCTTCCAATTTCTCCCTCTGGAAATGGGTATGTGTATTCTATGACTGTTCCTCAAGCAAATAACTTGTTTGAGTATCATAGGTCAAGAGTCAGAGGAGGATTTTGCCTTAGGACAGACCATGCCTGTAGCTGAATTTGATGAGACTTTGTACTGGTTTTAACCTTGTATTGTATTTTTACCATTACTGAAATGGTTTAAGGATTTCTGATATTGTGATGAGTTAATATATTTTGTATGTGGGAAAATGTCTTTTTTTCAGAGTCAGAGGGTTGAATGTACTGGCTTGAAAGAATTTATGTACCTTAGAAAAGTCATGTTTTAATCCAAATTGGTCTTGTGGGAACAACCATTTTTCTTAATCCCTATTCAATAATGTAGTTTAGAAATTTGATTAGGTTATCTCCATGGACATACGACTCATGCAATTGTCAGGAGGGAGATGTGACTCCACTCATTCCAGATGGGTCTTGATGAATTTATTGGAATCCTTTAAAAGAGGACCCATTTTGGAGAAAGCTTCAGAATGACGAGAGAACCAGAGTCCACCATCCAGTGACCTTTGGATTTGAAGATGGAGAATGTCCCCAGGGAGCTTCATGAAACAAGAGGCCTGGAGAGAAAGCTAGCAGATGTCACCATGTTTGCCACATGCCTTCCCAGTTGAGAGAGAAACCCTGAACGTCATTGGCCCTTCTTGAGTAAAGGTAAGTTCCTGTTAGTACCTTAATTTGGACATTTTTGTAGACTTGCTTTAATTGGGACATTTTCATGGTCTTAGTACTATAAATGTGCAACTTATTAAATTCCCCTGTTTAAAAGCCATTCTGTTTCTGGCATATTGCATTTCAGCAGTTAGCAAACTAGAACAAGTATAAAGAACAAATATATACAAAAATAGCTACTATTGGTTCTTTGCCTTTCTTTTGGAGGAGTTGTTTTGGCAAAAAAGGGAAATCGAGTAGAAAGCTTCTTGTATGAACTTTCGGCAGGGTTACATTTAATATGCTAAGATTCCACTGGCAGAGTAACAGTATCAAGATGGGTGTAAGATATCCCTGGGAACAGACAGTTGAATAAAAGCACAGATCAACTTACTTAGAACTAGGAAGGATGAGTGAGACTAGAGAAAGACTCGATAAATGCTAAGTTAAAAAAAAAAAAAAAGCACAGGAAAACATGGTAGGAGAGTGGCTTGCATTTGCCAGCCTGGACCCCTTATCCAGGCTTGGTCATACATGGTTTAAGAGAACCACAATCAAGACAGAGGAGTGATGCTTCAGGGCTCCATCCAACCACATAAGCTGTGAACAACTGGCACAAACTGGAAGAAACATCTTTTTAAAAGCACCATAAAACAAAATATTTCAGTAATAGGGTGATTGCTGAATCAAGAAAAAAATTCCCTTAAAAGTAGTGGGATGCTGCGGCATCCAGGCTGACCCCATCCCCACTCCCTCATTGGCTCAGCATGGCCATGCTTCTGATGCAGATCTGTGAGCCAGGTTCCAATGGAAGCCGAGTAAGCCTTATGTGCATACTGGAGCATGTATACCTGGCCCATTATGTCTGGTGGTAGACTGAGGGACTTGCTGTACTAGAACTCACCCTGCACGTAGAAGGCAACTCATCAAACTCTCCTACAGAGTGCTGTGGGAGAGCCGTCAGTCATATGGACAGTGTCCAAGACCAAGAGGAAACTATTTCCTAGAGAAGAGGGGACAACTGTATCCATGGAAATGAAGAATTCCTAAGGCTGCATGTGCATATCCAGGACAAGAAGCGCACAGGATCATACTCTGCCTGGTTCCTTGATTTGGACATCTTCCCCATTGTTTAAGCCAACCAATTTTGTGGTATTTGCTAGAGCAGCTTAAAAAACTAAAGCATTGAACTATACATCACTGTTAAAGGTAATTTTGCAGGTTGAAAGGACAGTAGACAACTGACTGAAGCTTCATGAAGAAATAAAGATCACTGGTTCATATAATGACATAGGTAAATATTAGTATCAGTGCTATTGTATTTTTGATTTACAATTCTACTTTTTTCTTCCTGCAGGACCTATGAGGCAAATGTATAAAACGTAAAGAGAGGAGTTCCAGGGAAGATGGTAAAGTCGCTTTAGGACACAGTCCTTCCATCAAAACAACTATACAACAGTTAGGAGTTGTCTAAAACAACTATTTTATACCCTAGAGTCCAGAAGAACAAATTGCTCTCTCTGAGCAGTGGATACTGGTGCCCATCCCCCACCCTCATGGCAGGCCATCTTGGGTCTAGTCCCTGGCTAGCTGCTATTGAGAGAAAGGGACATAAATGTCCTCTTTCCCAGAATAGGGGTGGGCATGGTTGATCACTGATCATGGCTTTTGAATAATAAGTTGGGATTGCTGGGCACCCAGCTCCAAGGCTGGCTATTATTTCAACCTGCCCCAAAAAGGCAATGGTAGCTATTGTTCCAACCCACCCCAGTCAGGAATGGAGGCAGCAGAGATTTAAAAATACAAGAATGCCACAAGGTGAGGGAGACAATGAGCTGAAAGGCAGTATTTGCTGGACAGGCTGGAAATGTTCAATTATGGGGAACCATCAGAGTAGATTTTGGTGACTGTTTTAGTTTGCAAGTTGCCGGAATGTGATATACCAGAACCAGAATGGCTTTTAAAAGGGCAAATTTATTAAGTTGCAAGTTTATAGTTCCAAGGCTGTGAAAATGTCCCAATTAAAGTAAGTCTATAAAAATGTGCAAATTAAGGCACCAACAAGAGGTTACCTTCACTCAAGAAAGGCCAATGAACTTCAGGGTTTCTCTCTCAACTGGAAGGATGCATGGTGAACATGGCGACATGTTTCTCCCCAGGCGTTTTCCTTCTTCATCTCCAAAGGAGGGCTGCATGTGCTCTGCTCTTTCCAAAATGTTTCCTCTTTTAAAGGATTCCAGGAAATTAATCAAGACCCACCTGGAATGGGTGGAGTCACATCTCTCTCTTATCAAAGGTTAATACCCACAACTGGGTGAGTCACATCTCCATAGAGATAACTTAATCAAGTTTCCAACCTACAGTAGTGAACAAGGATGAAAAGAAACAGCTGCCTCCACAAGATGGATCAGGGTTAAAACATGGCTTTTCTAGGGCACATATCCTTTCAAGCCGGCACAGGTCCCTATGGATGCTCTACCCAGGAAACTTTGGAGTTGGTCTCTGCCCATTTTACAGATTCCTGCCCTGAGATGTCTGGGGAAGACTGACTTGGGAAAGTCCTCATTGGGATGACCCTTCTCCCAGGATTTGCCCTCCAGGCAAAAGCAAGGAGACAACAGAGGAAGTGTAAGAGACTATAGAATCAGACATTCCTGGACAAAGCCTGTGGGTATCAAATACCTGGGAGTAGGAGGTTTGTCTCCTGGGAAACAGGGGGAACAACAAAACTCTTCTAAACAGAGGGATGCCAAAACAACTAACAAGTAAATTCCAGGACAAGGCAGAGGCCCAGAAAGGCAGGGAAAACCCCATGCACTGTATTTTCCTTGGGTAGACCTTCCTGTTCTGAGAGCTGAAGAATGAGAACATTTTTGTCTTATCACCATCTCGTTAGAAAATCAGGAGACAGACATCCCAGGGAGTAAATCCTATTGTTAACATTTTAAATAATTAAAGTGTACAGTGTTAAACAAAAGAACACAAAACTAACAACAAAACAGTAAATAATGGCCCATCCAAAGGAAGAGGATAAAGCTACAGAAAATACCAATGAGGAAAATGAGAATATGGTTGCACTAAGTCTTTATAAAAATGATCTTTAAAATGTTCAAGGAGATGAAGGAAAAGTACAGACAAAGAACTAAAGGACATCAGCAATCAATGAATGAGCAATATGAGAAGTTTAGTAAAGAGATAGAAATTTTAAAATAGAACCCAATGGAGCCACTAGAGTTGAACACCACACTAACTGAAATGAGAAATGCCCTGCAGGACTCCAAGAGCAGGTTGGAGCTGGTGGAAGAAGGAATCAATGAACTCTAAAAGAAGACCCTTGAAACGAGTCAGGCTAAGGAAGAGAAGGGAAGAAGTAATATTAAAAGTGAAAACAGCCTAAGAGAGCTGTGGGATACCATCAAGACCACTAATATATGAATTATGGGAATCCTAGAAGGAGAAGAAAGAGTAGTCAAATTAATAAGGACAAAGAATTTCCCAAATGGCAAAGATGTGAATTTGCACACACAAGAGGCTCAGAAAAGACTGAACAGGATAAACATGAAGGAAAATACAGCCCATCATATATTGATTACACTATCAAGTTCAAAGGACGAGCAGAGAATTTTGAAAGCCATAGGAGAACAGCAATATATTATGTACAAGGGAACCCCAGTTATACTGAGTTCCAATTTCTCGTCAAAAGACAGAGAGAGAGAGAGAGAGAGAGAAAAAAAAAAAAAAAGGCATAGAGGCAGTGGGCTGAAATACTTAAAAGGAATACTGAAGGAAAACAACTGCCAGCCAAGAATTTTATATCTGGGGAAACGCTCTTTCAAAAATAAAAGAGAGATTAAGACATTCTCTGATAAACAAGAGCTGAGGGAGTACAGCTGCCATATAAGCAATACTAAAGAGTGTTCTTCAGACTGAAATGAAAGGACACCACACAGTGGTTCAAAGCAGCATAAAGAAATAAAGACCTGCAGTAAAAGTAACCATTTGGATAATTAAAAATGCCAATATTATTGTATTGTGTTATTTGGTATATAATTTTTATTTCCTACACGTGCTAAAATGTATATGTGTAAAAAGTAGTCATAATCAGTTTTTGGACATGCAATGTAGAAAAATGTAAGTGGTAACAAGTACCAAAAAACCCAGAACAGAACAGAGTATTATAGGAAATGTATATGTACATGCTTTTGAAGTTAAGTTAGTATCAAATCAAATATATTTATTATATATTTAGGATGTTAAATTTTAACCACATGGTTACCGTAAGAACAACAGATGAAAAATATATCCAGATAAAAATGGGAAGGCTCTCAATATGGTACAATATAGGAAAGCAAATATATATAAATTAGGTTTTAATAGAAGTGAGGGGGACAAAAAGGTATAACTTCCAAAGGCCTAATAGCAAAATGGCAGAAAAAAAAACATGAATTATCAGTAGTGACTTTCAATATAAATGGATTAAACTCTTCAGTCAAAAAGCAAAGATTGGCAGAATGGATAAAAAAGCATGACCCAACTATATGCTGTCTGCAAGAGACTCACCTTAAAGCCAAAGATACAAGTAGGCTGGTGAGAGGATGGAGAAAAATATACCATGCAAGCAGTAATCAAAAGAGACTCAGGAAGAGATAGAAGATCACCACAAACCAATTGTTAGCAAGAGCATGAATCAGCCTCATACCAGAGCCAGATAGAGATAGCACAAAAACTAAAACTACAGAACAATATCTCTTATTAATATAGATGCAAAAACTCTCAAAAAAATCCTAGCAAACTGAATCTAATCCATCATATTTAAAGAATTATGCACAATGATCAAGTAGGATTAATCCTCTATGCAGGCTGATTAAGCATAAGTAAATTTAATTAATGTAATACACCACATAAACAACAGACATGATCATCTCAATCAATGCAGAAAAGGCATTTGGCAAAATAAAACACTCTTCCTTGCTAAAAACACTTAGAACCTGTAGTAGTTAGTTCATGTGTCAACTTGGTCAGATGCTGGTGCCCAGTTGTTCCATTGCTGTGGACTTAAATCACCAGCATGTGAAATTTACCTATGGCTGATTACATCTGCCGTGGGCTAAGGGAAGTACTTTTGGTAATGAGTGGACTTTAATTTAATTAGCTGCAGGTTTAAAAGAGAGAGGTCAGAAGAGTGCTCAGGAGCTCAAACCTAGATGTTTGGAGATGCAGAAAGGAACTGTGCCAGGGAGTTATTTGAATTCAGAAGCCAGGAAGGAGGGCCGGCAGATGTCACCTCGGGCTTTCCTATGTGGAAGAGCAACTCAAATAAAAGGTACCTACCTTTCCCCTGAAGAACTGTAAATTTGTAACAAATAAATCCCCATTATAAAAGGCTGTCCGTTTCTGGTGTATTGCATTGCAGCAGCATTTGCAAACTAAAACAGAACCCTAGGAATTGAAGTTAACTTCTTCAACATGATATTGGGCAAATATGAAGAGCCCATAGTTGTCATTCTGTTCCATGGTGAGAGACTGAAAGCTTTCCCCCTAGGATCAGGAACAAGAAAAGGATGCCTGCTGCCACTACTGCTATTCAACATTATACTGCAAGTTCTTTCCAGGGCAATTAGGCAAGAAAAAGAAACAAACGGCATCCAAGCTGGAAAGGAAAAAGTGTAACTTTCCCTGTTTGCAGATGATATGTTCCTATATACAGAAAATCCTGAAAAATCCACAACAGAACACCTAGAGTTAATAAATGAATTCAGCAAAGTGGTGGGGAGAAAAATCATCACCTGAAATCAGTAGTGTTCCTATACATAAGCAATGAACAATTAGAAGAAATCAAGAAAAATTCCATTCACGATAGCAACTAAAATAATCAAATATCTAGGAATAAATCTAATCTAAGACGTAAAAGACTTGTGTATAGAAAAGTACAATTGCTGAAAGAAATGAAAGAAGATCTAAATAAATGGAAGGATACCCTGCGTTCATGGATTGGTAGACTAAATATCATTAAGATTTCAATACTACCTATGTTAGTCAGTGTTCTCTAGAGAAACAGAACCAACAGAAGATATCTGTAAATATAAGGTTTATAAAAGTGTCACATGCAACAGTGGGAATGCAAGCATCCTAAATCTGTAGCACAGGCTGTGAGGCTGGCAACTCCAATGAAGGGTCTTCAACTCCATAGGAGAGGCTCGCTGGCTGAAGGAGCAGTGAAAATTCTTTCTCCTTGAAAAGTCTTCAACTGATGGATCAAATCAAACTGATTAGATTCTCTCATTTGCAGGAGAAAAGCCCTTAGTTGATCATAAACGTCATCAGCCACAGCTGCAATCAACTGACTGCTCATTTAATAAAACAGCATTCTGGTCCATTAACCAGCCATGAAATATCCTTGCAGTAATGATTAGGCCAGTGCTTTCTGGACCAGACAACTGGGCACCATCACTTGGACAAGTTACCACCAGAACCTAGCCATCACACTATCCTATGCAATTTATAGATTTAATGTGATCCCAATCAAAATTCCAACACTCTTCTTTGCAGAAATGGAAAAGTCAATCATCAAATTCATATAAAAATGTAAGGGGCCCATGATAACTAAAGCTATCTTGAAAAAGAAGAATGAAGTTGGAGGACTCACGCTTCTCAATCTTAAAACTTATTACAAAGCCACAGTAACCAAAATTGCAAGATACTGGCACAAGGACAGTCAATGAACTAGAATTGAGAGCTCAGAAATCAACCTTCACATTTATAGCTAACTGATTTTTGAAAAGATGGCAAAGAATATTTTATTTGGAAAGAATAGTCTCTTCAACAAATGGTGCTGTGGAAACTGGATCTCCATTCACAAAAAAGGAGTACCCTTTATTCTCACCATATAAAAAAAAATCTCAAAATGGAACAAAGACAAAATTAGAGCTAGAACTGTCAAACTCCTAGGGAAGCATCTTGAGGACCTCTTGTCAGGCAATGGTTTTCTTAGGCTACACTCAAAGCACAAGTAACAAAAGAAAAAAATACATGAATGGGACCTCATCAAAAAAAAATTTTTTTTGTTCCTCAAAGGACTTTATTATGAAGTAAAAAGACAGCCTATACAAAGGGAGAAAATATGTGGAAACCACATTTCTGATAAAGGTATATATATATATATATATTTCATATATATATATATGAAATCCTTCAACTTAAAAACAAAAAGACAAACCACCCAATTTTTTAAAATCTCATTTAAACAACCCAAACTCCTGATTTCCAGA
Source organism: Tamandua tetradactyla (assembly GCF_023851605.1). Taxonomy (NCBI): domain Eukaryota; kingdom Metazoa; phylum Chordata; class Mammalia; order Pilosa; family Myrmecophagidae; genus Tamandua; species Tamandua tetradactyla. The sequence continues at coordinate 70,709,548 of NC_135329.1, forward strand.
ATGGGAATGAAATTTCATGATTCCATATAGTTTAAGGTAATACCAGGATACATCCCAGGCTATGGTGAGCTGATAAAAAGTATTGGTAGAGTCCCTTGAGAAGGAATATATATATATATGGAACTATTAAACTTTCCCATTTGGGAAACCCTAGGTATCCTCTCAACCATTGGGGACTCCCAAGAAAACAAGCCAAGCCCTGAACTTTGAGGCTTGCCCTCACAAAACTTATTTCTGTAGGGGAGAAGCTAAGACTACCCATAACAAGGTGCTGCCTAGATGCCTCCTTGTTGCTCAGATGTGGCTTTTTCTCTCTAAGCCCAACTCTGCAAGGAAAATATTGCTCTCTCCTCTATGTGGGACATGACATTTGGGGGTGAAATTCTCCCTGAAAATCTGGGCCTTGATTCCTGGATATGAGTCTGGTCCTAGCACCATGGGATTGACGAAAAGGGGGAAAAGAAGTTCAGTAAGATAACGCACCAGTGGCCAAGAGAGATCAAATGGAGTCAAGAGGCTTTCTGGAGGCTACTTTGGTGTAAGTTTCAGTTAGATAGTGTTAATTGCCCTGGTTTGCTAAACCCTAACCAACATCACTCCTGTTAACTCTTAAGAAAACCTAGGGCTTGAACTGAGACTCTATAAAATTTTCATGCACTTAGTTTGCTTTCCTGGAACCTAAAATTCTCAGAGGTTCCTAGATCAGCCTCTCCAAGGTTGTCAATTAATTACATCCTCCTTTCCTTTAGTGTTGACACCCCTTCTCAACATGAAAATGTTAAAATGGGCATTGCCCAAAGATCCCTGTAGATTGGGAGAATGAGAAGGAGAAGGAGGAGGTATAATAGAGAAAATAGGATTTAATGAATGAGTAAGAGTGCTGAATCACTATATTAATTTTCTTTCTAGTTGCCAATGTTTTGGAGCAGCTTGAAGGAAAAATTTGAGATTGTGGAATGATAGCCCATGACAAACTCTGGGATCTGTTCTCTAACTACTTATTGAAACGTGCCTTGAAAATTATTGTTTTTTTCTTTGCTTTGTATATATACTATATTTTACAATAAAAATGTTAGAAAAAAAGGCAAAAGACTTGACTAGAAATCTTTCCAAAGAAGATATACAAATGAACAGAAAGCAAGTGAACAGATGCTGGACAACATTATTCATCAGGAAAATGCAAATCCAAACCACAATGAGAAACCATTCCATGCCTATTAGAATGGCTCCTATCTAAACAATGCAAACTAACAAGTGTTAGAGAGGATGCAGAGGAATAGGAACACTCAGTCATTGCTGGTGGCAAAGTAGAATGGTGAAGCCACTGTTGAAGAGAGTTTGGCAGTTCTTTAGAAATCTAAGTGTAGAGGTACAATATGACCTGGCAATCTTGTTACTGTTATGCACCCAAAAGGACTGAAAGCAGAGACTTGAACAGGTATTTGCACATCGATATTCATAGCAGCACTTTTCACAATTGCCAAAATATGGAAGCCACCCAAGTGTCCATTAACTGATGGATAGATAAAAAAGATGTTGCATATACAATGGACAATTCAGCTATAAAAATTCCCGATACATGCAACAACAGGGATGAACCTTGAAGAAATCACGTTGAGTGAAATAATCCAGACACAAAAGGACAAATCATATGCTCTCACTCACTTGAAACGATTAGAATAAGCAAACCGAAAGACTCAGAATCTAGAATACAATGGGGGTAGGGAATGGGAAATTAAGGCTAAAATGTTTAGGGTTCCTATTTAGAATGATTGAAATGTTTTGTCAATGGGTGGTGGTGGTGATAGCACAACATTGTAAATGCAGTGAACAGCACTGGAATATGTATCTGAATATGATTTAAAGGGGGAAAAGTTAGGCTGTACATATGGTAACAGGATGAAAATTTTTAAAAAATCGATGGTGCTGCTCTGTATAAACAGTGGAGCCCATGTTAAATCGTGGAATTTAATTCATAGTACAATTGCAAAATTGTGCTGTCGTCTATTGTAACAAATGCTGCACATCAATGCAGGGTATAGGTGGTGAGGTGTCATCTGAGGATCTTGTGTTTTATGCATGACTGTCCTGAAAATCCACAACTTCTCTAATAAAGGTGGAAAAGGTATAAATAAGAAATGAAGCAGGTGTGAGCTGGGTGACTAGAAATAGAGAAGGAGGCAAAGTGGGGAAGAGAGAACAGATAAGATGTGCGGCAGTGGGAGGAGGTAGGACCCAGGTTTCTGGGTTGAGTAAAGAGGTACTTCATAAAGCCATTTCCTGAGAAAAAGAATCCAAGAGGAGAAGCCATCCTAGGAGAAAATACTCAGCCTTGGGCAGATTGCATTTGCAGCAACCTGTGAGACCAGGATGGAGTAAAGTGTGGTGGATACAGAGATCCTGAATCTGACCCTGGAAAATGGAGTGAAGTGTGGGGGATACAGAGATCCTGAATCTGACCCTGGAAAATGGAGTGAAGTGTGGTGGATACAGAGATCCTGAATCTGACCCTGGAAAATGGAGTGAAGTGTGGTGGATACAGAGATCCTGAATCTGACCCTGGACCATGACTACAGGACCCACGGGTGACCTTCCTTGGGCTTTCCAGGCAGCCATGGCCCACAGAACACCCTGCTTGGTGGGGGTCAGGGAAGAAGAGGGTTCTCCCCTACTGCAAGACTGAAGACACTAAGACTGAGAGAAGTTTTGGCTCCTACAAATCTGTGGTGGAGCTAATGACCCCTCTCCTCTTCAAACATCCTACTTTTAGATGAAAGAGGCTTTTGGGAGGAGGATTGTGTAGACAGAATAAGGTTTGCTACCTCAAGGGACCCGTGGTTCTCTCTTTATAATTTTAATAATTTGCTTAGGAGGGCTGTGGTTTTAAAACTCAGAGGGTTCTGGAAATAGTCTTATCTCTTCCATTTTAGTCTGACTTTTATCCTCCTCCTTCTTCCCAAACATGACCTGTTTGGGGTGAGGTGGAAGTGCTCCCAGGCTGCCAATATCAAAGGTCCTTGACAGAGACATGCTAGCCTCAATGGAGAAGACTTTCAATAGAAATCACTGTCTTATGACTCAGGGCAAGGTCACTCCATTTTGCATCTGCACATATTTATTCCAGAATAGATGAATAAAGCAGTTTTGCTAAGAAAATGAACTCTGTGGACTTGGCCTTGATTTCGTTTGGTTAGGGTTTTCAATCCACTCAAAGCACTGGAAAAACATATCTTTTCAAAGATGACTCTGAGGTTGGGGTCCCACCATCTCCAATTTCATTGGATGTTTTTCCAGAGAGAAATTGAGAATCCTCAGCCTCTTACATCAAGAAAGCTTACTTTATAAGTGAGAGGGAAAGGCTGGTTCTGAATCCAGTTTCACTGTTTCGTGTTTTTTCTTGAAATTGAGAAGAAGGGAAAGACAAACATTAGCATACTCATAAAATAAATTAGGCTTAGATGGTAGAATTTGGAAACTCACATTCCCCTCAGACCTCGGCAAAGCAGTCACCTTTATTCATGGCATTCCTTTTAAACATATATTTAAAGGCAAAGCTAAGGTATGAATTTAGACTCTTAACGTGTTCATTCTTTTTACCCTAGAAATTCCAATTTCAGAATATATTTAGGGAATAATCACAAATGCGAGAAAGGCTTTGTATACGAAGATGTTCATCACACTGCTGTTTATGGTGGCCAGAAGGACAATGAGTAAAATATTCTTGAAAAATATTTTAGCAGGAAAATTATGGTTTAATGTCAACTAAAGAAAGCAATTTCTGAACTATAAGTATTAGGATAAAAGTTTTGAAAGACATGTACCATTGCATCAGCAATTGTTTCACACTGGAGGCATTGGGAATTCCAAATCTATAATGAGCAAAAAAGAATAGTGGAAGAGCTTTGTTTGAAAAAAAGAAGTTAAGAAATGGGAAATCATCATCAAGGTTGGAGTGATTTATTAAAATAAAATCTCTGTGCTGTGAGTATAATCAGTTTCTTCCACTGTCAAGGGGTGGCGACCAGAGGGGTGGAATATTTTACAGTACTCCAGAGCATGGTGGCTATTTTTGAAACCCCAGAACTAAAGGAGATATTCAGTGAGTATTCGCCCTTTAACACAAACCAAGCCACTGCCTATGGTCACCAGCAGGAGATGAGTAGATTCAACTATGGCCGACTCATGTTCTAGGCATGTTGAGGACATCAATCAAGAACACAAGTGACCATAAAGCATTTGTGCAATAAAGAACTTCATCACGAAAGCAAAACAAAAACCTAAAAAATGGGAGAAAATATCTGGAAACCACATATTCAATAAAGGCTTAATATCCATAATATACAAAGACAAGTAGAACAATTAAAAATGGATGAAAGACTTGAATAGACATTTCTCCAAAGAAGATAAGGAAATGGCAAAACAGCACAAGAAAAGTTGCTCAATGTCATTAGCCACTAGGGAAGTGCAAACCAAAACTATAGCGAGATACCATTTCACAACTACTAGAATGGATACTAATTTTAAAAATTGGGGAAAAAAACAAGCGTTGGAGAGGATAAGGAGAAATAGGGACACTCATTCATTGTCTGTGACAACATGAAACAGGATAGCTGCTGTGGAAACCAGTTTGGGGAATCCCTTAGAAAGTTATTTTAGAATTGCCGTATGAACCGGCAATCCTACCACTCGGTACATACCCAAAACAACTGAGAGCAGGGACTTGAACACGTATTTGCACACCAGTGTTCATAGCAGCGTTATTCGCAGTTGCTAAAATATGGAAGCAACTCATTCATGGATAAACCAAATCTGGTTTGTACACACAGTGGAATATCATTCATCTATAAAGAGGAATCAGATTCTGATATCTGTGGCAATATGGACGACCCTTGAGGAAATGATGCTGAATGAAATAAGCCAGACACAAAAAGGACAAATATTGTATGACTTCACTGATACAAAATAATTAGAGTAAGCAAATTTATATATAGAGTCAGAGACGAGAATAATATAGGTATTAGGGCTGGGTTGGGGATAGAGAATTGAAGAGTTAAAGCTTGATTAGTATAAAGTTTCTTTTTGGGTGATGGAAGGTTTTGGTCAGGGGTGGTGGTGGCGGCACCACACTGTGGCTATGATCGATAGCACTGAATTGTATATTTGAACGTGTACATTTTAGGTTGTGTATATTTTACTAGAATAAAAATTTTAAAAAATTACAACAAACAAAGGATGATACAACACAGTAAGTTCTAATGTAAACTATGGGCTACAGTTGATAGTTCAGCTGTCATAATATTCTTCCACCATTTGTAGCAAAGTTACCCCACTAAAGCAATCTGTTTATAATACTGGGGAGTGGCATAGGGGAACTCTGCAAACCTATAACTTCTCTAATTAAAAAAAAATAAAAACAAACAAAAACTAGCTGCCTCTAGCAAGTAGGAGAGATTGGAGAACTAAAGAAGCAGATAAGAGAAAGAAATCTGTGCTGAGGCTTAGGGGTTATCATCACAAAAGAAGGGATTATAAAATGGGTTCCATAGATAAAATGGCAGGATTAGAGAAATGCCTGAGGGTAGGGCAAAAGTATCCAAAACAGCAATGCAGTGCCACGAGGTACTGCAAACTTCTCATTTTGAATTTGCGTTACCTGCACATACCAAGAGTGGATTTCCAATGTCACAACTTCCACACTTTCTAGTGAGTTTGGAGTCGACGAGGACATGTGGATACAGGAGGAAAACTTGCCAAGCAAAGTCACTGCCAAACAGGTGAGTCTCCTCAGGAAACCACCAAGGGTTGGTGGTTTCAGTTTCCACTCAGGTGCGTGTTTCAGCTGGGTTCCCATCACACACTGCAAGAGCTTTGGCAGCGGGATCTTAAAAGAGCTTTGATCCTTTAACGAGCCCCCTGGTCCAGCCCAGACTTGCGGGGCCGCCTCCTCCTTTCCCGGGCTCCCACCTCTCATTCCCAGCCACTTTGTACTTTTGGAATTCATTGTGCACCCCATGTATGTGTGAACGCTGGCCTTCCCAGGGACAGACAAAGCCAGAATCTCTCTGAATAAAATCAATCCCCAATCCTGCACATATGCAGGGGACAATTTTCATTATCTACCCAGAATCCATTTCTCCCTTCATCCCTGACTTTTATTCAGACACCTGCCCAGTTCCCACCCACGTCTGTGCTCCAAGTAAGCTGACCCCAGTCCCAGTTACAGGACTGGGTCTGATCGGTTAAAGAGTAATTCTAATGATTTGTTTGGGGATTTTAGGGCCACCTACTGGTTCAATGAGCCCAAGGGATATTTCCTGGGGGGTTCAGCAAAAGAAATTTCCTTGCTGCAAAGAGAAAGACATCCCTAGAGATGGTTCTTCTCTTCCTCTGGGTGAGTTTTGTGCAGATGAGGTGGCCAGAACTTCAACTTCTTGCTGCTAGATGGAGATTGAATTTGTTGCAGAAAGAAGATAAGATCTTAGAGAAAAATACAGAAATTTCCTTCATAATTTAAGGCAGTTTGAGTAGCCCTGCAGCTGTTTCTCAATGGAACATTCAGGTGCCATTTTGGAAGAAAATAGGAATGGTTTCTGTTGTCCCAATAATTGGGGCTGGGGGGTGGGGTTACTACTGGCATTAATGTATGGAGACCATGGAAGCTAGATGGAATTTGTGGGCTAGGCTTTCATGATAAAGACTCTTTCCTCATTCTGCACATTTTTAAATAACCTATGAAATATCCAGCTGGAGAGGAACCTATTTATTATCATCTGAGCCTAGAGTCTAACTCCACTTTACATATACACATATTTTTCAGTGTGGTTTAATACCCACTGAATTTTTCACCGTTTAAATCAAAGGAAGATTGTACGTTGTTTTGTTTTGAAACTCTTCCAAGATCAAATCACCAATTCAGATAACCCTGTCACTAATGGCAATGTCACTTATGGCGCCTGAGTTATCCGGCTGCCTTCATAGCTGTTGCATTCAGATGACGCCATCTCATGGTCCAAACACCTAGCAACACTTCATGTGTTTTTCTGCAATTGTGAGTTGGCATATGCATCTTACTATCTTTCCATTTAAATTAATTTCATTTTATTCCTCCGTTCTAATACCCTAGGGCATTATATATTTTCTTAGTTATATGACAGTGGGTTAAATGATCTATGATTCAATTATGGAATAACAAAGGGGATCCTACAAACCCTTTGAAATAAAAAGGAGGTGTGTGTTTCCTGGGGAGGGGGAGAAAGTCTCTTTCCCCAAAAGCACCCTAACCAACTTAGAATTAGGCATCAAGAAGTGGATGTTCTTAACATAACTTCCTGATCCTGAGATGGAGAGGTGGCTCAATTGTTAGAGTACACAGACAAATAATAACAAGATTCCTGTAGGGTAGGCTGGAAAGTTAGAGACCCCTGCTTTTGCATTTGAAAACATTAGTGAAATCAACTGATACTTACTTAGTGGAGATCATTATGTGCCCCTCAAAACTGTAGAGGTGGTGATAGAAAAGCTCAGAAAGTGCTGGCTACATCTCACCAATATTGTTTTTTGTTAGGTCTTATGGGAGACAGAAAGGTTTTTAACCAATTCATCTACCAGCAGTTAGAAGGAAATCTAACTTCGCTAAGGAAGCCCTCTCCCATGCGAATTGCAAGTTTGGTGACGTGGAATCAGCAGGTTTGGATGAACAAACACTAGCTAAAGTTTGCAGGCGAAGAACAGACAAGTCTGTGCTTTATAAGGAGATGAAAGTGGGCCCAAGACAAGCATGATCCCTTCGGAGTCTCTACCGAACCTCCCTTGTTGGACATTCTCAGTCTGGCAGGAGAGACAGCTGTGTGCACAGAAAAAGATGCAGCTTGATGGAAGCTTGCAACATCGAAATATCAGGGCTTCCCAGCCCTGATTTGCAGCTCTTACCTTAAAGTATGTAGATGCATATAACTGGAGGACTCAGACCTAAGAGAAGGCAGACTGGAAAGAGGTGAGTGAGGCTCTTCTCTCTTAGAACTATTTTCAATCCAATTTTCTACCTTAAGAACTCCCAATCCTGGGAATGCTTAACTCCTTCAAGGAGACATACAAGGACGTGGATTTAAATGTGGCCAGGACAGGAAGACTTTGCCCCTGGAATATGTATTCATGGTGTGAAGCAGTCCAAATCTACACTGTCTGCCAAGTTTCCCAGTAGTAATAGTGCCATGTGTGCACCCCACCCCTCCCTGCCCTGCCCCATCTGCCTCATCCACCATTGCTGTGGACTGGGCTTCCTAATTGTCACACTTCCTAGGACCACCTGCTGAGTAAAACGTATGCAGGTATCCCCTTGCATTCTGTGCGTGCTGCTTTGTCTCTGGAGTATAAAAGACATGTTTTAGCAGAATGTCCTTCAGCTCAGCCTTTGGTTTTAACTCTTGACAGGTGAACACAGAGTTTGGGCCTCTCTCCTCAGTGCAGATGTTCTGTGAATGTAACTAAGTTCAGCTTTTTCATCTCCCCACCCCCAGGGCTCTCTCCTGACTCTACTCACACTGGGTTGGGAAGCCAGGTCACACCTGAGTGGGCTGGAGAGGGATGAGGCCAGGCTCGGACGTCAGCTGGACCTTTCCTGTGATTGAGACTGATTGATGTCAGGGGCTTCCCAGCCTTAACTTGAAGCTATTATTTCAGAGTATCTAGATACACATAACTTGCATAAAGTCAGTTTTAACTTGGGCCAGTCTCAACACGGTTGAGTTCCTGTTTTCCTCTATCAAAAGTGGATGTGGCTGGGTGGTGCCACGGTGGCTCAGTGGCAGAGCTCTCACCGGCCATGCCAGAGACCAGGTTCAGTTCCCGGTGCCTACCCACACACAAAAAAAATAAATAGATAAAGCAGATGTGGAGACCCGGGTTCAATTCCCGGTGCCTGCCCATGCCAAAAAAATAAGAAGTTGATGTTGTTCCTGGTCTCCACATCGCGAGGAGGTTGGATGATACATGGTGTAAACAAAGCCCCTATCTCAGTGCTTCACAGAAAGTTGGTGCCCTATAAATGGTGGCTCTCTTTCTCTCATCCTCTCTCTCATGTATGCAGTAGCTCACACACCATTTTCCCCACTCGCATTGGATGCACACACTGCTCACACCAGCACCGCGGCTTCCATATTTTGATGATATGGTCTGTGGACATCCCAGTCCCCTCTTGCCAGAGCAGATGGACTGTGGTGATGTGGCGGGCCCCCAGCACAGGTGCAGGGCAGCGGGACCCTGTGGATGCAGTGATGTGGCGGGCGCAGGGCAACAGGGCCCTGTGGATGAGGTGATGTGGCGGGAGCAGGGCAGCGGGGCCCTGTGGATGCGGTGATGTGGCGGGAGCAGGGCAGCGGGGCCCTGTGGATGTGGTGATGTGGCAGGCCCCCAGCACAGGCGCAGGGCAGTGGGGCCCCTGCTGCCAGGGGAAGATGCACTCCCCTACCAGACCAGTCTTACCACAGTGCTAAAGCCACTGACACGCTGCAAGTGTGCAGCTCATATTCCAGTTAAACAAGGGTTGTGTTTGCTTTGACAAAAACAAATGGAATTAATGAGGACTGTGTCACTTAGCAATTAAATTTAGACTCTTAAATAAGCAAGTAAATAAGAATGATGAAAGATTTAGAAGGGAAATGGAAATGATAAGCATTTCTCTCTATTTTAACCACATGGCTTCATGGACTATTTTAAGCCCAGTTAAAGGAGTTGTAAATAAAACACACAAAGAAATTCCAGACTCTCCTGTCACCAGTTTACTTTCTGGCTAAAAATCCTATTTGAGGGATGCTTTGTGGTTGTGTGTTTATAAATGACTTGAGGAAGCCATAGTTGGATAACTCCCCTTGAGATTCACAATACCAGCCCCACTGAAGGACCGATTTGCCTTCACTTTATTCAATGAGAGAATTTGGACTAAGAGACCATTGCTGATTTGAGGCATAATAGCATAAGGGAAAAAGCATAAAGCAGTATCAGAAGCAGGCAGCCTTGCAACCTGTCCCTGCTCCATCTATCACCAACTCTACGACATTACCCAGATTTAATCTGAGCTTCTCTTTCCTGGTCTATAAAATACAGCTAATGACTTCTATCTCATGGATTTGTGTGAGGATAAATGGTCTAAAACACAACACCTGCAATAGGCACTAAAAAATGACTTATTATTACTATTATTATTTTATCATTATCATCATCATTTGCATGTGGAACATTTTTCTGGGCTCCAAAGAAAAGCTCTTCAGGCATCCTCTGCTCCAACCCTCTTGAAAATGTAGGGACGTTGTCAGGGGAGAAAAAGGGATGGGAAGAGGGAGCAGTGTACTTAGTGCAGGTGTAATTTTAATCAGAAGCTCAAGTACTCTCTGGACAGCTAAAGATTAAAACTGATACAGATTTATAATTATATGTCAAAATGTCCAACTTCATGATTTCTTTAACAGCATATTAATTTAATAAATATATTACCCTCTTCCTGAATAATATAAAGAACTTCAAACAAAACTCCAATAACATCCCCTCCTAAATATAGTTCTTCTCTTTCAATATTTAGTTCTAACTCTTTTTTTTTTTTTTGCCTTACCACAGAAATTTATTGGTTCAGTTGGAAGATTTGCTTCTTCCCGGATTTGGTATCTTCTGGCTGGCCAGCAATTTTTGGAGTTCCTTGGCTTTTCCATAATCTGGCAATGCATGTGTGCAACGACTTCTTTCTTTCAGGTTCCACTGACTTCAGCTTCTTCCTTGAAGCTTTTATTTTCCTGACCTTGTTTTTTTGTTTTTTTTTTTAATTCCATAAAATAAGCACAATATTTAACACGTATCTTCTTGGATTTCAGCCTTTTTAATCCCACAGAATAACCTTTAGATTTTGCCTTTAATGAGAGCCTTTTGGTCTGAAACTCTCCATTTTTGTTTGTCTGAAAATGTCTTTATTTCATGCTTATTCTTGATAGATAATGTAAAAATTTTAGATTGAATTTTTTTTCTCTGCCTATTTTAAGTATTACTCTGCTGTCTTCTGCTTTTCGGACAGCTTAGCACTACTTGCTCCTTTGTAGTTGACCTTTTTCTTTCCAGCTCTTTTTACAGCTTTCTTTGCTGTCTTTGCTGTTTCTCAGTTTCATTATGATGTATCTAGGTGCATTTCTCTAGCTATTTATCTTAAATGAGATTCACTGTCATCCTGAAGACCAGGTTCAAGGTCTTTTCATATCTCTAGAAGTTATTGGGATTCTTATGAAGACTTCTGGCAGAATTTCTCATTTTATCTTCCATGTTCCTTTTTTTAATAAATATTTTTATTGAGAAATGTTCACATACACACAGTTCACACATGGTGTACAATCAGTGGCTCACAATATCATTACATAGTTGTATATTTGTCACCATGATCATTTTTAGAACATTTGCATCATTCCAGAAAAAGAAAGAAAAAGAAAAAACTCGTACATCTCATACCCCTTACCCCTCCCTCTCATTTACCACTAGTATTTCTATCCACCCAATTTTTTACACTTTATGCCCCCCTATTATTTATTTATTTTTATCCTTATTTTTTCACTCATTTGTCCACACCCTGGATAAAAGGACCACCAGATACAAGGGTTTCACAATCACACAGTCACATTATAAAAGCTCTATTTTTATACAGTTATCTTAAAAAACCAAGGCAACTGGGACACAGTTCAACAGTTTCAGGTATTTCCCTCGAGCCACTCACATATGCCACAAAATAGTCTTGCTTTTTTTTTTTTTTAATTTTTGAGATTTGACATTATCCTCTTAAGAAAAAGAACATGATAGAATGGCTTTCTTACCACTTTCCCTCTTTGCCCAGGCCATGTGGAGTAATCTCTGAAACAGTGCAAAAAGAGCATGTCGCAGTCTAAGGAGAGATGATCATAAACTCCAGATAACAGATCTGAGAGTTTCATAATAATTTGTGAAAAGGTCGGGTGATTTCAGACACATTTTGCCAAGACTTGCAAATATTTAGGCAGAGATACTACAAGTACAATATAAATTGCTAATGGCAGAGTCTGGCTATAGCAAAATGAAAGACCCACCACAGTGAATCGTGAAGCTGCAGCACCGCTTGCTGAGCGATAGGAGGGGAAGATTCAACTTAACTTGAACAGAGCTTTTAACTTCACAGAACAGAACTGTTCAAACATGGAAGCTTTTTCTAGAAGTTCTATTTACCACAGTTTAAATCTATCCTTAGTGCTATTTCAATTACTTTAATAGCTTATTTTCAGTTTTACCTTTATTCTTCTTGGCCACAAATTATTTTAAGCCATCAACAGTGTTTTTCATTATGACAGTGTCCACAGTTGGCAAGGGATTATTGTACTTGTTTCCTTATCATCACTAAGCTTGCATTTTAGCTGAGCCTGGATTAAGTCAAATGAGCCAACTGTTAGGTTTCCTTCTAGAGTCATAGAGTACACACTGCTTAAACAAGTCATATCTTCCCCTGAAAATAACTATTCTTATTAAAACAAAGCACAATAATTAACAAATACATGCTAATATTTACTTTTTCCCACCTTACTCTACAAAAGAATTTGAGATGATGATTATTATTTCGTATGTATCGTTATGAGATGTTGCAGCTTAGAACAGGGTTTCAGATTTCCATATGGTGATAAAAATCCATCTATTCATTAACTTGTTCAACAAATAATTATTGATCATCATGTTGTGTCAGGCATTGGAAATACTATGGTGAAAGCAACACAGTCCCTCAAAGGGCTCAAAGAATAGGAGAATGAAAGACACCTGAAAATATTGGTCAAGGATTCCAACCCCACGAACACAAGGGGAACAATCTTGTAAGTCTTTGTTTTTCTAGACAGATTCCCCAGGGCTGTTGTATTGAATAATGAGCTGGTCAAGCAAAGGATAGCAGGCAGTAGACAGAGTAGAGTCATGGAGATGGAGATGGAGAGCAGGAAGGTCACTGGAAGTCGTGTCTTCAATCCTCCATGGTACAGAGAAGCTTATGAGGCAGAGAGATGGGGAATGACTTGTCCAAGCTCACACAGCTCATAGATGGATATGGTTAGGAATCTGCTGGGTAGAGGAAGCCTGTCTTCCTTTGAGTTCTGATTGAGTGCAAATCTAGGGGACAAATAAGTTTCAGGCATGCATGGGATCTCAACTTTCTTTTCTTGAGGTTTTTTTGAAGGGACATTCCTTCTCTTTCAAGAACGTTTCCCCATTTCTTATTTAAAAACAGGACAAGCTTTGTTTCCACCTGTTTGTTGTTGTTTTTGCTTAGTTTCTGTTTTTCATTGCGGTTGTTTTGTAGTGGATGAGGGTTGTCATGGTGGTGGTGCTGCTGCCTTTTGCTTCTCTATCAAGTACAATATTTTTTTTTTTAAAAAAGGAGAAACGTTATGAAAGGATTGAAACTCTGAACTCCCAAAGAAAAATAAGAAAAGGTTCATGGACAAGTTTTCTTAGCTTACCACTCTGCATCTCTGCCCAGGGCCCCTGGGCACAGAGAGAATATTTCAGTTTAGGATAGAAATCAGATAATCACCACAAGACATGTCTGCAAGTTCTTCAGTAATTGGTGATTACACAGCTATTTTCCCAAGACTTACAAAAAAATGAAGAAAAGGAGATTACATTCCTTCCTGTATTTTCTTCTTGACTGGCCCCAAATTCTGCCAGATGCAGCTCAATAAATTGAGATGCACAGTCTATCTACCAAGTCAGGGCAGCTTATCCAGCCACCTTTGGCTCTCCAGTAAGAGTTTTTAAGGTGGTCATGTCTTTTATAGAAAGAAAGAGTCTCCTTCTCAGAAAGGAGACATGGAGCAAGTAGGGGAAGCATGTAATTTATTGTCCAAATCAAGACTCACTTGCAAGCGATAAGAGCATTGTTAATCATTACTGCCAGACAACAGACATAAATCGGAATCTGCTAGATATACTGGGGTATACCACCACCTCAGGTATGAGTAGAAGAGCCTCCACTCAGGGGTAACACAGACAGGGGATGGAATCTGGGCTCAACCTCTTACAGGCTGCCTTGGGATCTTTATGTATAAAGAAAGTCATGGGTGCTTTGTGGGGGCTGAGAGGATTAGCTGGTTAGGTATGTGGAGGCCTTAGCACATGACAGGCTTTCAAATAAAGATAGCCATAGCTGATATAACAATTCTATAAGAGGGGTATTACTATCATGCAATTACAAAGTTAAGGCAATTGAGGTAGGGAGAGGTTAAGTAAGCTGCCCAAGAACACAGCTGTAGTACAAAGCAGAGATGGGATCCCGTACACACAGTGTGACTTCATCTTCTATACTCTTCTACTTGTCCACTCTCTCAACTCTCAGTGTATGTGAGCTGTGCTATATGAGTCCATCGTGTACGGGGGTAGTGCCCAGTCAATTAGGTGGCGCCATGGATGGTAGTACAGGAGGCATATGTGGAGGTGGTGTGAACGAAAGAGGGTGGGGAGCATGGGGCAGTGTGAGGGCCGTGGGATTAGGGTCAGGCTGACCCTGGTCCCTGAGCATACCTGCATCACTAGGTCCACTTCTTGCTTTCTCTTTGCAAAGCAAAATTAAGCTTTATGAAACTCACCTGCTGTGCAACTACAAAACATGCCCTTCACACTAAGATCCCTCTCCTTACCTGCAAAGTGAGGATGTTGGAGGAAGTCACCCTTAGGATGCCCCTGTCTGTTCTTCAAGAACAAGTTTTTCCTACATCACAGTTCAGTTCTCAGGTCAACTTCTGATGGTTCTTCTGAGGTCCTGAGCAGCCTGGAGAGCCTGGTCTCTCTGGAGGAGCAGATTCACCTTCTCCTTCGACTTCCCTCTGGTTGTGTGGGTGTGTACCAGATTCCCACACACCTTGGCCAGCCAGAGGGACTGACCACCCCTGATCAGGCCTGCCCTGGCCACATCAGACAACAGCTTGGGTGGCCTCATCGTCAATGCTGGCAGAGCTGTCTGCCAGGATTAGCTGGACCAGCCACAGGAGCTCTTGCCAGATCCTTGTTCCTGTGAGTTTGAGCGCAAAGCATTCATCTCACAATTCTCCCATCTGCCTGTTAGAATAGAGTTCCCTATGAAAGGCAACACAAATCTCAGTATGTGGGGAAGAAAAATCTGCTGCCGCAAGATGTCTTGGGCAAGCACTGGATGAGATCAGTCTTGACTTCTGAAATCTCATGCGTAGAAAGCCCGAAAGAGATACCCTAGTTCATTTTCATTCACTCATCCATCTATTCATTCACTCATTCATTAAGCAAACATTTCTCTAAATTCTACCATGTACTGGATATAACACTCGATGTTAGGAATTGAAAGATAACAGTCAATCTTAACCTTTAAAACACACACAAACACAAACAACATACTTGGTTGAAAAGAAACTATGAGAATAAAATTAATTCTTTAAAAGTCAAAATGCAATAATGATAGTCACAGGCGGTTACAGGACTCCAGAGGTGAAACACCTAACAGCAACCTCCACTGAGGCTGAGGGTGGCATGGGTGGGAGTCCTAGATGGCTTCCTAGGGAAAAAGATTCATGAGATCGGTCTTAAATCCAGAGGTGATCTTGCACAGGAGAAAGGAGGATGAGAAAGGGCAATACAGGCAGCGTTAAGAAACATCCAGACATCATCCGCTTTGCTAGGCCTGGAGCCTAGAGTATGGAGGACGGACTAAGAAGAAATGGGGTTGGAGAAATCACCAAGAGCCAGCTCACAGAAAACATTATTAGCCAAGCTAATGAGCTTGGCCTTTATCTTTTGGAGATTGGCAAGCCATTGAAGTGTTTTAGGCAAGTGGATGTAATGGAGAGGTCTGTGCTATAGAAAGACCATTCTGGCAGCCGTCCACACACAAAGGATCTGGGCATAGGCTCAAAAGCGGAGATTCCAGTTAGGAATCCACCAGAACACGATGGGCCCCCAACTGTGTGCTAGGGACCTAGAGGGAGAAACGGCTCTGCCGAGATAAGACAGTAGGTTTGCAACAGAGCCGAAAGTGACTTCTCCCTTCCTACTTCCTAGGCCACTGCTTGTCCAGTTGAATAATGACACAGGTCTGAAAGGAAACAGAACACTGCAGCGGGCAGAGCAGGAGACTGATTCTGTGGGAGCCCGGCCACACCGGCTCTGTGACTCTTCCCCAGTGTGGAGCGGGCTCATCACCCTGGCCTGCTCAGGTCACAGAGCCGTCGACAGGTCAGGTGCAAGGTGAACTGGGGAACAGAGACTTCGTAGAGCAGGATACAAATCTAAGGGACTTGTATTATTTTATTCACAAACTCAGTGCGACACAGATGATTGGAAAAAATACCCAGGAAACGTGTGTCTTAGGAAAATTCTCCCCTGGGATCCGAGCCTCTAGAGTAGGGGTATCCCTTCTCTATTGAATTCCTTAGTTCTTTGCTTCAAGTGGGCCAGGCAGACTTGGCTACTATTCTACAATTAAGCTTTTACAGCCATCTGACACAAGGAAAAGTAGGAGATCTGAGGCCAATACTGTTGAGGATAAGACTCATGTGAACATTTGAAATTTATAGATATATCTTCAATGATTGTTATCTGCATAACAAAATTTAAACACCCTTATACTGCATATTGCTTAGTATATGGAAAATTTGATTTCATTTATAGCAGGACAATCAACAGATTTATTCAGCAACAGATTTTCTGCAAAGATTAATACAATCTGAAGTTTCCCTTCAATTTTAACAATGTTGGTGTACCCTGTGCCAGTTTGGATCTGTCGTGGACCTCGAAAAGCCCTGTCCTTTAATTCTCATTCAGTATTGCTGGGTGAGATCTTTTTGATTATTTGCATGGAGATGTGACCTACCCAGTTGTGGGTGGTAAGCTTTGTTTAAACGGTTTCCATGTTGAGGTGCCTCCACCCATTCAAGGTAGGATTTCTTATTGGAGCCTTTTAAGAGGGAAACATTTTGAGAAAAACTAGAGAGTCACCAGAACCAACAGAGTCAACAGAATGGACAGAGCTCTGGGAAAGCCTTTGAAGAAGCCTGGAGAGAAAGCCAGCAGATGTCACCATGTGCCCTCTCAAAAGAGAGAGAAACTGGACATTGTTGGCTGTCTTGAACCAAGGTATCTTTCCCCGGATGCCTTAATTTAGACATTTGTTACCTTTTCTTTAAATTTGGACATTTTCACGACCTTAGAACTATAAACTTCCAACTTACTAAATTCTCCTTTTTAAATGCCATTCTGTTTCTGGTATATTGCATTTTGGTGGCTTACAGACTAGAACACGCCACTAAGCAAAGCAGTAGGAAGCTACTACCATGTATTCTTTCTCTGGCCTTTTAGAATAAGGAAGCAAGTTAGACCGAGCCAATGGCCTAAAGAGAATTTGCCAATGGGCACACATCCCTCCATCTGCTCTCTGTACACCAGGCTGGCTCTGTCCTCTGAGGTCAGGACAACGATCCTTGCCTCTTGTTGCCTTGATCTGAGTGGTCCCTGGGGCTCTTTCTAGTATTGCACTTGCATTTCCCTGGTAGTTCATTTGCATGACTGGTTTCAGAGTCTTATTTGTTGCTAACATGAAAAATAGGCTGCTTCTGCTTTTTGATCTCCTGGAGGAAAAAAAAAAAGTGACTTTCTTGGATGACAGTAGGTGATCTGGCTGTACATGTGCTCCATCCCTGGCTTGCCTTGGCTCCAACAGGGCTACCCTTGGCAATACCCTCTGCGTTGGAGAACTATACCCAGAGGGTCCTGCCCAGACCCGCTACTGGGTTACATGTTGGGCGACAGGTTCACACAATAGTCCCACCAGAACATGAGTGTAGACTGACTTCACTAGGGAGCAGTGTATGTCCACATGTCTGCATGTTTACTTTGGTGAGCAATTCTGTATATCTGCTGTTAATAGTGTCCCCAAATCATACTGTTCATTACAGTCTAATTACCAAATGTTTAAGACATTCATATCCGGTAATTACTGGTTAGTCTATTACATAATTACCATGATCTGTATTTTATTAGCTATTCTCCCAATAAATCTTTAGTTGTGTTTGCAAACAACCTTAGAAGAAGACTGTATCTGCAGTGGCAAAGTGAAGAGTTTTGTTTTCTAAATTCTGGCTGGTCTAATGATTTGGATGGTAGAAATGCAGACCCTCCCTGGTAGAATCCCAGTTCTAGGAGTTTTCACCTTCTACACAGGTTCTCCCCAGACAAATACAGAATAGTTGCTTAGTAAATGTTATTCAGTTACAAATGCATTCCTTCTTGAATAAATGAACACAATGCTTTGGTCAGCCTGGCCTCATGCATTCAGCAGCTCAAACACCCTTGCTTCTAAGGCAGCCCACCTTACCATTGAATGGCTTTTGCCATTGGATATTTCTTCCCAAAATTGTATCTAAATGCAATTTCCACCCCGCTGGTTCCAGCTTTGACCTATGGAAGCCCTCTGAACAAATTTGTTCCTTCTCTGGAGGTTTATTGGCAATGGCATGTTCCCCCAAAACATCTCCTTGTCAGGTCCATCCATCTTGGTTCCTTCAGCATCTCCTCAAAGCACATGATTTTGAGTCCTTGTTTGGGCTTCTCCATATGCAAATAAATACCTCAAATGGAATGTATTTCATGGCATTTCCCTCAAGGGTCCAGTGATTCAGCAAAATACAGCTCCATTTCAGGGGCTTTTGGAGGAGAAGTAAGGTGGGCTGCAGCACTGCGTGAGTTGGGCATGTTGAACATGTCCTGGAGTCTCCCCCTTGTGGTCCCATGTTTCTGAAGAGCCAGGCTTCCTGGCCTCTCCATTGTCCTCTGAGAACCCTCTGAGGTGTCTTCAGTGATCAAAGTGTGACTCCCTTCCTACTGCCTCATGACTTGTGTCGATGCTCAATGGGTTTTTTTGGATAAATTTTTATTTGCTCTCCAGCCAAAGGGGAATGCAGGGACTGGGGTGGGGTACAAGAGGGGGCAGTGAACCCAGACCTCAAGGTGCTCTTAGGTAAGGCCCTGTGACCTCACACACATCAAGGGAAGGCTTGTCTGTGTGTCCAAGCACCCACAGGACAAGGTTGAGTACGAAAGCAAGACATGAGCTAACCCAGAAACATTCCTTGACAAATTATCTACATATCTTATAAAATATTTTTCAGAGCTTGTAGTTTTGTTATCTCAGCTTGCCATTTTGCAGCAAGACAAACATTCCCAATTCTGTGGCAATGCGTTCTTCCTTCTCAGCCTCTTCACAGTTACCACCATTGTGTTAGTATGCAAGCTGCCAGAATGCAATATACCAGAACTGGAATGGCTTTTAAAAAGGGGAATTTAATAAGTTACAAGTTTACAGTTCCAAGGATGTGAAAGTGTCCAAATTAAGGCACCAACAAGAGGTGACCTTCACTCAAGAAAGGCCAATGGGTCAGGAACACCTTTGCCAGCTGGGAAGTCACATGCTGTTATCTACTGGTCCCTTCCTCCTGGGCTCCATTGCTTTCAGCCTCTGTTCCTGTGGGGGTTCCTCATTTTACTTCTCCAGGACTGGCTTTCATCTCTTGGCTTCCCTTGGCTCTCTCCAGGTTCTGGCTTGTTGGGCATTTTATGGCAACATCTGCTGGGCTCCAAGTATCTCCAAATATCTGTGTTTCTATTCTCCACATGTCCACATCTGTGTCCACTCTGCTGTGAAATTTCTGTCCTCTCTGAGGTTTCTGTCATTTCTGCATCTCTCCAAAATGTTTCCTTTTCTGCGCAAAATGTTTCAGCGTGGATTCAGGGAAAAGTATGAGCAAAAGTCCAGAGGAGATCGGGACTGATGACCCCAAATTCAGTAGGCGCAGCTTAGATAATTAATCAATGGCCAACTAGGAAACGCTGTTAGTTCCTGAAGTGAACATGACTGTATGGAAGTTAGGGTTCTAGACCAGTCATGGTACTTGGGTACCAGGAGCTGCAAGGAGAACTCGGACTCTATCAGAAGGCACAGAGCACTTTCAGCCTCCAGCTCTGCAGAATGTCTTTCCATGGTCTTGAACCCCTTTTGACAGAAGTGCCGTTGTACCTGCTGGTACACTTCCAGGTGCATGACAAGACTTGGGTCCCCGAGACTTCTAATGACATGGTGACCTGTTTGTTGGGCAGGATCAGGAAATGAGCTCTTCAGCTCTAAGGAGGTTTCCAGATAACTGAAACTCATCCCATTAAACACAAATCACTCAAAAAATGTGAGCCAATTTGGCTGGGAATTTTCTAAAATGCAGTGCACACTCCTCTGTTTTATATTGGACATTATTTTATCTTTTTTTTCAGATCATCACATGTAATATCCATTAGTACTGGAACAGAATGTGATGATGTCCCAAATAATTGTTAACATCTTCTTCATTAGGCATGTGCAAGCTAGAAATGGGCCTTTCAATCCTGCTTTCCGTACACCCAGTCTTTCCACCCATACAGAGCTCTTTACCCTGTTAGTAACAAACTGCACTGCGCTTTGCATTATTTTTTTGTTTTTATCTTGTTCCTTTTTTCTTAGAATCATCAAGATCTAGAATGTTAACAAGTCCTAGGCTGTGGTATTTTCGCATTCTTTTAATTGGTTTTTTCCCTTTATTTTTGCTTATAATTATTGAATTTTAGAATATCAGCATTGGAAGAGTCTTTAAGAATCATTTAGACAAACCATCTCCTTTTACAAATAAGGAAACTGAGGCCCAGGGAGGAGAAAGGACTTGTCCCAAGGTCATATTGCAATGCAATGGCAGATCCAGGGCTAGTGCTAACCCACCCATTGCCAAGCCTCCAGACCTGAATCCTCCTGTTCCCTTCTTTAGCTCCTGGGCCCCAACATTGCTTCCAAGATCCAGCCCAGAGCCCCCTTCCCTGCTTAAACTTTTCCCAACTCCCACAGCCAGAAATGATGCATTTGCTGAGTGTGTGGAGTACAGCTCTTACCACAGGACATCAGGACTCTTCATTGCATGTCTGTTTCCCACCCTAAAATGTGAAACTTCTTAAAGGTAGGAATCAAGTCCTATTTATGGTCCATTTCACCCGTGAGAATAGTGCCTGGGATGTAGTGAGTCCTCAGTAAATAGAAGAAGAGTGGGGCAGAAGGACAGTGAAAGAGTCATGGAAAGAAATTCAGATTGTTGCTATTCTTATTTAGACCAAGTGGTAGGCCTTTGAACTGAAAAAAAAAATGGATTTCCTTGACTGCTTTCTCTTACACTAACATTGATATGGGGTTGTTGAAAGTAGACTGAAAAGGCTGCTTTCACCTCACTGCCCATGAATGACTTGGGTTTTCCAGATATCCTCTCCAACCACTAAAGTTGCACTTTGAGGCATGGAACTGCCTAATTCCCTCTTAGCATCTAGGAGAAAGATCTTGGTTTGGAATTGAGGTGGCCCTTTTAGCAGTCAGAACTAACCACAAATGGAAGCACTCAATCTCAGGAAGTAGGAGCTGCCTATCTCTGAAAGCTGCAAGAAGCAGCTGGGTAAACTCTGCTCAGGATGTTAGTTTAGCTGTCCCCTGACTGGAGTCCACTTGGGTATGAACTTGAAGTGAAGTGCTTTGTTACGACAGCTCATGAGAGTGGCTTTGACTACCTGCATGTCTGTCTGAATCCCCTCTGTATGGCTGTGAAAGGCACGAATGCCTCTGTAGGGATTTTCTGAAATGCATTCTATGGAAGCTGAGGCTGGGAGAACATGGGGCAATGCCAGGGGCTGTCCTCCCCTCCCCACTTCCACAGCCCTCTTTTCACTGTGATCTGTGGGAGCGAATACCACTGGATCTATGGGAACTCAAGGCCAGACGATCCTTAAAGGTCATTGATTCCACGAATTTCCTCCAACCCCCCCCTGCTGGTTCTCAAATATAAAGATGCCATTAGTTCTCTTATATCTTGAGTGACTACTCAATGCTCCCTTTGAAAATCTGTAAATGCAAGGAATTCATTCGCTTCAGAAGCAATACCATCTCTTCCAGTTACCTAGTCTGAAAGATGTAACTGGAAATATCTTAGAACCAGGAGGGCTAGGTCTTGCCTCCCTGTCCTTCCCCACGTGACAGCAGAACTGTCAGTTATATATCTGAGACTGCTGTCTCACCAGTGAGGAGGCCGCAAGTAATAAATGCATCAGATATAGGATACATATGAGTATTGGATTAGCCACGCTGTAGACCCTGTCACCTGCTGTCCTTCTCTGCCTCTCTGCCCACGTTTGCTTTTTGTGTTTCTGCAACTGAGTAGTAATAGAGTTGGGGACAGACTGGCACCAGATAAAACTCTCTATGTTATCTCTACTAGTAACCTTTCACATTTATACAGCACTTCAAGGTTTCGGAAAGAATTTCACATTTTTCTCTGTCTTTTTGTCAATTTTCTCAATGGCTCTTGACGGCACCTCCATTTGACAGATAAGGAAACTGAAGCACAGAGAGGAGAAATAATTTACCCAAATGCCCAGTCACATGGTACTCTCAACGCCGGGTCTATCTGACTCAACAGCTGAGCTGCCTTCAAGGATGCTGAGCTAAGAACTGGGGAAGTGAAGAATCCTCTGTCAAGTGGCAATCCCTAGGTGGGGATGCAACCCTAGGATGCATGATAAGAATTTGTGAGGAAATCAATTCCAGGTCTCATGAAAATTCCATGACCCAAAGCAACCCTAAGGACAAGCATCATGGGCATTTGCTGATGACATTGCAAAGGACTGCAGGCTGTTCTGTGCCCGCCGGAGTCGAGATGAGATGCACGAGAAAGGACAGCATTTCCGTCTATGCTGCCTGCATTGAATGAGCACAGTACCTTGAGCTTACTTTTGGGTTGAGGATGTTGAGAGAAATAAAAAATGTTATTCTGACTATCAATATATGTATCTTCATACATACCTGCTAGGGCCCTTCAATGAAACATCTCATTGTAATTAATGAGACCATGGTCACTTAAGCAAAGCTTGTTTGAAGGTCTGATATAACAAATATCAATTTATTTTAAAAAGTCCTTTATCTGGTGTCTGCTATGCATCAGACACTGTGGTTAGTGAGAGATGCACAAAGAAAATAGGACATAGTCTTTGAACGTCTCATCCATTTCCAACATGCCAAATTTTTGGCCAACTGGCATAGCCATTTTTTCCATTCATCTCTTACTAGCAATCCAAACAGGTCAAATGAATAGAATAAAGTTTTATCTTAAAGTGAGACTGCCACTTTTATCTTGCCTTTAAATGAGAACTCCCTGAGGTCTGTGCAATGATTGAAATGCTTGGTCCCAAGGGAATTGGGTCTGTTTGTTTGCTTGATGTCTCAGTGTTACAATGCCGTTATCAGTTAAGTGGGAGCAGCATCCTTCCTGAAAGCAGAAGCTGGCACACATAGCCAATGGCAGGTTCTTGCTGAGCTGAAGACAGCGATGCTAAGATACTGGCTTGTGGACCCAGCTGGTCTAGTGTTATCTCAGCCTGTGATGTATAAATACTTTTTCTCGGCTGAGTCCATGTTTCCAAGGAGACTTTCCAGACACAATACCATTTCATAGGCTACTGCTAGTTAGCTTAATTGGCACATTCATGTTAGCCATGTAAACCAGGTTCTTTTAATATTTTGCCAATTTCTAGTAGTGTATCAGGACTATTCCCACGTTAAGAATTTCCAGTAAGTGTTTCCCGGTGTGATTAGAATCTGACTAGAGCTGTGCTCAGCAGTCATGTGTGGCACGTTGACACTTGTGCTTCCATGCTGACCTTTATCACCTCCATAGAGGAGGAGAGGGAGCAGCTGTATTGGAGCTGAGGCTCCAGGGGGTTCTTTGGGGAGGTTTCAGGGCCCTGAAGCTGGGACCTGCCAGGCCTGCCCAGACTCCATGCCTTTATGTGCCTTGGCCCCCAGTCAAGCACCACATCCTGATGCTTTCTCCACCTTTTTTTTTTTTTGGCATGGGAAGACACCAGGAATTGAATCTGGGTCTCCAGGATGGCAGGCGAGAGCTCTGCCTGCTGAGCCACCATGGCCCGCCTGTTTCTTCACTTTTGTAGG
Source organism: Tamandua tetradactyla (assembly GCF_023851605.1). Classification (NCBI taxonomy): domain Eukaryota; kingdom Metazoa; phylum Chordata; class Mammalia; order Pilosa; family Myrmecophagidae; genus Tamandua; species Tamandua tetradactyla. The sequence continues at coordinate 70,733,606 of NC_135329.1, forward strand.
GTCCCTCTGCTCCTCCAGATACTCAAGGCCACCACTGAGGTTGACTACCTCTTGTCCTTGGCTTGGATGATGGCAGACACCTGTCTTATGCCCCTTAAGAGTGCCTGAAGTGACCTTTTGGAAAGGTCAGTCTGACCACCTCTCTTTCACTTAAAACCTTCTCTCTGGTGGTTCCTCATTGTCTAGAGATTGGGCACTGAAGTGTTGATGGTCTGGCCCAGCTACTTGTCAACTCTCCTCTCCCTCTCCGTCCCACCTCTGTCTTCAGACTCCAAAAAAGACTGGTCCCATGGTGGCCCAGGAGACATGAGTTTCAACCTGGTGTTGCATTTCTGTTGGATCTAGTGCAACAGCCAGGCAGAGCTCGTTTTGGAACATCTGTGGCCAGTCATGTTCGCTGTGGAGAGAGCTGGAAAGAGGTAGGTGAAGGTGACTGAACAGAGGGCTGAGTTCCAGCAAGGGGGTATTGAAGTCAGGGCCCTGCCCTCGGGAAGGACTAGCATCAGGGGAGGGCATTGCCATGTCAGGACTCAGAGACTATGAGAGCATCCCCAGCTCATGAATTTTCACCAGGCAGCGAGGTTGGTTCATAGCATAACTTGCTTTTAAGACTCACATGGCGGGAGCCCGAGGCCCCACCTATGTCCCCTGCCTTATTAAGAGTCTCTCTGAGACAGGGGAGCATTGGGTGTACGGGTAGAAACTTTAGGGCAGAGGTGCCCCTGGGCGTCAGAGACGTTGTGCTGATCAGATCCCAGGGGGAAGGAGCAGAGGGTAAGCAGTGCACACCAAGGCTGATGGAGCAACCCATCATTTGGAGGGCTGAAGAATGGGTCGGAGAGGGGCCTGGGCTGCCTGGCACTTGCTTTAGAACACTCTGAGGCAGGTATCTCAGGACCAAAGAAAGCCCAGGCTGAGATGGACTGATCAGGTCTCACAGTAAGTTAGAAGCAGAACTGTGATTAGCATATTTGGCCCCCAATTCCTAACCCATTGTTCTTCCATTTGCTAAATGAGACCCAAGCAGATGCTGTGTATCAGATCACCCGGGCAAGCATTTCGACTTGCACATGCCTGTACTCCACCTCCGGAAATTCTGATGCAGCAAAGCTATTGTGGGGGAAGAGGGTTTAGGACATGTGTGCTTTGGAAAATCTCTGTAGGGGATTCTGTAGACTGGATTGTGTTGATGCCTTCCTGTAGCGCCCACCTGTGCTTTGGAAAGTCCACACACTGAACACCTACTACCTCTCAGGCACTCCTGGGAGAAGGCAATGCCATGAGGCCAAAGTTCTTTTGCACAGAGGTGCCCACAGCTGAAAGGGGGGCAGAGACAAGGGCATGGTATCAGAGGCTTCCCATGCAGCCCTCTACTACAGCAGTCCCCAACAGAGGGTTATGTAAGGAGGGAGCAGGATGGTGCAAGGAAAATAAGGTGACCTGACTGAGGAATTGCTTTTGAATACCTTCCTGTATTCCATGCCGGGGGAGATTATTTAATAACTCCCTGTTTTTAAAGTATGATTTCACATAGCATCTCAACTTAAAACTCACAAACCCTGTGGAATAGATAGGAGGGGGGTTACTATCACCCATTTAACAGATAAGGAAACTGAGGCTCAGAGCAGTTAAAGTTACCTTGCTGAAGAGTGTGTGCAATGTTATACAGTGGCAGTGTACTGGGGCAATCGGCAGTTCACTCTGGAGCCAGGCTGCCGGGGTTAGGCTCTACTTTGCCTTTTACCAGTTGTGTGACCTTAAAAAAAGGCACTTGACCCCCTTTGTAAAGGAAGATTATTAACAGTAACTTACTTCACATGTTTATCACAAAGGCTAAGACTGAATGACTGAATATGAGAAATAAAACAAGCAAGAACAGGCTTGAAACCTACAACCCAGCACAATTTATGGTCAGCAAATACCACAGGTGACACAGTTAGAAAAGATACAAGGCTCACATCTTATCTTTGGAGAGGAACAAAGCAGTAGGGTCAGGGAATCCAGCACTTTGCCTCTAGCCCGACTGGGAACTGCCTCCCAAGCTGCTGCTCTGTAATCTCCCAGATTCTCTCACTTCTCTGTGTCGCTCCGATAGAGAACAGCTGCAAAGATGGGCTTTAGGAAAAGACGGTCACCTTGTCCTTTGTGGTCTGTCTTCTACAGAAATGCCATTACTATTCAGTGCCCATCAATTTTTTGTTGATCATTTCTAATACAAATGAGAAGGGAAAACATCAGGTTGGAAAGAAAATGAAGACATCTGCGATTTTAAAGTTAAAGACGGTGAAGACTTCCAGTTTCAGCTCTGATGTGTAGAGTTTGGAAGTCATCACTCCCGTCCTTATGACAAGAAAGAGCTGCAGAAACTGAAAGTGAGTAATGACTCTTGAACCCATCAGAGGGCTGGGGTCACTCCCTGAAACATGGATAGACAGCCAAGTCCAGTGCAGCTTGGCAATTTTGGTGATTGCTGAGGCTGTGTGGACTAGGAAGAGAATGGAACCCCCTAGGAGCTGCAAATGTGAGGGGCAGCCCACACTTTCATGGGTTTTACCACCAGGAACCCCACTAAGCTCTCCAGTTACTAGCCTGGAAGGATCCCTTCCTGCCCAGGCTGGGGTCTGGGAGAGTGCCCAGTGCATTCTCTGTCACAAAGGTCTCCTCTCCCTTAGAGAAGACTTGTCCTGTGTCTTGCTCTTCTTGGGGGGAAGACTGTTCTCTGACTCCTCCCCTTCCCTCTCCTCTCACCTAAAGGGTTGGGGGAGACTAGAGTCAGCCTGGACTCTCCAGTGAGACCCTAGACACCAGGGAGACAGAAAAATCCAGTGCAGGATCCCATGTGGAGCTGCACGCACTGCACAGCTAAGCGTTAGCTGTCCCTCGGGGGGTCCAGAATGCCATTTACCTCAAGATGACCTTGGCTCTTCTTAACTCCCAGTCAAACCTTCTTCCATTGCACTTCACTGAAGAATGAAATGGCAGTTCCAGGCTCACAAAGTCCTTTCTGTGAGAAGAAATGTCCCAGGCAATAGCCCCTCCTATTGCAATATCTCTTCCAGGTGACTACAGAGGGGGCCTCCATGGCCCTCCTGGCTGCACACTCAGATGTCAGGGATGGTTTCTTCTCCTCTAACCAGTTCAGGGTGGGACCAATAGGTCAGGGGTCCAAGACCTGGAACTGCAAACCTGGAGCCCCAAGAGAGAGAGCTCTGGAGAGCCACAGAAGGGTCTTCTCAAATATCTGACTGTGCATGCATGGGGTAAAACTACATAAGGCAGGGGGTGGGGGAAGCCAGAGAACAGCAGAAAACAATAGGCTGCACCCTGAAGCTCACACAGGATTAATAGTGGGTGTAGTAATTTGAAAGGTGTTACTTTAAAACTGAAACAAAATTAGCCCTAGACTAAAAGTTTCTCTAGTCCCTTCACAACAAAGTTTAAGAGTCATCCTAGAGAGGTTCAAAACTGATTGATACAAAGTAAATTAAATGTATGCCAGAAAAAGCCCAGGGCTAATTAAATGACTACAACAATATCCACAACCCAATAGCATAAAATACACAATGTTGAACATTCAATAAAAAATGAAAAGGAATACAAAGAAGATAGAGACTATGACCCACGACCAGCAGAAAAACCAGTCAATAGAAACAGATACCAAAATGGCAGATATGATGATGTTAATAAACAGTATGTTAAAATGGTTGTTATAAATATGTTCTAGATATTTAAGAATATAAATGAAATTATGAACATGATGAGAAGATAATGGAAAATATAAAAAAAAAAACCAATGGAACTCAAAGAGAAGATACAATACATTATCTGACAAGAAAAACATGCCAAATGGTATTAAGAATAAATAAGACATGCAGAAGAAATCATCAGTTAACTTCAAAAAATAGCACTAGAAATCATCCAAAATTAAACATAAAAAGGTAACAAATGGAAAAAACAACAATGAAACAGAAAATCAGTGACACTCGGAACAATATTAAGCTGTCTAGCATACATGTAACTGAAGTTCCAGAAAGAGAAGAAAAACAGATGGGATAGAAAAAAATATTTGAAGAACTAAACACTGAAATTCTTCCTAATTTGATGAAAAATTGATAGTAAGCTAACAATATTAATAATTACATTAAAAGTAAATGGTTTAACATTTCAATTAAATTGCCAAAATTATTAGATTGGAGGAAAAAGAAAAACCTGACTTACTAAAGATATGCTTTCCACAAGAAACCCATTAAAAATATAAAGACATAGACAAATTTAAAGTAAAAAATGGAAAAATATCTACCGTGCAAAAAAGTTAATCTTTTCTTTAAAAACTGTCTGCATTGACATCAAAGTAGTGTTCAGAAGAAAAAGTATTATCATGAATAAAGAGGTACTTCATAAAGATAACAAGGTAAATTGACTAGGAGGGTACAAAAATACTAAATTTACATACACCTAATAAAAGGGGTTCAAATTATATTAAGCTAGGGTGGGTCACGGTGGCTCAGCAGGCAGAATTCTTGCCTGCCATGCTGAAGACCTGGGTTTGATTCCTGGTGTCTGGCCATGCAAAAAACAAACAAACAAATTTTATTAAGCTATAACTGATGGAACTGCAACATGAAGTAGATAGATCTGTAATTTTACATGGAGATTTCAACACTTCTCTTTAAATAACCAAGAAAACAAATATACAGAAAAATCATTGAAAACTGTAGGCTTGATCCACTTGGAAACAACCATATACAAAGCAATGGAGCAATATTCAAAATATTTAAATGAATCGAGATCATGCAACATGTGTTTTCTAACCATAACAGAATTAACTAGAAATCAATAACAGAATAATATATAGAAAATTGCCCAAATATTTAGAAGTTTAAAATCAAAACTATACAAATAACCTTTATCGAAAAAATCATAATAGGAATTAGCATGCATTTTGAACTAAGTGAAAAAGAAAATAGAGCTTAGCAATATTTGACACAGTTAAAGGAGGGCTTAGGAAATTTTATAGTACTAAATGCTTGCATTACAAAAGAAGAAAAGCCTCAAACCAATTATCTAAGTTTAAACTTTCTGGAAATAGACAAATAGGAGTGAAGTAAACACAAATTAAGCAGAAGGAAGGAAATAAAAAGAGCAGAAATCAATGAACTAGAAACTACATAAGTAATAGGGAAAATCAATGAAACCAAAAGCTCGTTCTGTGAAGGTATCAATAAAACTGATAAAAATCTAGCCATAATGATAAAAAAACAGAGAAGAAGAGAACACAATTACCAGTATCAGGAACAAATATATATATATATATATATATATATATATATATATATATATATCACTAACAGATCCTGCAGACATTGAACACATAATAAGGTAATATTATAAACAAGTTTACACCAATACATTTGGCAAACTGTATGGAACAGACAAGTATCTTGAAAGACATAAACCATTAAAGTCACTTTCAAAGAAATAGATAACCTGAATATTCTTTTATCTACTAAGGAAACTCCAGCCTTAACTTCACTTATGACTTTGATCAAGCATTTAATAAAATAATAACAATTCACCACAAATCCTTTCAGAAATTAAAAGAAGAGAAAAAACTTCCCAACTCTTGGTATGAGATCAGTATTACCCTGATATCAAAATCAGACAAAAATATTAGAAGAAGGGGAAATTATAGACCACTCTTCCTCATTAACATAGATGATGACCTACTTAACCAAAGCCTAGCGATAGAATCCAGCAATATTCAAATATAGTCATACCTCATGACCACGTGGAAGGCAAGGGTGATTTAACATTTAAAAATCAAAACATTTTCATTTACCATATTAACGAACTAAAAACAAAATACCAGATGAATAGATGCATTCAAAATCTGACAAAATTCAACAACTATCAATGATAAAATGTCTCATCAAACAGGAATAGACAGATATTTTCTCAAGCTGAAAATGAAAGACCTTTCACCTTTTGGCTAACATGATACTTAATGATGAAAGATTGAAGGCATTCCTCCATAAATTCAGTAGCAAGGTATGTTTATCTCCTTTCACCGCATCATCTCAGCATTGTACAAAAGATCCTAGCTAGTATAAAATGAAAAAAAGAGTATACCTATAGGAAAGGGAGAACCAAAACTGTATTTATTTGCAGACCACATGATTAACCATTTAGAAAAGCCTAGGGAATCTACCAACAAAAAGCTATTGAAACTAATACATGACTTTGGCAAGACTGCAAGATACAAGTCCAAAATACAAAAATCAATTGTATTTCAATATGCCAACAACAAACAATTACAAATTAAACAAAATAGTACCACTTATAAAGACATCAAAAATGTGAAAAATTAGGGATAAATTTCACATATATGTACAAACCACTGCAAATCACAAAAAACATTGCTGAGAGAAAATGACAAAGAGCCAAATAAATTGAAGGATATACCATGCTCATGGACTGGAAGATTTACTATTCAGATGAGAATTCCTTCCAAATTGATCTATAGATTCAGTGAAATCCCCCCAAAAATGATTTCAGTATTTTTCTGTAAAAATTATAAGCTTGTTCTAAAATGCATATAGACATGTGAAGAACATAATATAGTTAAGTCAATTTTGTAAAAGTAAAATGAAGTTGGAGGACTTAGAACTCATGATTTCTAGTCTTACAGTCATCAAAACAGTATGGTGATGGTATAATGATAGAAATATGGATCCATGAAAAGGAATGGAGAGCCTGGAAATAGACCCAACACATTTATGGTTAAGCAAATTTTTACAAAAGTGCAAGGTCTTTCAATGGAGAAAGAATAAGATTTTCAGCAATTATTGCTGAAACAATTGGATATCCATATGCAAAACAATAATGAACCTTAACCTTATCCTCACATCATATACAAATAATAACTTAAAATGGATCATGGACCTAAACATAAAATCTAAAATTATAAAACACCCAGGGAAAAAAATCTTTGACAGTTATTATAGGCAAAGATATCTAGATGGGGCACAAAAGGCATAAACCATGAAAGAAAAATGGTGATGAAAATATATATATTCAGAATAAATAAAGTTCATACAACTCAATATCAAGAAGACAAACACTACCATGTAAAAAGGACTAGAGGTTAGAAGAGACCTTCCACAGAATGAGGATACATGAATTGTAATATGTACATGGAAGATGCTCTACATCATTAGTCATTAGGGAAATGAAAATTAAAACCATAAGGTGATACCACTATATACCCAGAAAAATGAATAAAATTAAAAAGACTGGCAATACCAAGTGTTTACAAGAATGGGGAACAGGTGGAACATGCATACATTTCTAGAATGAAAGCAAAACTGTACAATAATATTGGAAAACAGTTGCACAGTTTCCTATGATATTAAACATACATTTATCATACAACCCAAAAATCATACTCTTAAGTTTTTACCTAAAAGAAAACATGTCCACAAAATGACTTAAAGAAATTTTCCATGTAGGTTTACTAATAAAAGCCCCAAACGGGAAACCTTGTAAACACTCATCAGTTGATGAGTTAGTAAAACAATTCATACATCCATACAATGGCTCTCATTAAAAGGAATGAGCTACTGCACCTGCAGCAATGCAAATGAATCTCAAAAGCATCATGCAAGGTGGAAGAAGGCAAACACAAAAGACCACATACTATATGTGCTGGTCTGAAAAGATTTATGTACCCTAGAAAACTCATGCTTTAATCCTAATCCAATCTTTTGGGAGCAACCACTTCTCTTTAACCCTATTTAGCACCATTTGCTGGAAATGTGATTAGATTATTTCCATGGAGTTGTGTCTCCACCCATTCCAGGTGGGTCTTAATTAGTGTATTAGTTGTTAGGGTTCTCTAGATAAACAGAATCAACAGGGAACACTTATAAATATAAAATTTATAAAAGTGTCTCACGAGACTGTAGGAACACAGAGTCCAAAATCCACAGGACAGGCTGTGAAGCCAACGACTCCAGTGGAGGGTCTGGATGAACTCCACAGGAGAGGCTCACCAGCCGAAGCAGGAATGGGGCCTGTCTCCTCTGAATCCTCCTTAAAAGGCTTCCCACGATTAGATTTAGCATCACTAATTGTACAAGACACTCCCCTTTCACTGATTACAAATGGAATCAGCTGTGGATGCAGCTGACATGATCATGACCTAATCCTATGAAATGTCCTCATTGCAACAGACAGGCCAGCACTTGCCCAATCAGATAAACAGGTACTACAACTTAACCAAGTTTACACATGTCTGTAAACATGACAGTCCACCCCTTGTCAACTTGGCAACTATATATATATGACCTTAAACCATACTTAATTTCCAAATGAAAACAAATAAGCACACATTTTTTTTTCTTTCACCTGACAATACTCAACTGTCCTGCATATAACTGGAAACACATTAAATCTCTCCAGAATACGGTGCAAGCCCTTGGGCAACATTCATTCTTAAACTTGATGTCTTACAGCTTAAGTAGTATAACATGAACAAAACAGCATTACAGTCCTCATTTCTGTAACTGATCATGTGGTCGAAATTCATACTTATCACTACCTTCTTCCACTACCCATTCCATGTTCCCTTTACCCTCAGCAAGCACTTCAGCTGGCCGTGGTTCTTTGCCTGGTGGGGTGACCCAAACCTTCATTCCTGAAGTCTCAGAGCCGTTAGTGGTCCTGCCTGGATTGTGTTGTTGCAGTTTTCCATTGATTTTAATCACAGGGCATGGTAGTACTAATAGACACCCTAAGGGATCTCCTATATTCCAAGAAAACTCTTCATTACCTCCATTATGTAGTTGCAGTCCTACTTCCTTCTGATAGTCAGGGTCAATTACCCCAGACAATAATGTAATCCCCTTCTTGGCTTGTTGATCCAGAGGCATAAGTAGCCCAAAGTGACCAGGTGGCAATCTTAACTTCCAGTTCAGTGGTATCATTGTTGTTTCTCCTGGTGGAAGCACACCGTGTTTTGGAACTAAAACCTGTAGACCAGCAGAGCTCAGGTTGCAGAGACAGGAAGCAAAAATTTTCCTAGTGGATCACTAGAGGTAATAATGAGCGGGACCACACCCATTTCCACCCCTTGGTTCCTGGACCCATGGATCCTGGCTATGGGAGAAACAGCACCATATAGCAGACACTGATTCAGAGCATACACAGCTTCCTGGAGAACATTACCCCAGCCTTTCAAGTTTTTGCCACTTAGTTGGCACTGTAATTGAGTTTTCAAAAGGCCATTCCACCGTTCTATCAATCCAGCTGCTTCTGGATGAAGGGGAACATGGTAAGACCAGAGAATTCCATGAGCATGCACCCATTCCCACACTTCATTTGCTGTGAAGTGTGTTCCTTGATCCGAAGCAATGCTATGTGGAATACCATGATGATGGATAAGGCATTCTGTAAGCCCACGGATGGTAGTTTTGGCAGAAGCATTGCGTGCAGGGAAAGCAAACCCATATCCAGAGTATGTGTCTACTCCAGTTAGAACAAATCGCTGCCCCTTCCATGAAGGGAGTGGTCCAATGTAATCAACCTGCCACCATGTAGCTGGCTGGTCACCTCGGGGAATGGTGCCATATCAGGGGCTGAGTGTGGGTCTCTGCTGCTGGCAGATTGGGCACTCAGCAGTGGCTGTAGCCAGGTCAGCCTTGGTGAGTGGAAGTCCATGTTGCTGAGCCCATGCATAACCTCCATCCCTACCACCATGACCACTTTGTTCATGAGCCCATTGGGCAATAACAGGAGTTGCTGGGGAAAGAGGCTGACTGGTATCCACAGAACGGGTCATCTTATCCACTTGATTATTAAAATCTTCCTCTGCTGAAGTCACCCTCTGGTGTGCATTCACATGGGACACAAATATCTTCATGTTTTTAGCCCACTCAGAAAGGTCTATCCACATACTTCTTCCCCAGACCTCTTTGTCACTAATTTTCCAATTATGGTCTTTCCAAGTCCCTGACCATCCAGCCAAACCATTAGCAACAGCCCAAGAGTCAGTATACAAATGCACCTCTGGCGAGTTTTCCTTCCAAGCAAAATGAACAACCAGGTGCACTGCTCAAAGTTCTGCCCACTGGGAGGATTTCCCCTCACCACTGTCCTTCAAGGACACCCCAGAAAGGGGTTGTAATGCTGCAGCTGTCCACTTTCGGGTGGACCTGCATATCGTGCTGAACCATCTGTAAACCAGGACCGAGTTTTCTCTTCCTCAGTCAATTCACCGTAAGGAACTCCCCAAGAGGCCATAGCTCTGGTCTGGGAAAGAGAAGGTAATGTGGCAGCAGGAGTGGAAACCATGGGCATTTGTGCCACTTCTTCATGTAACTTATTTGTGCCTTCAGGACCTGCTCTGGCTCTATCTCGTATATACCATTTCCATTTAACAATAGAGTGCTGCTGTGCATGCCCAACTTTATGGCTTGGTGGGTCAGACAACACCCAGCTCATGATAGGCAACTCAGGTCTCATGGTAACTTGGTGGCCCATGGTTAAGCATTCAGTCTCTACTAAGGCCCAGTAGCAGGCCAAAAGCTGTTTCTCAAAAGGAGAGTAGTTATCTGCAGCAGATGGTGAGGCTTTGCTTCAAAATCCTAAGGGTCTGCATTGTGATTCTCCTATAGGGGCCTGCCAAAGGCTCCAGACAGCATCTCTATTTGCCACTGATACTTCCAGCACCATTGGATCTGCTGGATCATATGGCCCAAGTGGCAGAGCAGCTTGTACAGCAGCCTGGACTTGTCACAGAGCTTCCTCTCATTCAGGTCCCCACTCAAAATTAGCAGCTTTTCTGGTCACTCGATAAATGGGCCAGAGTAGCACACCCAAATGAAGAATATGTTGTCGCCAAAATCCAAAAAGACCAACTAGGCATTGTGCCTCTTTTTTTGGTTGTGGAAGGGGCCAGGTGCAGCAACTTATCCTTCACCTTAGAAGGGATATCTTGACATGCCCCATACCACTGGACACCTAGAAATTTTACTGAGGCAGAAGACCCCTGTAGTTTTGTTGGATTTATCTCCCATCCTCTGACACACAAATGCCTTACCAGTGAATCTAGAGTAGTTGCTACTTTTCACTCACTAGGTCCAATCAACATGATATCATTAATATAATGAACCAGTGTGATGTCTTGTGGGAGGCAGAAACCATCAAGGTCTCTGCGAACAAGATTATGACATAGGGCTGGAGAGTTGATATACCCCTGAGGTAGGACAGTGAAAGAACATTGCTGACCTTGCCAGCTGAAAGCAAACTGTTTCTGGTGGTCCTTACTAATAGCTATTGAGAAAAAAGCATTTGCCAGATCAATAGCTGCATACCAGGTACCAGGGGATGTATTGATTTGCTCAAGCAATGATACCACATCTGAAACAGCAGCTGCAATTGGAGTTACCACCTGGTTGAGCTTACAATAATCCACTGTTATTCTCCAAGACCCATCTGTTTTCACAGGCCAAATAGGAGAGTTGAATGGGGATGTGGTGGGAATCACCACCCCTGCATCTTTCAAGTCCTTAAGAGTGGCAGTAATCTTTGAAATCCCTCCAGGAATACAGTATTGCTTCTGACTTACTATTTTGCTTGGTAGGGGCAGTTCTAGTGGCTTCCAGTTGGCCTTTCCACCATAATAGCCTTCACTGCATGAGTTAGAGAGCCAACATGGGGATTCTTCCAGTTGCTCAGTATGTCTATGCCAATTATACATTCTGGAACTGGGGAAATAACTGTAGGATGGGTCCGGGGGCCCACTGGACCCACTGTGAGATGGACCTGAGCTAAAACTCCATCGATCACCTGGCCTCCATAAGCCCACACTCTGACTGGTGGTCCAGAGTGACATGTTGGGTCCCCAAAATATCTGATCATTTCCTTTTCCCCAGTGCTCAGTTACCCTGGTAAAATGCTGTTGGTCTCCTTGGGGAAGACTTGGAGGAAGATTAACAGTATAAATTTGTGGCAGTGTAACAGGGTTCTCCCCAAAAGGGACCTGGCCTCCCCTTCATTCAAGGGGCTCTGGGTCTGTAAACTGTTTCAAGTCTGGAAATTGATTAAGGGGCATGACTCTGTGTTTTTGTAATTCAGGTTATACTTCTGTTCACTTGACCTAGAACTCTTTTGTTTATACAGCTCCAACAAGACTTTAGTAGACTGCCCTTCTATTGTATTTCTAGGTACCCCATGATTTACTAGCCAATGCCACAAATCTCTGCGTGTCATATAATTTTGATGCCTCCTTTGAGTTTGCTGTCTATTATAATAGCCACGTCTACCTGTCTTTGGTGATTAAGTGCTGCCACCTGGCTTCTGCCAACTCGGGATCCTGTCATCCCCATTGTGTTTAAGGATTCCAGCTCAGTGACAGCAGCTCCTACAGTAATAACTGACCTACAGAGAAGTGCAACCACAGAGGTCTTTAGGGATGATGGTGCTAGTCTCACAAATTTATTTCTCACTGTTCTGGTAAAAGGTGCATCCTCTGGACATTCCTGGGGTGTAAGAGCAGGCTTTGCATGATAAATCCACTCTAACATTCCAATCTCTCTAAGTCTCTGGATCCCCTCATCTACATTATACCAGGGAAGTTCTGGCATTTCAACCTCAGGTAATGTTGGCCACCTTTTGATCCATGTTTCAACCAACCACCCAAACAAGCTGTTAACACCTTTTCTAACTGCTCGAGCTATAACATTGAATACAGAATCTCTGCTTAGTGGTCCCATATCAATAAATTCAGCCTGATCCAGCCTTATATTCCTAACACCATGATCCCACACTCTTAAAATCCATTGTCAGACATATTCCCCTGATTTCTGTCTATATAAATTGGAAAACTCACACAGTTCTCTTGGCGTATAATGTACCTCCTCATGTGTGATACTTTTTACATCACCTTTAGGGGCCTGTAGGGACTTTAGTCTAGTTATAGGTCTGGAAGAAATGAGAGGTGGTAAGGGTGGGTCATGAAAAGAATTAGAAATATCTTCCAAGCCATTTGCTTCAGGGCCTTCATCTGGTGAAACAAGATTAATCACTCTAGGACTAATCCCTTCAGGAGAAGGTTGGGTGGCCATTTCCTCAAGGCAGGCTGGAGGTGGGGCGGCTATGTCCTCAGGGTAGACTATTACAGGGTTATCTAGAGAAGACTCAGCATGGCCTAGGGTTTCAACCTCGCCCCCAACATCATTATCAATCCATATGTCACCATCCCATTTTTCAGGGTCTCACTCCTTTCCAATCAATACCCTCACTTTAATGGCAGACACCATGCAAGACTGAGATTTCAATTTACGTTGTAAAGTTGTTACTCTAACAATAAGATTCAGAGTCTGATTTTCAGAGATCTCAAGTCTACGGCTACAGGACATAAGATTTTCCTTCAGGATACTCATAGAAACGTCTACATCTTTCAGACGGCACTTAAGCTTCTCGTTTGAAGCCTTAAGCCCATCCCTTTCACCCTTTAATGTAGACAGGGTCTCTAACAACCACCAACCAACATCTCTATAACTCTTATTTCTACAAAACTCTGTAAAGGTGTCAAAAACATTATCCCCCAGAGTCTGGCTTCGTACAAGCGAAGCATTAGGAGAATCGAATGATGATATTTTGACTATCTCCTTTGCCAACTCAGTCCATGGGTTGGGAGTGTCATTCTGATTATGGGAATCAGAGTCCTTAGTGTCTCTGAGCCCAGTCAGAGTAGAAAACCATTCATAAAAACCCATTTTTAAGATTCTGTTCCTTAAGAACCACTGCTGGTACCAAGATATATTAGTTAGGGTTCTCTAGAGAAACAGAATCAACAGGGAACACTTACAAATATAAAATTTATAAAAGTGTGTCATGTGACCACAGGAATGCAGAGTCCAAAATCCACAGGGCAGGCTGTGAAGCCGACGGCTCTGATGGATGGCCTGGATGAACTCTGCAGGAGAGGCTCACCAGCCGAAGCAGGAATGGGGGCTCTCTCCTCTGAGTCCTCCTTAAAAGGCTTCCTGTGATTAGATTTAGCATCACTAATTGTACAAGACACTCCCCTTTCACTGATTACAAATGGAATCAGCTGTGGATGCAGCTGACGTGATCATGACCTAATCCTATGAAATGTCCTCATTGCAACAGACAGGCCAGCGCTTGCCCAATCAGATAAACAGGTACTACAACTTAGCCAAGTTGACACATGTCTCTAACCATGACAGTTAGTTTACTGGAACCCTATAAAAGAAATATTTTGGAGATTACCACAGAATGACATAGCCATGAGAAGCCGAGGCCACCAGCCAGTGACCTTTGAAGATGAAGAAGGGAAACACCTCCCTGGGAGCTTCATGAAACAGAAAGCCAGGATAGAAAGCTAGCAGATGACACCGTGTTCACCCTGTGCCCTTCCAGATGAGAGAGAAATCCTGAACTTCATCGGCCTTCGTGAACAAAGGTATCATTCCCTGAATGCCTTATGTTGGACATTTCTATAGACTTGTTTCAAGTGGGACATTTTCTTGTGAACTAGCAAACTAGAACACTGTATAACTCTGTTTATATGAAATTCTAGAAAAGGCAAAACTACAGTGACAGAAAGTAGGTCAGTGGTTCCCTGAGGTTGGGTGGGGTGACTGACTTCAAGGCAGCCTGAGGGAACTCTGGATTTCCAACGACTTTTACTTTCTTCTTTATACATTTCTGTATGTGTGAATCCCTTAGAAAGAACAAGTATAATATTTATTAGCAGAAAAAAATGAAACTACTTTGAAAAAGAGTAAAAAATTAACAACAAATCATGCATTCATTCCTTTATCCAAGATATTCATTGAATGTCTCCTGTGTTGCAGATAATTTGCTTGATGCTGGGAATATGGAGATGAATGAATAAGAATTTGATTACTTGAGCTCAAGTCTCATCTCTTCTGTTTACTAGCTATGGCACTGTGAGTACAGAGCTGACTGCTCCATTTTCTAGTCTGGGTATGATAGTAAATATCAACCTAAAGAGGTCATCCTGATGACTGAATGAGATAATGGGCAGAGGGCCACTGGCGGCTCATGCTTTGGTCTCTGGAAAGGCAGAGTGACTTAGCACCCTTCAGAGGACAAGGCATCCCAGCCAGGCAGGGAAAGTTCTGGTGGATGCTGCTGAGCATTTTAGTTCTGGTGTGGCCCGGAAGCTGAGATGTGAGCCAGCGGGGCTGCGTGGGGCGGCCGCGGAGGTCGTAGCAGAGACTCAGAGAGGTCTGCAGCATCCCCACAAGCAGAAGGAGTTTCCACCAGCAGAAAGAGCCAGAGCCCTGGCCAAGCCAAAGTTTAAATTTGCTAAGTAAGAGCTTTAAAAACAATAGCAACAAAAATCTGTTGATAACCATTATTTACAAAAATGAGCATCAGAAAAGTCAGGCTGATATTACCTCAGTGCTTTTAATGAGTTGAATAAGTTTTAATTCATTTAGTCTTTTGCATAGCCTGCCATGCTGCCCTCCTTTTCTCTCATTCGGTCACACATTTAGCACTGCAGACCTCCCTGGACTGTGGGCCATGCTTGGCAGCCCCTGTTGTATATGACCTTATGAAACCCAAAACCGATAGTAGGTTTTAAAAGACTTTAAGGAGAGGAGTCACACTGTCAAAGTTGCAATTCAGACAGCTCATTCTGGCCTCAAGATTCAGGAGGGAGGCAGGGAAGACAGGTGAGAGGTTCTTTTAATCATCGAAGCAAAAGGATTGAAAGTCTGGGTTAAAGAAGACTATCGAATGGTTTTGTAATGAAACTTTTACTTTGAGTTTTTCCCTTTCAATTGAAAGAAACCCTGCATTAAGAGAAACTCACCAATAGAATCTACATTAGGCCATTTGTTTCTATATGTTGGGTAATTGCTAGTGGCACCATTCGTATGTAGTACTAGGCAAGATTTTTTGCTTGATGCCTCTCGGACTTTTCTTCCTCACCACTGGCCTCTGAAGGGAATTTGAAGGGTTTTTATGCTCGATCTTCAAAGTTTCTTCAACCATCTCTTTTTGTGGTTGGGGGTTTGGAACAAACTGGTATATCTTAAACGTAGTATTGATCTGGCACGTAAGTGTTTTTACACATTAGACAATTAAAACTGTTGAAAAATTAATTACTATTATAGTTAATACTTTAATTATAAATTGGGAATGATTTTTAGGATGTGTTCCTAAACTAACTTTATACTCTTTTAAACCAAAAAAGTTAAGTTCTGAGAAGTGTCTTGAAACATGAATATGTTCCCTTTTATGCAAATGTAGATTTTTGGTACTGAAAATTATAGTTGTCTTGAAAACTCTTTTACACATGTATCTCAGTTGCTACCCTATAAGTGAAGTACAAAAACCACTTGCTCAGTTGTTGCCTCATAAATGAAGCATAAAAATTACTTGAGTTTTACCAGTTACAAAAGAAATGTTTGTGGAAAACAGTGGGAAGAAATGAATTATCACCTTTTCTCAACATTAGCAAAGGAAAACTGAGGGAAAGCTTTAAAGCATCATGAGTGTTTTGTAATTTCTCCCTTGGTTTGATGGTGGTCACTAGGTAAGAACTGAGAAATGTCTCCACATGGGCTTTTGGAGGGGTGTATGTACTGTGCGGGTTCGAAGTTCTTTCAGCAAACATGTAAAGACTACTCATTGCATGCTAGGCACAGAGATATTCGCTGTGGAGAGGGAGAGGCTTTGAGATAAATTGTGCACAGTCCCGACTTGCAAAAAACCCTAATAAGGGGCCAAGCATACAACACAACTATCTGTAATTAAAAGACAGATTAGGATGAGGACAACATCTAATAACAGTTGTGAAGGCAAAGGTTGTTTCACTACTTACAGAGTCTTCAAAACACCCATGGTGGAGGCTCAGACAGCAGAGTGTTCACAGATTCTGAACCCCCAGTTCTGCGACTATGTGGGTAACTGCTATCCTCATGTGCACTCCCAGCTCCTAGCACAGACCAGGTACATAATAAGTGCTCATTAAGACTCTGTTGAGTTAATGAACCTTAAATAAGTATGCTGGTTTGAAGCTATTATGCACTCCAGAAAAGCCATGTGCATTAATGCTCATTCAATATTTCTGGGTGGGACCTTTTTGATTGTTTCCCTGGAGATGCATCTCCACCCATTCAAGGTGGGGCTGCTTACTGGAACCCTTTAAGAGGGAACCGTTTTGGAGAAAGCTTTAGAACCAACAGAGTCCACTCAATCAGAGACCTTCAGACCAGAAGGAAAATGCCCCCAGAGAAGCCTTATGAAATGAGGAGAGAAAGCTAGAAGAGATGCCAAAATATGCCTGCCTAGCTGAGAGAGAAACCCTGAACTTCATTGGCCGTTTCTTTGGAATTAAGGTATCTTTCTCTGGATACCTGAATATGGACATTTTCAAAGCCTTAGAACCATAAACTTGCAACTTAATAAATTCCCTTTTTAAAAGCCATTCTGTTTCTGGTATGTTGCATTCCGACTGCTTTTGCAAATTAAAACAAAGTGCAAGGGTAATTTAATGCTGTGAAACACAGAGGAACTTACAATTCCACCTGGTGGGATAACCCAGGCCACTGAGGGCAGATTCCAGGAGTCATGGTCCTAGAGTTGTTCTTTGTGGGGTACTCAGTGCCAGTTTCTGTTTGCATACACAGAAGGGACCTTTAAAACATTAAGACCTCAAACTGAATTATCTAGCATTCAGCCAGGCCAAACGAAAATTAAAAAAAAAAAGCAGGATTCATAGATATCTTAAGAACCTGAAATTAGCTTCGTAATGAAATCAAGCCCCTCACAAGTGACCTCAGGCCACTTCCCAAGCCTACCTCATTGCACTCAACAGCCCTTACCTGCCTCTCCAGCAAGGGTGGTTTCTCCTCTGCCTCAAACCAACCATTCTTAATTTTCCCACTAGTCCTGCTTAGGATGGGCTAAATGCAGTTCTTTGATGAATAATAGAGAGTTACAGAAGTTTCTGTATCAAACAATTTGCATGATCCAATTTGTGTTTTTGAGCACGGCAAAGATAAATTCCTGTAATGGTCAGGATACTGATTTTAGGTGATTGAAATAAAAATGACTTAAGCCAATAGCTATTTTTTTCTGCTATGTAAAACATCTGAGGTGGTAGATGGTCCCAGAGGTATAGGAAGCTCTGCTCCAAGGTCACCCATGACCCAGGCTCCTTCTCTTTGGTTTTATCCCCCCATCCCTTGGGGATGTGAGAAAATCAACTCACCACCACATTCTAGCCCAGAGAGAAAAGGAAGAAGAGTTCACTGGGGACTAGTGCCATGGCTTAGAAATCACACATACCATTTCTACCCACATCCCTTTGGACAGAATCTAGTTACATTGCAAACCTCATTGCAAGAGAAGTAGGGGAAAAAAGCCTCTAGCTCAACAGTCATGTGCCCAACTAAAACTTGGGGGTTCTGTTATTAAAATGAAGAAGCGATATTGGGGAACATTTACTTGACTGTGTCACAGTTCCCCTTCTTTCTCTTCTGAACTGTGTTTTCCCTATAATGATGTTGACCTACTGATGTGAATATAGTACCAGAGCCTGGCGAATAGAAGAGTGTGTGTCAGGGAGTGTGTGTGTGTATGTGTGTGTGTGTGTGTGTGTGTGTGTGCACATGCTAGAGAGAAAGAGAGGGAGAGAGATGATTTCTAATGTACCAAGTGTGCCCAGGCTATGATAAGGGCTTTATATGTTATTACAATCAATTCTCAAAGCACTAAGAATAGGTTATCTTCATTCCCAGTAGAGTGGAATCAAAGTTCAGAAGTCCATGTCTACAAAACGAGTAAGTACTAGAAACTGAATTTGAACTCAGGTCTATCGAACTCCAATTTCTCTTTACTACGGTGTTTCATACTTACCATCATATTGTGGGCAGCTGATAAATTTAAGTCCTTTTCCCCTCCTTTGGTAGGTGCAAGTAGAAATGTTTTTTCTTGATACTTAATAATTATTCATGGCTGTAGGGAAACTCAATCCATACGTTGTCTAATTCATACCCTTAAATAACCTGAAATTGAGTATAATATAGTGTTTCATTGAAGAAATTGGTAATTTTAGCAAATGGTAGATTTCCCATTCCAGGGACCACACAAGGAAAGTCAAGTTTTCTTTTCTGTTTTTTTTTTGTTTTGTTTTGTTGTTGTTTGTTTGTTTGTTTGTTTAATCAAGTGAAGAAAATTCTGATTGGTTGCAAATTTCAGCCTATTTTTTGGGCTGTACAACTCTGATAATGAATTCTAGATCCTACATGGGAATTAATATTTGCATTTCATAAAAGGCAAGTGAATGTCTTCCTCTTTACAGGACCTGAGGACTGTGGCTGTTAAACAGGTCCCCTGGTCACTCCCTCCATGGGGCCAGGATGCAATTTGCTAGTAAATTGGAATCAGAATTGGGTTTTTAAAGAGAACCTTCCCACAGTTGTAAACATCCTTAATTTTAACAGCAACACATTGACTTCAAACCGGACTCTTAATTATTGCAATATTTCCCTTAAAAGCCTGCATTGTAGATTCAGCAAGGTTCAAACATCTGCTTCAAATCCAGAAATTTCTTTCCTTTCTCAAAAAGGTTGCCCACCTCCAATTAGCCT